>NC_081412.1:614634635-615234635 GCF_030272615.1 Cryptomeria japonica | reverse complement strand
GGATCAACTATATCTTTAGAGAATCGCAATTGTTTAATCAACTTGTATGTACATAGAGGTAATGTGATGATACTTTTCTCTATGGTTAATTTTGTCATTAGGAACAGATTAAATAAATTAAATATTAAGCTAAATCTAATGTAATTAACCTTTTGCCTACAATAAATAATTAAATAGTAAGGTGTTTAATTTACTTTTATTATGAAGAGTTTGCACCATATTTAAATAAAGTTCCAATAGTAATTATTCAAGGTAACAATAAACTAATTACTCATTAATTTATATTTTATATTCAATGAACATTCAAAACATTTATACTACAATTATAAATTATATTAAAGATGAGCTTTCATTATAAACATGAATTAATGTTAATAATTAATAATAAAGCTTTGAGATAATAATTTGCAATAGTGAAATATTAGGGCAATGACTAAATAAAATCAATTAATACATATCTGTAAATCATAGAGAGGCTTCTTTTCGCATGCAAAGGATTAGTTATAGGCCTAGGGTTTCCAGGCAAGGAATCACTCCAGGAGGACATGGTTCCTACACAAAACCCCACATGCCTTCACGAAATGAAATAAACACATCCCTGACCAGGACACTCCTGGGTGTATGTTGTACCCCGAGTTGGACACACAATATATGCCCCTTCTCCAATGCCCAATGCCCAACCACCAGACCTTAACTATCCTCTCACTTTTGCTTCTTTCAATTTCTTTTTCTTCTATTATTTTCTCCCTCTTTGTATCCTTTATTAATTCATGGGTTTATATAATGTCACAGGGTGGTTACCAAAAATCACACCCTTTCATAACTATAATAATGTTCATAATTATATTTATTACAATTTATTTCCACCAGAAAAAGTCCTGTAACATTTCTCCCCTTGTAAATCTGCTGCTGCCCTCAGTAGCATGAGGAGTTTCTGCATCATTAACACACGTAAAATAATATTTAGTCAAACAATTGTAAATATTGAACTCTAATAAAATCAGCATTTTCCTATGTAGCACTATCATTACCACAATGACTCCATTTAACTTTTACTTCTTCTATAATTCTATTTCTCAATGTTCTAGTTCTTTTTTCAATTATTCTTTCAGGTTCAATTTTAAATTCACAAGAAGGTTCAATAGAAATACTTTTCCAATCAATAACATGATCTACATTATAAACATATTTCTTAAGTAAACTTACATGAAATACATCATGATTTTTAACTGAGGAGGTAAAGCAAGTCTATAAGAAACATTTCCTATTCTTTCTAATATTTGAAAAGGACCACAAAAACTAGGAGCTATTTTAGAATTCTTTCCAAGCTTTAATGAGCTCCTTTTCGGTTTGACTCTTAAGAAACCATGATCACCAACATCAAAATCTGGAGTAGCCCTCTTGGAATCAGCCCAACTTTTATATCGATCCTTGGTAGCTTTCATGTTTTTTTTGGCTTTGTTAATAATAGCATCCATCTCTAACAAGATTTCATTTTCATACCAAATCTTATGAATAGGGTCAGACCAAGAGATATGCGTGTTACAATTTTGACCATACATAGCTTCAAAAGGTGACATCTTAATGGTTGAATGACATCCTTGATTGTAGGAAAACTCAACTAAATGTAAGTAGTCTTCCCATGATTTGGGTTTATCCATGGTATACATGTGCAACATATCTTCTAAGACTCTATTAATTCATTCAGTTTGCCCATCAAATTTAGGGTGATATGCAGTACTGAAGCTTAATTTAGTGCCAATTTCTAGAAAAAAGAGATTTCCAAAAAGATGATGTAAATCTAGGGTCTTGATCTAAAATAATATTCTTTGGAATACCATGCAATCTAACAATTTCTTTAACAAATATGTGGGCAATGTCAGAAGCAGAAGATTTTATCTTCATGGGTAGAAAATGTGCCATTTTGGTTAATCGATCTACTACTACAAAGATAGAATCATGACCTTTTTTGGTTTGAGGTAATCTAGTGATAAAATCCATACTAATTGATTCCCATTTCTACTTTGGAATAGACAAGGGTTGCAAGAGGCCAGGAGGTTTACACTGTTCCACTTTTACCTTTTGACAAGTTAAGCATTGTTGCACATAAGTACAAATCTCACTCTTCATTTGAGGCCAAAAGTAGTTTTTCTTGATTGAAAGATAGGTTTTTTGAAATCCAGGGTGTCCAGCTATAGGTATATCATGAGAATATTTCAATATTTGTAATTTAATGCCAAGTATATTAGGAATACACAACCTTCCTTTGTAATAGAGGAGTCCATTTCTACTTAGTAAATATTATTCTAATCGATCTTTGAAATGGACATTAGGGGATTGATTTTGGAGGCCTTCATAAATTGGTTGGTAATAGTCATCAATAGGTAATTCAGATTTGATATCATGTTAAAATTGGCTCCTTACCAACGTCAAAGCATTTACACATAATCTTTTTTGACTTAAGGCATCTGCCACTACATTCTCTTTTCCAGGAACATACTGGATAGTGAAATCATATTCAGTTAAGAGTTCCATCCACCTTCTTTGTCTCATGTTAAGTTGAGGTTGAGTAAATATGTGTTGAAGACTATGATGGCCTGTTTTCAAAATAAACTTGTTTCCCAAAAAATAGTGTCTCCAAACCTTTAAGGCATGGACAATCCCTAATAATTCAAGATCATGAATAGGATGGTTTCTTTTGGTAGGTAATAATTTTCTTGATTCATAGCATACAAATTGGTTATCCTGCATTAGAACGCCACCTATACCTATCCCACATGCATCTGTAATCACAACAAAAGGTTTGCTAAAATTTGGGACGCAAAGAATAGGTGCAGTTGTTAGCAATGTTTTTAATGTTTCAAAAGCCTTATCACATTCATCAGTGTATTTATAATTTTGATCTTTCTTAGTTAGGTCAGTTAAAGGTACAACAATTTTTGAATAGTTTTTAACAAACCGATGATAGAACCCAGATAATCCTAGGAAACTTCTTACTTCATGAGCATCCTTGGGGATAGGCCAATCTTGAATTGCTTTAATCTTAGTAGGGTCTAGTGAAATACCTTTTTTCTGAAACTATATGACCTAAATAAGATACCTCTAATTTAAAGAATTCACACTTTCTTACTTTGGCATATAATTTGTGTTTTCATAAGGTTTCTAGTACCATCCTCAAATGTTGCTCATGTTCTTGCTCATTTTTTGAGTATATTAATATGTCATCCAAAAAGATGATAACAAATAAATCTAGAAATGGTCGGAAGATATCATGCATCAAGGTCATAAAGGTTGCAAGTGCGTTAGTTAGACCAAAAGGCATTACCACAAATTCATAATGACCATATCATGTTCGAAATGCTGTTTTGGAAATGTCAGATTATTTAATATGAATTTGATGGTATCTTGATCGTAGATTTATTTTGGAAAAGAATTTGGCACCATGTAACCGGTCTAGCAGGTCATCAATTCAAGGCAAGGGGTACTTGTTCTTTATGGTTAATTTGTTATGTTGTCTATAATCTATGCATAACCTCATGGTCCCATCTTTATTTTTAATGAATAATACTGGTGCACCCCATGGAGAGACACTTGGCCTTATCTTACCTTCCTTAAGTAGTTGCGTTAACTAGATTTTTAGTTTAGTTAGTTCAGGGATTGATTGTCGATAGGGAGCTTTGGAGACATGTTCTACCCCAAGAACTAGATCAATTGCATGTTCTACAGATCATTTAGGAGGTAAGCTATTTAATTATTTGGGAAACACGTCTTTAAATTCTTGCACCACAGGTTTAATATTAATATCTAATTTAAATTTATCCTATGTTTTAAAAAGCATAGCACAAAATATTTTACAAATTTTCCTCGCACTACGCTTAAGTTGCATTGCTGAAATGGTTTTAATGTGAAGAGTTCTTTTCTTCCCCTATAAAATATGACATGACCCCATGTTAAAGTTTAGCATAACTTGTTTGTTTTCACAACCTAGGAAAGAATTGTTTTTCTCCAATCAACTCATACCTAGAATAGCATCATACGCACCTAGATTTAATATGTGAAAATGATCATATCTTACAAGCTTGTCTAATTCAAATTTTAAATTTTCAATAATTGCACCTGTTTGTCTAACTATTCTACCATCTGCCATTTCGACATCTAAAGGTTCTATTGATTTAGATGCAATCCTTAGTTGTGCTACAACCCTAGGAGAAATAAAGTTATGACTACTTCCTGAATCAACAAGAAAAATAATGGGATGATTATTTATAGAACCTTTAATTTCAATTAAAGAAGGTTGGTAATCCAGCGTACCTGTATCTACAACTACATAAATCTTCATGTTGGAAGGGGTGAAAACTTTATTATCTTGATTTTGGTGTTGTTGGGGGTTGCATGAACGATCATTTTTACGGTGGTTCTTGCCACATTTCCCACAAATAAGGGTGCATTCGAGGACAATTTCGCTGAAGATGATTCTCACCACAAGCCCAACATTGAATTATTGATGATGTCTTGTGGTCTTTGTTGAAATGGGACATATTGGTGGATCTACACTAAACTGTATTTTGGTTGGAATAGTGTCCTCCTTGTTTGAAAGTTTCCTTATATGATCCTTCCCTATTTCTTTTGCGATTTTCTCTTTTTTTTTTTGTCTTGAAATTTGATAATAATTTTAAAATTTTTCTATAATTTATGTAGCTTCATCTATTGATATTGGCTTGCCGCACCATACTTGAGCTTGGTATTCATATCTTAAACCATTGATAAATCTAACAACACGATCATGTCCTTCGATGAATGGTACAAATCTATTAAGTGTTTCAAAGTTTTGTTTATATTCACTTATAGTTTGTTGCCTTTGTTTCAATTCAAAAAATTCATTTTCTTTTCTTGTAAAAAGTAATTAGAAAGATATTTATGTTGAAATAATTGTTTAAATTGTGACCATTTTGTTCTATCAGTTCATAGCTTTAAATATCTAGCTGTATCTTGCCACCAATTTCATGCACTACTTTTCAATTGGTAGGTGACGATATTTTTTCTAGCATAGCTACTTTTGTTTTGTAAATCAAAATATCTTTCTAGGTTAGTCAACTACTGCTCTACTTCCTCTCTTGTACCAGTGTCACCATTATATTCAGGTAGCTTGATTTTACGGTCAAAATTATCTAATTCTCATTGTGTTTGTTTTCTAAATGTGTTTTCTGAGGATTCTGATTTAGAAGTGTTAGAGTTGCTTGATTCAGAAGTGTCACTCTCTTCGGATGATTCTCATTGTCATTTACTTTTTGTTCTATATTTTTCTTTTGTTTTGTTTTGATGTCATGTTGATCGAGAACTTTCCTTGCTTTATGAGATTGACATTTGTTGTTGTTTGCTTCATTTTATATATTCCTTCTTAAGTTGATTGACTTGAGGCGCTAGTTCAACGATTTCATTTAGTAGGACTTGATTGGTTCTCTCTAGGTCTTTGTAAGATTTTCGGTCATTTTCTGAAGCCATTATGATGGGTCAATTACCTTTTTCCTAAGGTCTTTACCAAAATTTTTGTCTTAAGGAGATTCTCTAGCTTAAAGTTGTTTCAATTATTTAAAGATATATATTTTTACTTTCAAATGTACTTCCTTAACCAATTTATTTTCCTTACAAGATTAGATTTTTTTTTATGCCAAGAGCAACAAATATCAAGTTGGGATTCCAGGAAGGAACTAGTGAAAATAATTTTAGAACAAGGGATAGAAATGCATCATCTGATTTAATGCTCCTAGAGAGTTGCAAAATGCAAAGTTGATGCAGATCTCTCTCTCTCTCTCTCTCTCTCTCTCTCTCTCTGTGTGTGTGTGTGTGTGTGTGAAATCCAGAGTTTTTGTTAGATACTCATAGAAAATTAAAATAAAATAAAAATTAAAACAAATGTCATATTGGTTCAAAATTTTTTTAATACATACAATAAACTAAAATATACTGTAATTCTAAAATATTGAAAGATCATGTGTAATCTAAGGTTTATTTCCCAAATCTTCCCATTCCTCCCTCTTTAAAAAAAAACATACAAAGGGTTAATTAAAAGTTACTGTCTACTAAGAATGGTTACTTTTTCTCACATAATTTACCATATTTACATTTAAAGATGTTAAAATTTGGCATATTCTATTAGTAATTATTTCTTAATGAGAAGTAATCCACTCATAAAGTCATATTTAGTAATTAAAATGTGATGGTAAATATAGACACCTAAAATTGTCCAGTCTTTAAATAAATATCTTCATTTATTTAATTACTTTAGCCTAATTCTTCTATTAATTAAATAAATCTTTATTTATTTAATTAATTCATTTATCCTCTTCTATCCTTATTTCTCATTTAAATAAATACATTTATTTATTTAAATTATCCTTTTTCTAAATTAAATAAATATCTTATTTATTTAATTGATCCCACTTCTTCTATTAATTAAATAAATCTTTATGTTGGTGTAAATAATTATTCATCATGGATATTATTACACTTACTTAAGTTTACTTAGGATAATGCATTTCATAGTAGTTTGGATATGAGACACTTGGGTGTTTGTGCCACATTGGGATAGTGTGTGTAGGAGAAATTTCACCTTTTAAGGTGTTGATCTTGTTATTACACTATCATATCCACTTATAGTGGAGTGATAATTCCACCTTCGGTGGGTGATCCACCTCATGTGAAATATTATATTATTTCTCCTACCTACCCACACCTATTTCCTACCTACCCTTGTTTCTCATTGAGCCACATGTCATATTTGTGTGCTCATACATATCCCTAGCCTTGCCTATATAAGCAGGCTCATCTACATTGAAAAATTATTGAACATCTTGTTATTGATCATTTCTATTGATGAGAATACAGTTTACTCTTGTCCCATATTATGTCTCTATTTTGTACATTTCATTGAGCTCTTGATCTTGGCAAAATCCAACACTTTATTTATTTAATTAATTCATTAGCCTTTTCCACCCATGACACATGTCATTCATCTCTTAATTCCTACACTACCTACCCCCTCATTATTTTCTTATTTTCTTTACCTACCCTCTAATCATAGCTGACCATTTATCTTTTACACCTCTCAATCTTATTCCTCCATTTCATATAGTGTCTTCTATATAAGGAGATGCTTCTTTCATTATCAAACCCAAACTCAATTGCACACTCGACTACACTACGCCTTTTGCACTTTCATATACGATCCTACTTGGAACCACATTTCCATTCTTTGTTGAGCTCTTGTGCACATAAAATTTGAGAGCAAATATATCAAGCAAGATCAATGAAGATAGGAAGAATGGAGATTCAAACCCTATTGGACATGTGATGGTATAATCTTTGTGATTTCATTTGATTTGCATTGTCTTAGGTAATCTTCATATGTTATGGTGGATCTTTGTTGTTGTTAGGCTAGGGTTTTGTGGTTGAATTCATTTAGTCTTTCAATATTGTTGTTATCCATTTTCACCGTATACATTTTGGCACGCTTGGTAAATTCACTTTGCAAGGTGCTCCAGCTAAAAACACCGCTTCCTCATCAACCAAGCCTAAGTATGACTTTGTAGAATAGTTAGGGAAGACACCCGCGCTTATCGCAATCCTTGAGCTCTTACACATATCCCCCGCACATAAATCTATTCTTGACAAAACCTTGAGAGATACTTCTGTCCCTACCGATCTAAATGTGGACCAGTTTCAAGCCATGGTGGTATACCTTTCTATTCCACACTCCCTTACATTCACAAAAGCTGATGATGCCTTCGTAAGTCAGCCACATAATGCATCCTTACACATTGAAGCTTTCCTACACAAACATCGAATAAAACGAGTCCTGATAGATGGAGGAGTAGGTCTAAACATTTACACATTGAGCACTATTAAACAATTGGGATATTCAGACAAAGTTGTGAATGCTACAAACAAAATTACCATCAAGGCATATGATGATGAAGAGCGTTCATCCAAAGGCATAGTCACCTTGCCTCTTAGAGTTGGGCTAGCTACAAAGGATGTGGTTTGTCAAGTCCTAGACCTGGATCTCACATACAATATATTGCTAGGACGTCCATGGATTCATGAGATGAGTGCAGTCCCATCTACATATCATCGATGTATCAAGTTTCCATACAATGGAGTTGAAGTGACTATCAAAGCTGACCCAAATCCATTCATATATTGCAACAATCTGCAACCTCGATCAGAAATAACAATTCCAGTCAATTGAGAAGCTATTCCTTCATCAACATATGTGGATCCAAAATCCTTGAAACCTTCTACATCAAAGCAAGCAGAGCTCAAAGAAAAATTCAAGATTAAAGATTTGGGATGTGGTGAGTATATCTTTCATGTTGATCAACTCCCACTATCTCCTAAGGTATTTAGTCGATAGGAACAATCTATAAATAATTTGCAAGGAATTGGATGTGAACCACTTAGTGTTGTGGCTACTGAGTCTAAATGCAAATCTCCTCTAGTGGTGCAAGCAACTCTTGATATCAATAGTCCTAAGAGTGGATCCAACAAAGAATCTATTGAGTGTATCACCAACCCTCTTGAGAAATCACATAGCTTTACCATTTCATCCACTCATTCCATTTTCACTCCACTTCTAGACTTGGATCAACAAGAATCAGAAAAGACCTTACTCATTGGGGATCAAAAATCAAGCTTTGAAAAGAAAAATCTAAAAGTCAAAACTAAAGAAAAGTCCTTCAGTCCAAATCAAAATCAAAAGCTATTGGACTCTGCAAAAATTAAAGTCAAGGATTAAAATCCTATGAAAGAAAAAGAACAAGAGTTGATCTCCCCTAACATCAAAATAACTGGGGGCAAAAGTTCTAAAATTTCAAGCCAAAAAGCATACTTGCTGATCCTAAGTTTCGATCATGTCATTCTACTTTCACTTCTTTTCACAATCATAAGCCTTCATTCCTCACCCCCTCTGCCATCTGCATCTATCTACTCACCTAGGTCTGTCAGGTGTGGAAATGGATGCTTTGCTCAATATGCAATGTACTCTGCATCCATACCTGCATCCTCAATCTTAGGCCACATATCCCATGGCATGGGTACCATCTCTACTAGCTGCATCACAACCTGATCATATGATAACAGTGGTCCAAAGTGTGTCTGGTCTTGCACTATCTGTGCATACATACCGAAGCCCCATGGCATCCATTGGATCCTGCCAAACTGCCTCTCCAATACATAGGGCATCCGCCCAATCAAATATCTTCTCCTGAAGCTATAGGGTAGATCCACTGCATCATCCTCCCACTGCTCACACTCTCAGTATGGCCTCCATATCACAGTGTCAATCTCATCGATCACTCGATGCCAGTGCTCCAACCTGCCAATCCATGGCTGTGAGGTAATCATATCATATAAATGAACAAAACTGCATCCATGACCCCGGCCTCTGAAATGTATCAGCTGTGTGACTAGCAGATGCTCATATTCCCATACCTGTAACAATGTAACTCCGCAGCCCAATCCTACGGATCCATGATAAACAAACTGATGAAGTTCATAGTATAAGTGTGCCAGCACGCATGGTCCCCAGGCATATCTAGTATGCTATGTAACCAGTGTCTCCAAGGTGCTCCCCTAGCCCATAGCCAACCCTCGTGTCGCCTTGTCTAGACATAGGAACCCATTGATCACTCCTCCTAGCATTGCTGGTAGCGTTAGTCCTATCACTGTCATTGTGTCCCATGCCACATGTCCAGCCCTCATCTCTACTCTCGGATCCCAGAACACTCATCTTAGAGCCTCCCTGTCTCCATCTCGATCATAGGGTATCAGCTCCCCATAGATCGGTATCCTCAGTATCCTATATACATCCTCTAAGGTGATTGTCATCTCACCCATTGACAAATGGAATGTGCATGTCTCAGAATGCCACCTCTCAGCCAGCACAGTTAGCAACCCCATGTTCACCTGAAACTCAGGCACATACATAATAAGTCGCATACCCATAACCTCAATAGCTACTCTGTCCTTAAATGTCATCTCTATTCATAACCTCTGAGTCGATGGGAATCTCTCTCATGACTCCAACATAGGCAAGTACTCCTACAGTCAAGCAAATCAGTCATGTCAGTCATAGTGGCATTCCCTGTTCATCACAAAATGCTACTTTTTATCTTAAGTGCTTATGATACACTATCCTAGTGACACTCCCTGTTCATCACAAAGTGTTGCTATTTATCCTAGTGGTACTCCCTGTTCATCACAAAGTACTACATGTTTTTGCATTCCCTATTCATCACAAAGTGCTGTTCATATTTGCACTCCCTGTTCATCAGAAAGTCCTGCTCTTTTAGTACTCACTGTTCATCACAAAGTACTATGTCTTGGTACTCCCTGTTCATCACAAAGTACTATGTCTTGGTACTCACTTTTCATCACAAAGTACCTTGATCTATCCTATCCTAGGGCTATACTTGAGTGTATCCTCTTGAGTAGTTTCCTAATTGGCAACGTATGTTCTATCACAGAATTATCAATCCTAGCCCTATCTGCTATCCTAGTCTTCCCTAGAGGACCTACTTGAGTGTATCCTCTCAGCAACTTATCCAATCGACAATGTATGTTCATCACAGAACTGCCAATTTGACCTTGAAGACATAAACGCACCTTCATGACATTAACAGGCTTGCAGACTGCACAAACGCGCTTGCTCTACACAGACGCGCCTGAAATACACAGACGCACCTAAAATACATAGATGTGCCTCTGTTCTACACAGATGCGCCTGCTCTGCATAGACGTGCCCACATTGCACAAACGCGCCTGCACAACACAGATGCGCTCATATTTGACATAGATACTTTTTTCGACACAGACGCGCTTGACATAAACACAAATGCGCCTAGCCAACCCAGACGCGCCTCACACCAGCACAGACGTGACTTGGTGTTTTTGACATTTTTTGACATTATCCTAAAGCACATTAATTGCACTACCTAAGATTCATTAATGACAACAATTAATGTGACAAAGTACAAAGAGGTTTTATGGTACTCACTGACTCTCCTGCGTCGGCTGGCCTCTGAAATCGGCAAACGTGATCGAATCTATGCACCAATGCCATCGCTGCTGACTGCTACTGCTCTATTCTCTCTCTACACTCTAATCTCTTGGATGTGTGGATGACAATGAGGATGTTTTCCCCTCGTGGTCTATTTTATAGGCTACCCTAGCCCTAGCCCTAGTCCTAGCCCTCGTTTCCCGAGTCAGTCTTCGTTATCCCGTGACTCTGTCACTCTATCTTGTCAGTCCTTTCTAGCCTTTCTTTCTTATCAAGAGATTGTCTATGATCTTTTCAGACATTTTCATCCAATCTCTCGAGGGGGCATATCAATCCCATCTTGGAGCAACTTTGTATTAGTTCATATTATCTTCTTTGAAACAACACGACAAGCTACACTGTCTCAAAGAGGGGCAAAATGTAGACACCTAAAATTGTCTAGTCTAATTAAATAAATATCTTTATTTATTTAATTACTTTAGCCTAATTCTTCTATTAATTAAATAAATCTTTATTTATTTAATTAATTCATTTATCCTCTTCTATCCTTATTTCTCATTTAAATAAATACATTTATTTATTTAAATTATCCTTTTACTAAATTAAATAAATATCTTATTTATTTAATTGATCCCACTTCTTCTATTAATTAAATAGATATTTATTTATTAAATTAATTCATTAGCCTTTTCCACCCATGACACATGTCATTCATCTCTTAATTCCTACACTACCTACCCTCTCATTATTTTCTTATTTTCTTTACCTACCCTCTAATCATAGCCAACCATATATCTTTTACACCTCTCAATCTTATTCCTCCATTTCATATAGTGTCTTCTATATAAGGAGATGCTTCCTTCATTATCAAACCCTAACTCAACTGCGCACTCGACTACACTATGCCTTTTGCACTTTCATATGCGATCCTACTTGCAACCACATTTCCGTTCTTTGTTGAGCTCTTGTGCACATAAAATCTGAGAGCAAATATATCAAGCAAGATCAATGGAGATAGGAAGAATGGAGATTCAAACCCTATTGGACATGTGATGGTATAATATTTGTAATTTCATTTGATTTGCATTGCCTTAGGTAATCTTCATATGTTATGGTGGATCTTTGTTGTTGTTAGGCTAGGGTTTTGTGGTTGAATTCATTTAGTCTTTCAATATTGTTGTTATCCATTTTCACCGTATACAATAAATACTTTGGTAAATAATTTATAGGGAATATAATAATCTTGAATCAAAACCTAAAGTAAAAAGTAACTACTATTTTATTGTCTTGGTGGTAAATACTTTGGTAAATAATTTATAGGGAATCTAATAATCTTGAATAAAAACCTAAAGTAAAAAGTAACTATTATTATATTGTCCTAGTGATTTATTTTGTAATGTGTAATGCAGGGGAGATAAATGTGTAGCAACAAAATCAAATGAAATTGGACGATCTTATACAGGCTCTCAAGATTGATTTGGCTCTGATACCAAATGTGATGGTACTTTTCTCTATGGTTAATTTTGTCATTAGCAGCAGATTAAATAAATTAAAGATTAAGCTAAATATAATGTAATTAACCTTTTGCCTACAATAAATAATTAAATAGTAAGGTGTTTAATTTACTTTTATTATGAAGAGTTTGCACCATATTTAAATAAAGTTCCAATAGTAATTATTCAAGGTAACAATAAACTAATTACTCATAAATTTATATTTTATATTGAATAAACATTCAAAACATTTATACTACAATTATGAATTATATTAAAGATGAGCTTTCATTATAAACATGAATTAACGTCAATAATCAATAATAAAGCTTTGAGATAATAATTTGCAATAGTGAAATAGTAGGGCAATGACTAAATAAAATCGATTAATACATATCTGTAAATCACAGAGAGGCTGCTTTTCACATGCAGAGGATTAGTTATAGGCCTAGGGTTTTCAGGCAAGGAAGCACTCTAGGAGGACACGGTTCCTACACAGAACCCCACATGCCTTCATGACATGAAATAAACACAACCCTAGCTAGGACACTCCCGGGTGTACGCTGTACCCTGAGTTGGACACACACTGTATGCCCCTTCTCCAATGCCCAATGCCCAACCACCAGACATTAACTATCCTCTTGCTTTTGCTTCTTTCAATTTCTTTTTCTTCTATTATTTTCTTCCTCTGTGTATCCTTCTTTATTAATTCATGGGTTTATATAATGTCATAGGGTGGTTACCAAAAATCACACCCTTTCAAAACTATAATAATATTCATAATTAAATAAATAATTATATTTATTTAATTATATTTATTACAATTTATTTTCATGGGAAAAAGTCCCATAACATGTAAAGATGAGGTAGCGTTGCGCAACAAGGTTACATATCAAGGTATGAAACTCTAAAGCATTGATATTACCAAGTTTGTGTTCACTTTTTCAAGGATTTCTTTATGGATGAGTGATGTCTAGGAGCTCAAGGATGGATATCTATGTAGGAATCTTATTGATGTGATCAAGAATATTATAGAAAGTGATGAAGGATGTGGAAGTCTAAGGTGGTGGAGGAGGAGCTCCTTGAATAATTACTCTGCCTTTGTGTGTGGTTACGTTGCAATTGTTTGGAGGGGGTGGATTTGAAGGTGAGGAACCTTGAATAAATATTTTTTCTTTGTTTGTATTATTGGATGACGAAGGAATAGGGGCTCCCTGAATGGTTACCCTTCCCCTATGAGGTGTAGGTGTAGGATCCACTCCTTGGAAGGTTATGGTATTGACATAATTCTTAACAGGTTCAATGCATCGCACAAGGGAGTCAAATATTATGATTGTGTTGGTATAGTCATAAGGAACAAAATAAGATGACGAGCCTTTATGCTTGCCTTTCTTAGGAAAGGGGTCTTGATACATTTTAATCTTATCATTGGAGTTATTAGGCTTTGAAACTGCAACTTCAACGTTACCCTTGTCAATAAGGTCTTGAAGGTAATTACTAAGATTCATACATTTCCTTGTATCATGACCTTATACATGATGGTAATCACAATATTCATTTTCATTGTACCACTGAGGTTCGAGCTGATTTGGTTCATATGGATCGGTCATAGGGAAGACCACAACATTAGCTTTGACAATATTTTGAAAAAAAACCTTTATAAGTCTGGCAAGGGAGGTATACTCTCATTGAGGTTGATTTCTAGGGTGGGAGGATTGACCAAGAATTGATGGTGCAGGAGCACCTAGTTGAGTAAAAAACTCCCATTTTTGTGTCTTTAATGCTTTTATGTTTGTAAAGTCTTGTATTAGGTTGATTATTTTTTTTTAGGTTCTTTTGAGTTATGTGTAGTGGTTTTGATCTCATTTTGGGCTTAAGAGATCAAATCTTGCATTTCATGCTTTGTGTTGTCAATTTTTGGCCAAAATGTGCAAAATTGCCAAAAAGGACTTCTAATGCCCTCAAGAGCATTGAAAAATATTTTTTAAGTGTTTTTAGGCATGTATAAGTTGTTTAGACAAGTTGATTAGGCTAGATTGTCAAAAATGCCTCTTTGAGCAAGAAAAGTTGTCATTTTGACTTGAAAAGTTGTCAAAAATGTCATTTTCTTGAAAAATGAAGTTAAGGAAGCCCCATGTCTATACTAGGGCTTGAAAACCAACTGGAGAAACTATATAAGGCCTCCATTTTCCTTGAAAATGGTTGGAAAGTGTATAAGCAAGAATTTTTGGAATAAAAACATGAAGTTATGGCTTTATTGTTTGGTTTTTCCCTTCTTTTGAATAACAGTTCGTACTGTAGTTGTGCAAATTTGTACTGTACCTTCTTGGAAGTGGAAATGTTTTATATTATAAAGCTTCCCATGTAATTTTTTCATTGGTTTTTCATTTGTAAGGTGGTTGTGTGAAATTGTTTGTTTTCTGTGTAGTTGCTATCCTGACAAGGACCTGGGGTTTTAAAATGCATCAACTTGGTTGATCCAGGTCTGGGATCCCTCCAATGGATTTTTCCAAGTTGATTCATGTGTATATAGTGTACATGTTTTTCATTTTATGCCAAAGAAGTGTTTTTAAGATGTATTTGAGTGAGAACTAGGCAAGTTGAGGCAACTCGGCTAGTTCATGTTTAAAACTCAAGATTTGCACCCAAAATCTAATTTGGAGTGGACAAATACATGAGATAGAGGTCTAGGCATATGGCCAATAGTGTTTAAGATCACATTTTCTCATTGGTTGAGCTTGATCCAATCAAACTTTATCATTTTTGTAAGCAACAATGAGTTCACTATTTTTATGACTTGTATATGACAAAATGCCCATGGAATGCTTTAAGAGCATAATCCAAGCCTTGAATAATGAAGGAAATGTAATACGAGGTTTTTTAAATGTTTGAAGACCTCATAGAGGCTCTGTGAAAATTAATAATTCTTGTAAAATAGGTCCAAAAAGTACAGCAACAATCTGACTGGTAAGGGCCAGCAAGTTGACAGTCACAATGATGTTTCTCTCCATTTTTAGATTGCTTGCCAAGTGTTTGGAATTATGATTGCAAGGTAGAGGTAGGAGAAGAATGGTAGAGATATGAAAAAGATCTCATGAAGGTCTAGGAAATTGAAGAAGTGCATAAGGATGCAAACCCTATGGTTTCACTTCAAAACCCTCCAAAACCCTACAATTATGCCACAAATGGTGGACAATCCTCATAACACAATGACAAAGGCCTAAACCATGAAAATTTCTTAGAAAATACCTTTAAACTATCATCCAAGTCAAGGTTGTGGAAGGTTTTACCCATCGTTGAGAAGAATAAGCAAAATAGTGCCAATTAAGCCTCCACGGGCTAGTAGCCCTTTGTTGCATAACACACAAATGATAGTTTTTGAAAGAATGCTCAAACCTGATTGTAAGGTGGAGTTGGGGGATTGTGAAAATTTTCAAGAACATTAACAAATAGTCAATAAGTGAATTTTGGAGCCTTGGGCAGTGTGCAACCTCTTTTGGAGGTTTTTGACCTTTGGTTGGAGGTTGAGTAGCTAAGGCATATGAGCCTAAAACCAAATTGTGAGCATCCAACTTTGAAGAGAACTTTGCTGCCCTTACTTGTCATTGAAAATTATTCCTAAAGCTCTCTAAAATAGAGGGTTGAATGCCTAAGAACAAATATTGAGGGTGTGTAGATGGGTGGAGTAAGAAACTTAAGTAGATTTGAGCATGGGAGTGGGTTTTCACCAAAGGGAGAGTTTGTTAGGTAAGTGATACATGAGGTGCTAGTACCATAACCACAATAAGGACTTAATTAACACATAAAACATACTCAATGAGCCTTTGGGAAAAAAATTGAACCTTTGGAGCAAATTAGTCTTTTGAACACTTTCCTAGTACTCTCCCTATCATAGTGGTATTAGAGCCGACAAAAGATTCAGGAGGAAAGAAAGATTAGGAAAACATGGTGACCAATGCAGAATTGGCTAAGAAGGTTGAAGACCAAGAAGAGGAAAATAGGGCACTCAGAGAGAGATTATATCAACTAGTAATGAAACTAGCTGAAGTAGAAGTCAAAACTGAAGAAGTCCATGATAAGGTTGGAGATCAGGGTAAAATGATGGCTATAGAGGATGAAGTCCCCATGCCCAACCCTGTCATTGAGAAAGAACCATTCTTTAAAGCCTTGAGAGATATGAGTGGTAAGACCTTTGAAGGAGTGGCTCTTTTTAGTGGAAAGATGGATCTAGATGCCCTTATAGAGTAGATTGAAGGGCTAGAAAACCATTTTTAATGTGATGGAGTGATTGAAGCACAAAAGGTTAAGGTGGCAAAATCAAGGCTGAGAGGGGCAGCCTTAACTTGGTGGAAGTTCATCCAAGAGGAAAGGGTGAAAGGAGGTAAGAAACCAATAGCCACCTGGAAAGCAATGGTAGCCAAAATCAAGGAGACCTACCTTCCTGAAGACTATGGAATACAACTTCACCGGAAAAGACAAAATTTGAGACAAAAAGACCTAGATGTCAGTAGCTACATTGAAGAGTTTCAAAAACTATGCATGAGATCCAGAGTAGTGGAGGATGAGAGTATCAAAGTGGCAAGGTATTTGAATGGGTTAAGATGGAACATCCAGGAAGAGATGAGCTTGTTATGCCCACAAACAGTACACAAGTGCTATCAATTGGCACTTAAGGTGGAAGAGAAAGGTAGGAGAAAGCAAGAACAAAACAATAGAGGAAGAGGTAGGGGAAGAGATGGTAGAGGTGATAGAGGTATTTTTGGGGGAAGGAGCATAGATCAGTGATCCCAGGGAGAGTCTAAACTTCTTGAGAAAAGTGGGGATTCTTAGAGCAAGCCCAACTATAGGGGTAGGGGATCAAGCAACCCGAGTAGAGGTAGATCTAATGGACCAGGGAGAGGGTCCTACTTCTCAACCATGAAGTGTTATAATTGCCAAAAGTTGGGCCACCCTACCTATAGATGCCCAGAGAAGCCTAGTTCATCCTATGGTGGTGAAAAGAGGGTAAACTATGTTCAGGAAGATGGAGGTAATACTAGAACTTCAACATTGAATCACCTAGCTTCAGAAGATGGTGAGAGTTTAATGATCAAGAGAGTGTTAATGAAGAAGCCACATAGTACAAAGGCCTCACAGAGAAGAGCATTTTTCAGAATTAAGTGTAAAATCATGGGAAAGGTGTGTAAGGTGATCATAGATTCAGTATCCACAGACAACATCATATCAGAGGAAGCAGTAAGAAAATTAAAACTACCTAGGATACAACACAAGGAGGCATACAAAGTCACATGGTTGAATAAGGGACAACATGTGTTAGTAAATGAGGAAGCCTGGGTAGATTCCCACATAGGTGGATATGTAGATAGGATCTTATGTGACATCCTTCCTATGGGTGCTTGCCACCTGCTGTTGGGTAGATCATGGTAGTTTGACTGAAAAGCACAACATGATGGGGAAAGAAATTCCTACTCATTTCAGAAAGATGGACTAACCTATCAGATTCAATCCCTCATTGAAGAAGGAGAGAGCAGCAACAAAGTACCTGACATCTTGTTAGTAAATGAGAAAGAGTTCATAAAAACACTAGAAGAACGTGAAGGAGTAGGATTTGCACTCATAGTGAAACCCAAGGAAGAAAAGGTAGAAAAGAAAGTCGAGGTACCATATGAGGTGCAGAAAATCCTTGATAAATTCAAACAAATAATCAGTGATGGTACACCTACAACCCTACCACCTTCTCGAGCCATTAGCCATCAAATTGACTTCATACCTGGAACCTCTTTGCCCAATAAGGCAGCCTACAAGATGACCCCTGAACAAAACAAAGAGGTAGCAAGACAAATACAAGAACTCTTAGACCAAGGGCTGATTAGGAAGAGCATTAGTCCTTGTGTAGTACCTACGGTGCTAGCACCTAAGAAGGGTGTTACATGGAGACTTTGCATAGATTCTAGGGCCATAAACAAGATCACCATCATATACATATTTCCCATACCCAGGATAGAGGACTTGATGAATTATTTGGGGGGTGCACAATATTTCAGTAAGATTGACTTGAAGAGTGGTTACCATCAGATAAGAATCAAGGAGGGTGATGAATGGAAGACGACTTTCAAAATGAATGAGGGTCTCTATGAGTGGCTTGTCATGCCTTTTGGACTCTCTAATGCTCCCAACACATTCATGAGACTCATGAATGAATTTTTACATGATTTCATAGGAAAATTTGTTGTTGTGTATTTAGATGATATACTCATATTCAGTAAGACCAAAGTAGAGCATTTAAAACATTTAGCTATTGTTTTGAGAAAGTTATCTGATGAACAGCTAACCATTAATCTTGAAAAATATGATTTTATGAAGTGAGAATTGGTCTATCTTGGTTTTGTTGTATCAAGAGGCAATCTGAAAATGGATCAATCTAAAGTTGTAGCAATAACTAGTTGGCCAACTCCTAAGACAACCAGTGATATTAGAAGCTTCCATGGTTTGGCACAGTTTTACAAAAATTTCATCAAGGGATTCAGTGAGATTTGTGCTCCAATGTTAGACACCATCAAAGGGGGTGTAAAGGTAAAATTTTAGTGGACAAGTGTAGCCAATAAGGGGTTTGAATTATTGAAAACTAAAGTAGCTACTCAACCAGTGCTCATTTTACCTAGTTTTCATAAGCTTTTTTACTATTGAATGTGATGGTAGTAATATTGTTGTAGGAGCTGTTTTAAGTCAAGAAAATAGACCAGTTGCATTCTTTAGTGAGAAGTTGAATGATGCAAAGAAAAAGTACTCTTCCTATGATTTAGAACTTTATGCATTAGTACAAGCACTTAGGAAATGGAGACACTATCTTCTTCCTAAGGAGTTTGTTGTATACACAGATAATTAGGCACTCAGTTTCTCGAACTCATAGGATAAACTGAATCATAGGCATGTTAAATGGGTAGAATATTTACAAGCTTACACTTTTTCTCTTAAGCATAAGAAGGGTCAACTGAATAAAGTAGCAGATGCTTTGAGTAGGAGGTTGTTAACTATTAATGAGATTCAAGTTCAGAGCATTGGTATTGATAGTTTCAAAGACTTGTATCCTACTGATGATGATTTTGCTGAAGCTTATAAGGTTTGTCAAGATTTTGAGAATAGTTTCCATTGTGCATATGCTGATTTCACTTTGTAGGATGGTTTGCTATTTAGGGGTGGACAGTTGTGTGTTCCAAAGGGTTCTATGAGAGAGAACCTCATTCAAGAGAAGCACAATGGGTGCTTAAGTGGACATTTTGATCTCAATAAGACCTTAGAGCTGGTTCAAAGGTTCTATTATTGGCCTAAGATGTAGAGAGACATCAGGAGGTATGTTGATCAATGCTTGGTATGTCAGAAAACCAAAGGTAACTCTTCTAATTCTGGTTTGTATCATCCTCTTCCCATTCCACATAGACCTTGAGATTGCATTAGTATGGATTTTGTGGTAGGATTACCTAGAACTCAAGCAGGGTTTGATAGCATCTTTGTAGTAGTTGATAGATTCAGCAAAATGGCTCACTTCATTCCTTGTAAGACAACACATGATGCAATTCATATTGCCTATTTTTTTTTCAAAGAAGTTTTTAGAATTCATGGTTTGCCTACTAGCATTGTTTCAGATAGGGATGTTAAGTTTCTTGGTCATTTCTGGAAATTTTTTTGGAAAAGATTGGGTACTAATCTCTCTTTTGGTTCAGCTTATCATCCATAAACTAATGACCAAACTAAAGTAGTAAACAGGTCTCTTGGAAACATGCTTAGGTTCTTGACAAAGGAATATGGGCAGAGTTGGGATCAACTCATTCATCAAGCAAAATATGCCTACAATGACAATGTTAACCGATCTACAGGTAAAAGTCCATTTACAGTTGTTTATGGTATGCATCCAAGGGGTATAATGGCATTGAGGGATATCACTAACTTGCAACATAAGAGTGGAATAGTAGATGACATGGCTCACTCCTTGAAGGAGGTTCATGAGCAAGTGAGACAAGCTCTCCACGATGCCTCTCAAAAAGTCAAGGCAAGAGTGGATGCTACAAAGAGAGATGTTCAGTTTTCAATAGGTGATTATGTGATGGTCCATTTGAATAAGGCAAGGCTACAAAAGGGAGTTCCAAGCAAACTTTAGATGAGGAGAATAGGCCCTTGCAAGATCTTGGCTAAGTATGGGTCTAATGCTTACAAAGTTGATTTACCTACTAATGTTTCTTTGTCCCCCATTTTTAATGTTACAAATCTGATTGCTTTCAAAGGGCAGCCACCTAAGGAGATTCAAAGAGTTTCAGATGTTTCCAAATCCCTTTCTGATCTATCTCTCCCTTCTCTTTCTTTTCCCCAAGTAGAACAGGTTCTAGACTCCAGGATTCTGAAAAAGACAAGGAATCTCACCTACATGGAGCATCTAATCAAATAGAAGGATCAGCCTATCTCAGAGGCCACATAGATACCTAAAGCTGATTTTAAGAAAGTTGGCATACCTTCTTCTTTTCTGCCTCAAGGAGTCACATGACTTCTTTGTTTTTTGGGGAGTATGGTGCAAGAGCATCTAGTTGAGTAAAACACTCCCATTTTTGTGTCTTTAATGCTTTTATGTTTATAAAGTCTTGTATTAGGTTTATTATGTTGTTTTAGGTTGTTTTGAGTCATGTGTAGTGGTTTTGATCTCATTTTGGGCTTAAGAGATCAAATCTTGCATTTTAGGCTTCGAGTTGTCAATTTTTGGCCAAAATGTGTAAAATTGCCAAAAAGGACTTCTAATGCCCTCAAGAGAATTGAAACATGTTTGTTAAGTTTTTTTAGGCATGTCTAAGTTGTTTAGACAAGTTTATTAGGCTAGATTGTCAAAAATGCCTCTTTGAGCAAGAAAAGTTGTCATTTTGACTTCAAAAGTTGTCAAAAATGTCATTTTCTTGAAAAATGAAGTTAAGGAAGCCTCATGTCTATACTAGGGCTTGAAAACCAACTTGAGAAACTATATAAGGCCTCCATTTTCCTTGAAAAGGATTGGAAAGTGTATAAGTAAGAGTTTTTGGAATAAAAACATGAAGGTTTGGCTTTATTGACTGTTTTTTCCCTTCTTTTGAATAATAGTCCATATTGTAGTTGTGAAAATCTATACTGTACCTTCTTGGAAGTGGAAATGCTGATATTATAAACCTTCCCATGTAATTGTTTCATTGGTTTTTCATTTGTAAGGTGGTTGTGTAAAATTGTTTATTTTCTGTGTAGTTGCTATCCTGACAAGGACTTGGGGTTTTAAAATGCATCAACTTGGTTGATTCAGGTCTGGGATCCCTCCAATGAATTTTTCCAAGTTGATTCATGTTTATATAGTGTACATGTTTTTCATTTTATGCCAGAGAAGTGTTTTGAAGATGTATTTGAGTGAGAACTAAGCAAGTTGGAGCAACTCAGCTAGTTCATGTTTAAAACTCAAGATTTGCACCCAAAGTCTAATTTGGAGTGAACAAATACATGAAACAAAGGTTTGGGCATATGGAAAGTAGTGTGTAAGATCACATTTTCTCATTGGTTGAGCTTGATCCAATCAAACTTTATCATTTTTGTAAGCAACAATGAGTTCACTATTTTTATGACTTGTATATGACAAAATGCCCATGGAATGCTTTAAGAGCATAATCCAAGCCTTGAATCATGAAGGAAATGTAATAGGAGTTTTTTTAAATGTTTGAAGACCTCATAGAGGCTTTTTTCAAATTAATACTTCTTGTAAAACAGGTCCAAAAAGTGCAGCAACAGTCTGACTGGTAAAGGGCAGCAAGTTGACAGTCACAGTGATGTTTCTCTCCATTTTCAGATTGCTTTCCAAGTGTTTGGCATTATGATTGCAAGGAAAAGGTAGGGGAAGCATGTTAGAGATATGATAAAGGTCTCATGAAGGTCTAGGCACTTGAAGAAGTGCATAAGGATGCAAACCCTGTGGTTTCACTTCAAAACCCTCCAAAACCCTACAATTATGCCACAAATGGTGGACAGTCCTCATAACGCAATGACAAATGCCTAAGCCATGAAAATGTGTTATAAAATACCTTTAAACTATCATCTAAGTTAAGGTTGTGGAAGCGCTTACCCATCATTGATCAGAATAAGCAAAATAGTACCAATTAGGCCTCCATGGGCTAGTAGCCCTTTGTTGCATAACACACAAATGACAATTTTTGAAAGAATGCTCAAACTTGATTATAAGGTGGAGTTGGGGGCTTGTGAAAATTTGAAAGAATATTAACAAATAGTCAAAAAGTAAATTCTGGAGCCTTGGGCAGTGTGCAACCTCTTTTGGAGGTTTTTGACCTTTGGTTGGAGGTTGAGTAGCTAAGGCCTATGAGCCTAAAACCAAATTGTGAGCATCCAACTTTGAAGGGAACTTTTCTGCCCTTACTTGTCCTTGCAAATGATTCCTAAATATCCCTAAAATAGAGGGTTGAATGCCTAAGAACAAAGATTGAGGGTGTGTAGATGGGTGGAGTAAGAAACTTGAGTATATTTGAGCATGGGAGTGGGTTTTCACCAAAGGGAGAGTTTGTTAGGTAAGTGATACATGAGGTGATAGTACCATAACCACAAGAAGGACTTAATTAACACATACAACAGACTTAACAAGTATTTGGGAAACAAATTGAACCTTTGGAGCAAATTAGTCTTTTGAACACTTTCCTAGTACTCTCCCTATCAACTGATATGGTATTACAAGGTTTGGATGGATTTTGAGAATCATGTTAGTTATGAGATGGGTTATTGTTTTTCATTGGTTTGATTGGTATGGTTATAGTTTGGACTTGTTTGGAATTTGTTACTTCATAATTAATAATATTTTTGTTCTTGGACCAATACTTAGGCTTGATATTGGATGACGACCCCTGGGAATCTTTCTGATAGGGCTTAAGGAAACCTTTCTCAAGGAGAACTCTTTATAGTGCTATACATTTCTTAGTGACTTCTTAAAAGCTATTGAGGCATTGGAAAATCAAATGGTAGGACATTTTAGGTACAAGGTTTTATTGGAACAACTTGAATTGACTCAGGTATATCCCAAGGGAATTTCCTAATGAGATTCTACCACTTTTACAGAAAGTTGGCAAAGGTTTCTCCATTTTGTTGCTTGGCATTGCATACATCAACCATGGATGCATCATTCTCAATATTATACTCATAATGAGCCACAAAATTTTCTACATGATTAGAGAATGACTTGATGCAACTATGGGGTAAGGTGGAGAATCAAGCAAGGGCGAGTCCACTTAAACATTTTGGGAAAAAATTTCTTAGGTATACGCCACTATAAGAGACTTCTTGGAAAGCTATATAAAATTCCCTCACATGTTCTCTATGATCTCATTTTCCCTTGTACTTAGA
The DNA here is from genome assembly GCF_030272615.1 of Cryptomeria japonica. Taxonomy (NCBI): domain Eukaryota; kingdom Viridiplantae; phylum Streptophyta; class Pinopsida; order Cupressales; family Cupressaceae; genus Cryptomeria; species Cryptomeria japonica. The sequence continues at coordinate 615,210,686 of NC_081412.1, read as the reverse complement.
GAACTTAGGGATCTCAAAACCAGGTGGATAGGGGGCCATTGAGATTGACAGATCAAAAGGACAAAGTCATATTTGTTCGAACATATAGGACTTCTTTCATGTCCTATTGATGGGCCTTTTGACACATTTGACATGCAAGCTCTGTGAAACAAAGATTCTCCTAAAAAAGGGTAAGGAAGTAAGAACTCCCAACCTTTCAAGGTCCTTTTAGTTGGGTCACAATGATGCAAGGGTAATTCATTATTTATGTGGCTTTTTTCAATCAAGGGGTTTTTTGGTTTTACAAGTGGAGCATGCAAATTAGGTCTATACTAAGAAAATAAAATCAAAAGATAGACCAAGGTTGCAAGAGATAAAGTAAAGAAACTTAAGCAAACATGTAACTTACAAAATAATAGACTACATAACATGACATTATTGATAACATTAAACACCAACATTGAGCACTATTTCCTATCAGCATGCAAGATCATCAATTCACATGCAAACAAAGAAAGGTTTTTAAGAACAAACTCTTCACAATACTATTCAATCCTCATATACCATTTAAATGCACAATATGATTCATAGAACAATAAAGATTGGACAATCAAATTATTATTTGGAATGAGAAAAGATATCTAACTATAGAAGAATACCAATTACAAAGAACACATCTTCTTGACCATGCATTCCATAAATTGCTTGTATTAATTTAGAAATAAGCATTAGCAATCATTGATACTATAGATGTCCATCTATCTTCAAATAACTTAAAATTAAAAGTTGTAGGAATGTAAAATTCCTAATCATTGGACTCAAATAATCAACTCTTGGACCCTTGCAATGACTCAGTAAATTATATTTATAGGCTCAATATCCTATAGACCTAGAACAAATTTTACCTAAGATTCTGTTACAAAATGGGAGGAATTGCAGTTCGACTTGCAAGTCTTCATTAATTGTAACAACAACTACACTCTTAATAACATGCTCTCCCAAATCCTTGACTTTCCTCAACACCTTAATTTGGTTTGTGAACTTGTTGGACTAAGTTTTCCATTGGGTTGAAAGGAAGATGAGATCCTTTTCAAGGAGGCATGCATCCTCACATATCTCCATGGTTTGTTGTAGGAAGAGCTTTACCTTTCTCAATGATTCCAACCCAAGTATCTACAGTTGTTGCTTTCTCCTTCATAAGATACAAAGACTTTACTTCTTGCCGAGGGAGTGGTGAGGAGGGTTGAGTAGCCATGGGCCTTGAATCCAATGGTCATGAGGAGGGTTGAGTATCTATAGGAAACTATCTATACTATTCCAGTTGAGCTTTGAACTGTGCTCTTTCTCTATCCTGGTTTTTATGGTGGTAGTGGTGGCATCTAGAGTAGATATCTCTCCCCACGTAGTTTTCCTACCTAAATTTACTGTGGAGAATTGGTAGTTAGTTGGAGTCTGTTCTTCTCCTTTTCTAGGCACTGAGGTAGCTATTCTAGTCATGAGATCTCCTAATTCACTCATAGTTAGATGACATATGACATTTGCCTTTTTGGCTTTCCTAGGAGATTTAGTGGCTACATCCTATAAAGTCACCTTTGGTAGCACAATATTCCTTTTTTTTTCTCAAAGTTGAAACTTAACCATTGTGGCATGCTTGAGTCCTATTGTTCACCTTAAGGAGTGATATATGTTGTCATTATATAGATTTGAATTATTGGTCCTTGTTCCTGCTCCTTTGCTTCTTCTTCTTGTTCTTCTTCTCCATAATGGTGTTCATCTTGCCGCTGTTGTTCTCTTACAAATTCCTTAAGTTTCTCCCCCATGTCATGTCCAAGAGTTTCCCTTTCTATCCTCTCTTTTTGTCTTCTTTCACTTTCTTCAACTTGTTTGAGGAACTCTTCTTGATCTTGAGGTGTCAGCACTAGATGATCCTCTTGATCATCAACCTCCAAATGTTCATTTTGTGGTTCATCCTCCTAAAATTGAGTGGCTTCAACATTTTGATTCGTAAGTGTGGCCATGGATGTTTGGGTGGACTGTTCTTCTTCAGAAACCATTGCCATCTAAACAAGTACAAATTTTGCTAAAGTAACTTGTTTGTCACGTAGGATTTCCTTCTACTTTCAAGATATCATTAATATGGGATCATTATTTGAATTAGAATTAGTATCAATATTATGAATGATAACTTGCTCTTGAGTTCATGGTTGTGTTGTGGCAACAAGGAATTGAGGAGCGGCTTCTTGTCTTGGATATGGGTCTTGTGACATTCCTTCTATTAGATATTGTTGGTCATTGATGTGTTGTTGTCATTGATGTTAACATATTTTTATGATTTTCTCCGGTGTGTTTGGGAAGATCTTATGATTTGGTTTTGCAGTATTGTTTTGCTGATCACTGTTTTGCAGAGTTTGGTATATCCTCTGGTATATTATGGTGTGATCAGATCTTGTGCTGAGATTTTTGAATATTGTTTAGGATGGTCTTGAGTATCTTCATTTCAGATGGATCATGATTTGGTGCTTCGCAAGTTATCTTTCTTTGTGATAGTTGCATATTGGTTGTGTTCTTGATCTTTTAGATGTTGACCGATGAAGATTTGAAAAGTGATGATTGACATAATTGTTCCTGATGATTCTAATGTGCTTTTTGGTGTTTCCTAGTCATGTCCTATTTGTTTTGGTGATCTGCATTGATCGTTGTGCAAGTTTTTGGTGGTTTCTATGAACCGGTGATGATTTTCATGTTATGCAGTATTTCTGGTGATATAGCGTGTTGCGGTTGATCTTGGCTTGATTTATGGTGGAGTTGATTGATTCAAAAATTTATTTTAGGATCATGCTATGCTATGAAAATCATTATATTGGCCCGGTGGTCAATCTTTGTATCGTGTGATGTAATTTTATATTTATGAGTTGAGGGTTAGGGTTTAGCCGAACTTGTTATCAAGGTTGATGATTTGTATATATAGGTGACATGTTCATGTAGTTTGGGTGTCGATGTTGTGTTTGCATTATTAGAGAGAGGTGTATTTGTGAATAAGATATTTATCCTTCGATGTTAAGATTGAACTAAGATTGGTGTTGTAGGCAGACAACTGTGCTTAACCGGAACTGTAATCAAACATTTGGATATGCTATTCCTTCAGTTCATTCCTTCCAGATTATAGTCCAAATCTTATTGCAAGTCAGTGAGACTTCCCTGAGGGTTGTAGCCTTTTGGGCCATTATATTTGAGCAGTGAGCTCTAGGCAGTGTGACTGAATGCATGTGCATTCCCCATTGTAATATTTTCACATACTACTGCAGAGTATCATCTTACTGTGGGTAGGTTCCCACCATGGTTTTTACCTTAACCGATTTTTCCACATCAAAATCTTGGTGTTGTGTGTTGTGCTTTCAATTTTCTTATCTATGTTGTTACTATAGTTTATTAGATTTGTTTTGGTGATTACGTTTGTAGATTCAGTGAAGACTAATTCACCATCCCTCCCCTCTCAGTCTTCCTTCTTGGTTACTCCTAACAATTGGTATCAGAGCTAGATCCTCTGGTAGAAGCTTAATTTCTTGAGGAGATCTAGGCTGGAAGCTCAAGCTATTGTTTTTAAGAAGGACAGTCTAAGGTTTGATGGAAGAAACTATACTATATGGAAGAACCAGATGGAAGTGCACTTCAAATGTCTTGGAGAAGATTACAAAGAATACCTACACTATTCCTTAGAATGGACCGACTACTCCTGATGAGATCAAGGAAGCTGAACATAATATTAGAATGAAGGAAGCATTTCTTAGTGCCTTGATTGATTTCGAGTTGACAAATGTAATGGGACTTCATACCTCACATGAGATCTGGGAGAAGCTTGAGATCCTATATGAAAGTGATAAAAGAGTGAAAGTTTCCAAGTTGCAGAGCTTGAAAGGAAAATATGAGACATTGAATATGAGAGATGATGAGGACATACACTCTTATATGGCTAAGGTGAATGATTTGGTCCTAGGTATCAGATGTGCTGGTGGAACCATTGAGGAAGATGAAATTGTTGCTAAAGTGTTGAGATATTTTCCCCCAGCTTATAAACATAAAGTTGCCACTATTGATGAGATACAAAGTGTGATTATAGTGACAAGAGATGTGTTGGTAAGCAGAAGTATGATCCTGATGAGTGCAAAATCTCTAGATATGAAAGAGAGAGAAGAGAGATGGAAGAGCAAGAAAGAGAGCTAGATGAGCTTAAAGTACTGATTGCCTGGAGATTGCCTAAAGGAGCCGATAAGTATGATGGAAAGTTTCTTTTGAAATAATTCTGTTGCAATAAGATAGGAAATTTTTCTTGCAGATGCCCAAAGAGAATGATTAAGTATGATAGGCATGATAAGTTTGATAAACATGATAGGAATGATAGATATGAAAAGCATGAGAAGTATGAAAAGCCTTACAAGTCTAACCAGAAGTTTAGGAATCAGAAGAACTATTATTATGCTGTTGATGAAGGTGTTATAGATGAAGAATCAGAAGGAGATGAAGTTGTGTTTATTGCCATTAAAGAAGATAGACCTGTACCTGTTGATTCCACTTGCTGCACTATTGAGGAGAAAGATTTAGTTGCTAAATTTAAAGTAAAAGATGAATGGGTAATTGACAGCGGTTGTTCACATCATATGACCGGTGATAAAAGAAAATTTATGAGCATTGAAAGATATGATGTTGGAATAGTTAGATTTGGAGATGACAAAACCTATGTAATCCATGGGAGAGGTTATATTTCTTTTGATGGTAAGCATAACACTGATGATGTCTTGTATGTTGAAGGTTTGAAACATAATCTTTTGAGTGTTGGGCAGATGGTTGATAAAGGTTATGATCTACAATTCAAGGATGGTAAATACAAGATCTTAAATGCCTTTGGTATAGAGATTGCATCTGGAACTAATACAAAAGGTAACATTTTTTATTTGATTGATGGTGAAAAAAGTTATTTGATTGCTCAGATAGATGAAATTTGGTTGTGGCATAGGAGAATGTGTGATCTCAATTTTGATTCAATGATTAATATCTGTTCTACACATGCTGTTAGAGATCTTCCTAAGATTTTTAAGCCTACTAATTTGGTATGTAAGGAATTCTAGTTGGGTAAGCAAACAAGGATTTCTTTCAAGAGAAAAAAATATACATTTGATGGATTGCTAGATCTTGTGCATACTGACCTATGTGGACCTACAAATGTTAGAAGTGTGCAAGGTCATAGATATTTTATGCTGCTAATTGATGATTATTCCAGGATGATGTGGGTTGTCTTTTTGAAGGAGAAATAAGAAGCATTGGACAAATTTAATATATTCAAAGAAAAGGTGGAGACTGAGTCTCGATTGAAGGTGAAGTGTTTGAGATCTAGTAGAGGTGGAGAATTCTGTTCCGGTGAGCTCAATTCATTATGTGAGATGCATGAAATTAAAAGACAATTATCTACTCCTAGAACCACTCAACATAATGGAGTAGTTGAGAGGAAGAATGAAACTATTTTGGATGCTGCAAGGAATATGCTGATTGAAGGAAATGTTTCAAAGATTTACTAGAGAGAATCTATTAGCACTTTTGTTTACACATTCAATAGAGTTCACATAAAAAGTGATACCGGTAAAACCCCTTATGAGCTATGGTTTGGTCATGTTCCTACTGTGAGATATTTTAGAGTATTTGGTAGCAAATGTTATATCAAGAGAGATGATGATATGGGAAAGTTTGATGCTAGAAGTGATGAAGGAATTTTATTAAGATATTCAAAAAAGAGAAAACCCTTCCAGTGCTACAATAAGAGACTGTGAAAGATAGTGGAGAGTGAAAATGTGAAGGTGGATGAGAACCTTGGGAAAGAGATCAGAGTATGTGGTTATGATGATGGTCAACATGTTGTTTTAAATCCTGTTCAGACTGAAGAGCCTAAGCAGAATGATCTAGTAGAGATAGTTAATCTTCATGTTGTTGCTGCCGGTGAAGGAGTGCAGGAACTTGAGAATTAGAACAATCAGAAGACTCTGAGGTATTTAAGATTGAATCATTCCAAAAATCAGATTATTGGTGATAAAAATAAGGGTGTAGTGACTAGAAGAAGGTTAGCTGCTGAAGAAGTATGTTTGATTTCTAAAGTTGAACCTGATGATGTTTCTGAAGCTTGTAAAGATGAAAGTTGGATGAGAGCTATGGAAGAAGAACTAGATCAGATTGAAAAGAATAATACAAGGGAACTTGTGCCTAGACATAAGGATAAGAATGTTATTGGTACTAAATAGGTATTCAAAAATAAAATGAATGAAGCTGGTGAAGTTGCCAGAAATAAAGCTAGACTAGTTTGCAAAGGATATTCTCAGCAAGAAGGAATTGACTATGAGGAGACTTTTGTTCCGATTGCCAGACTTGAAGCTATTAGACTATTGCTTGCATTTGTTGCTTATAAGGAGTTCAACGTATATCAGATGGATGTCTGTTAGGACCCAGAGGCAATTGAGAGGGGGGGGGGGGTGAATCAGTTGTCTATAAATTTCAACCCAAATATAACTTAATCAAACTTGATACATAATTTTGATAAACCAAACTTAATGCTGGTTAACAGACTAACAATTAATATCAATACCGGTGAAACTTAATGCATGAAACAAAAAGAGAAACAACATCCACAACACATAACACATAGATTTGTATGTGGAAACCCTGTAAGGGGAAAAACCACAATGGGAAACCTTACCCACAATCAGATGATACTATTACAGATAGTATGTGTATACAAATAGGGTATGCACATGCATAAAGGCCAACCACCTAGAGCTCACTACTCAATTAAAAAATAGGAGTCACACTGACTACAATTGGATGATTAAATCCAATGATAATGTGTTGCTCAAAGTAGCATCTCCAATGTTGGATTTAGTACTGGTTAAGCTCTGATTATCTCCTTCTCTATGGTCTGCTCATATGATCTTCAATATTCACACATACCATGTTACAATACCATAACCATATAACTTTTCTTCCTTCTACCTTTTTGCTTCTTTCTTACATTATCTCACAAATGAGATCTTACATATATACCAAAACCTAAGACCAAATGTGTAGGTCGGCTCACTAAGAATATTACAATAAAATCAATTACAACAAGTAAGTCAAGATGCGATGCATCATGTCGGCTCAACAACAATACCAATTGATTAAACCATTTCCATAACATGCCGTGCTGATCTGGAATAGATAACGCATGTCGGTCCATAACCTAGACCAATTTGCTAGTAACACCAAATATGTCAACTCGATTAGACCAATAACCAAATCACCAAAACCAAGTGTCCAAACCATGTCTTCGACATAACCAAGTGATCTCTAGATGATAACAAGTGATCCTTAGTGCCGGTGAACAATATAACCTGTTGATGAACCAAATACCGGTGATTGTGCATAAGTCATTGAACTTGCCGGTGAACATAACCAAAGATCTCCAGAAGGATAAGTGTTGATAAGTGTTGACATCAATGAAAAAACCAATGCAACATATCTATAATATCAACAATCTCCCCCTTTGGCATTGATGGTAATACAAAGATGAAAAAACATCTAAGTGCCAAAATAGAATGTCAAAAACCAAAAACCAACAATCTCCAAAATATATATGAAAATAAATGCAGAGAGTATGTATCTCTCCCCCAATGAATAATCTCTCCCCAAAGGATAATGTTTTTCCATAGATATCTCTCCCCATTTGACATCAAATGCCAAAGCAATACAAATACCAGATACAACTAGTTCATAGAACCAATTAAAAGTACCAACTACTCCCCCTAAGAAGTAGCTCTACTCCATCAAAGCCGGAAAAAGGTTTCTCTGTAAATTTTGCCGGTTTGATGCCAAGAATCAACTGTCTAAGTCTCCACCAGTGAGGGTATAACCCCAAGCTACTCTCTGAGATATTCAAAAGTTTCTTTAGGCAAAGGCTTAGTAAAGATATCCACAATCTTCTCTTTAGTATTCACATAAACCAATCTCACTTCTTTTGCTTCAACATTCTCTTTCAGAAAATTGTATTTGATAGAAACATGTTTAGTTTAAGAGTGAAATACCGAATTCTTAGATATATCAATTGTTGCTGAATTATCACAATAGATGATTATAGGTTCTTTGCATTTTACCTTTATGTCTTTCAACATTTTCTTAATCCATAATACCTGAGTACAATTAGTTGCTACTGCAACATATTCTGATTCTACTGTTGATAATGATGTACAACTCTGTTTCTTGCTCAACCATGAAATCAATCTGCTACTAAGAAAGAATGCCCCACCAGTGGTGCTCTTTCTGTCATCTACATCTCTTGCCCAATTAGCATCGATGTATGCACATAAATCAAAATTTTTATCTTTAGGATACCATAAACCAAGATTTGTTGTGCCTTGTAGATACCGAAAAATCCTTTTCACTGCTGATTCATGATTTTCTCTAGGATTACTTTGAAATCTTGAAACAATATATACTGCATTCATTATATCAGGTCTTGTTTGTGTCAAATACAATAAACCTCCAATCATAGATTTGTATCTTGTCGAATTAACAAAAACTGAATCATCCTTCAATGATAGTTTATTAGTTGTAGTCATAGGAGTACTTACAGGTTTAGAGTTTTCCATACCAAATTTCTTTAGTAATTCCTTCAAGTACTTTTATTGACATATGAATATACCTTTATCAGCCTATGAAATTTGCAATCCTAAAAAGAATTTTATCTCCCCAATCATAGACATTTCAAATTCTTCCTGCATCTTATTACAAAAGTCTTTGCACAATCCATCTTCTCCTCCAAAAATGATGTCATCAACAAAAAATTCAATAACCAAGATGTCTTCATTAGTCACTTTGAATTATAAGTTGCTATCAGCATTACCTTTAGTGTAACCAAGCTTCAAAAGATATTTTTCCAATCTAACATACCAAGCTCTAGGAGCTTGCTTTAATCCATATAAATCTTTCCTTAATTTGCAAACCATATCTTTATCACTTGTTAATGAAAATCCATCAGGTTGTTCAATTTAAACTTCCTCTTCAAGATCACCATTCATAAATGCACATTTAACATCCATTTGATATAATTTATAATTCTTGTGTGCTGCAAATGCAAGAAATAATTTAACTACCTCAATTCTAGCTACCAGTGCAAAGGTTTCATTGTAATCAATTCCCTCTTTCTGTGAATAGCCTTTACACACTAATCTTGATTTGTTTATGATTACCTTACCATCTTCATTAAGTTTATTTCTGAATACCCATTTAGTTCCAATTACATTTTTATCTTTAGGTCGAGGAACCAATGTCCATGTATTATTCTTTTCAATTTGTTCCTGTAGCATAAGAATTAGGAATCATCAAAACATAAGATATATCAATCAAAATACAAAACATGATAACATAATCAAAGGAATACTCATGAAATGAACCTAATTCCAAAGCACATTCAATAGAGGTATGGAAACAAAGCATTCAACAGAAAACATTATGCAAACTAGATTCAAGATTGAATACTCCTTCCATGCGGCTCCATTGTTGTTCTTTCCTCTTCAATAGTTTTGTGGATCTCACCTACAAGTGCTCACACAATTGAAAGCAAAAAGGCTCAAGAGTACTAGAAACGAAGGTTCGGTAGAAATTCGAAATTCATGAAGGGATTGATTGAAGAAAACATCCAATTTATAGAGAAATTGGATAAATGAGCAAATTAGTATGAAAGAGATTTGAATAGAAATTCAAATCAATAATAGCAAAATTATGACATATCCATGACAAATTGCTATGCAAGAATTTATGACAATTTATGACATTTTATGACAAATTCTATGACACATTTCTATGTCAAGAATTTTATGACAATTTATGACAAATTCTATGACAAATTTCTATGTCATTGCCATAAATTTAGGAAAGAAATAGGAGAAAATTGAATTTAAGAATTAAGAAATTAGGAAAATTAGAGAATAATGAAAATAGGAAATTAGAAATTAATGAATTAATCAATAATTTTTCATTTATTAATTAATTCACTCACAAAGAGGAATAATTAGCCAATTAAATGAATATTTAATTGTAATGAGAAAACTTAGGATTAATAAATAATTTAGTAATCCTAAAGGAAGAAATGACACATTAGGTTAAATGATTAAATCATAAAACCCTAGAAGGCGAATTAGAAATGCGAGGATGATAATTAGGTCTTGATTGAAAATAATTAATGTCGATTCGATCATGATTTTGAATTGATAAATGACCAGTGCGACAAAATGATTTGATTGAGAAAATGCGCCAATTGACGAGGAACAATAACAAATTGATCCAAATTGGCATAATTGAGACAAAGAATGATCGATGACAAATTGGTCACAAAGTGACAAGATTGACAAAAGGACAAGAATCGACAACAAAATGAATTGCAAGATGACAAGATCGAATAGTGACAACGATCGATGACAAATCGATCATAAAACGACAAGATTAAAGGACTGATGATAAATCGACAAGATTGATAAACCGATCGCCAACTGATAAGATTGAAAATAGGACAAAACCCTAATTAGGATTGACGATGTCCAAAATGATAAGATTGATGATAAAATTGATAAGATTGACAGAAGGACAACGATCGCAAGATTGACAGGATTGATAAGAGGACAAAACCCTAATTAGGATTGATGATGTCCAAATTGATGCGAAATTAGCACGCACATTGATGCAATAAGATAAAATCGATCAAAATCATGACTAGATTATGTTGTCGACAAGACCAAATTTGAGGATGAGGTGACTGAAGAACTGTAGAAGAATGACTCGATGTTCGCAAATGATAAAAACCAAGTGCGTAACATAGGAGAAATGTTAATGTGACGCAAAAACCTAAAATGAGGCAATGCGCAAATGTTAAAGTATGACCTCGCAAGCGTTGACCATTTTTGGGTGTCTACAGTTCCAATTCATCTTCCATAGCTTTAATCCAATGTTTATCTTCACATGCGTCAATGACAGATGCTGGTTCAATTTAAGAAATCAATGTTGGCATATGCACACTCCAATGAGACATTGTAGGTGATTAAAGGTTTTATCATTGATGGCAACCTTACAATCCTATGACACCGGCAAGGCATTCCACCGGCACTAGCAAGATCAGACTCTACACCGACACTCAGGTCACTAGCACCGATAGTGAAAGGTAGCATACTGGCACAGAGGTCGACAAGATTTTTGTTGTAATATATTTTGTTTATTATTTGTAAAATCATTGTAAGCTGACTTGGCAAGTTGTAAAATGACTCTTATATAAGAGAGATCATTGTAGAACATTTGTAAGTAAGAAAGAGGAATGTAATTAGGTGAAATAAGACAGACCTATTATGCAAATTATAGGTTAAGGGTTTATGTTAGAAGCAGAGCAGAAACTGGTACTGGATCTGGCATTATAGATGCTGTTTTGAAGCAGTACAAGACATTGGATTTATATAATCCATTTTATAAGTCAGTGAGACTTCCTATTTTGTATTTGAGTAGTGAGCTCTAGGCAGTTGGCCTTCCTGCATGTGTAGGCCCCTCTTGTAGCAGTAATATTCTCTTATTGGGTAGTAAGTGAATATTGTGGGTCACAAATCCCACTGAGGTTTTTCCCACATTGGGTTTCCTCGTTAAATCCTTGTGTTATGGTGTGTTTTTCATGTGGTTGTTTTTATCTCTGTTTATTGCATTACTTTCTGCTTACTGGTACACAGTATTAATATGCTCTACATGTTTTAAGTTAAGAAATTCAATATACCAGTTAGATACTGATTCACGCTCCCCTCTTAGTATCTGTGGGAATCCTAAAAATTGGTATCAGAGCTTGGTCCTCTATTTTCAAAAGCCTAACAACTTGAGGAAGATCTTGACATCGGTAGAGATGGAAAACTTGATGAAGCAACTTGAAGGAGCTCTCTTAGACTATGATGCAGAAAAATTGAAAAATATCAAACTTGAAGATGATCTAAAGGCTGCTCAGGATATTATTCAAGCACTTCAAGAAAATCTTACTATTTCAAGAAACAAGAGAAGAGAACTTTGTGAAAAGATGCAAAATGAGAATGATGAAAAAGAAACTCTTAATGATATGATAAACAAGCTAACACAAGATAACATGACAACAAAGAATGAGATGCAGGATATGACTATGAGATTTTGTAAAGAAATTGAAGATAGCAAGAAGAATGAAGAAGATTTGACTAGAAGACTAAGTGATGCTACAAATGAAAACACAAGACTCAACTATGAAAATGATTTATTGAGAACAGATCTGATGCACACTCAGAATGACTCCAATGAACTGATGAGATAGAAAGAAGTCTTAGAAAGAGAACTAGATATTGCAAATCAACATAAACAGAAATTCAAGAAAAGCTCAGAAGAACTTGCTAACTTACTGAAGAATCAAAAACCTAAAGGTGACACTTGTGGAATTAGCTTTGAAGTTGGTGAAATCTCTGGTACTACAAACACACAGGATCATAGCAAACTGGTAAGACAACCTACTACTTATAAATTTAATGGAAAATGCTTTAACTATAATAAGTATGGTCATAGAGAAAATCAATGTAGATCTAGAAATTATCATAATACCAACAGCCCCACCGGTCAATGTTCAAGATGCAACAAAGTTGGTCATAACTCTGAGAATTGCAGAATGAATGTGAGATGTTATGTTTGTGGAAGATTTGGACACCTATCTAATCAATACAGAACACAAACTGGCATAGGTTATGGGAAAGCTATTCAGAAGAATAATGTGACTTGCTATGCATGTAACAAAATTGGGCATATTGCTAAATTTTGTATAAGTAAAAGATCACTGGTAGACAACAAAGGTCCTAGTTTGAAAGGAAAAGAAAAGGTTGAAGAAGTTAAGCAAGAATTTTCAAAACAATGGATCAGGAAATTAGAACTGAATGTGGATAGGAATACTCCTCCACTGGTAGAACCAAGCAACACTCCACCAGCAGAATAGAGTAGCACTCCATTGGCAGGAGTCTCTTCATCAAATTGAAGAAATTTCCTTGAGGGTTTGGCAATCAATGAGACATATGCTATTATTCCCTCAGTTGATGGTGAGAAGTTGAAATTACTTCTATACCAGCAAACAAAGTTAAGTGATTACTTAACCGACAAACATTAAATGTGGCAGTTGGCAAATTGACATTATAAATAATGTTTTTGGCTCCATTTCACTTCACCGAGCATTCAAACATTCGAAGAGCACAAAATCTCTAGAGCTAAAGCATTTCAATCAAAGAGGCAAAGCACTTCAGCAATCAATCCTTCCTAAGGCAGAAAAAGGTATTTATAATCATGGCATCCTCCTTTGCACCAAAATTCATAGCAAACCCTATTGTAGTCAAGGTAATCAAATGACCCAGGCCTGTATTTCAGCTAGTTCCCAAGATAGCCAAAAAGGATGACAATGTAGGTTCTTTTTCCCAAATTCCCAAAGGAGTTGTTTATGCAGAAGACCCTAGAATCTATATCCATTACCATACAGAAGAATTAGGAGAAGAAGAAATCAAGAACATGTAAAAATCCATTATCTATGATGATTCCAGTAAAGTAAAACCTGAACACCAAATTATTGAAACCCTAGGATTCATATAAATTCTCAGCATTCCAGATTTCCCCAAGGAAGTTATTAGGATAGTATTGAGCAGAGTACATGGTGCATTATTTTGGTTAGATTCAATCTATAAAATTACCAAGGAAGCGGTGAAAGCTATAATAGGGTTACCTTCCACCAGTAGCAGACCAGACAAAACAAAGAAGGTCTCAAATGACCTGGTAATGAACTTAACTAGTGCAACATCCGACAGAAGGTCTCTAAGGGTTAATGATGTGACTGATATAAATGTGAGATTTGTTAGCATTATTTTAGGATACAAAGCAACTCATGCAAACAAACTTAACTCAGTTTCCAGTTTATGCATAAAAACTGCACATGATATGGTAAAAGAAAATGTGAAAATTGATGTATGTGAATGGCTAAAGGATGAATTGATTGACAACTTAGGGAAGATCAAGAAGGACAAGAAAGGAAATTTTAGATTTGGTAATTTACTTGTATGCTTAATGCTACATATAACCAAATAGGTGCCCGGTATAGGCAACAATAATCTTCGATTTGACATACCAGTAGGAAAACAATTATCAGACTTATTTAACAACATGGGTGAAAATAAGGAAAATAATATCAATTAGTATTTTCAAGCACTAAAGGCCAAAATGAACAAAAGAATCAGACTATCACAGGAAATTGTTAACAAATACAAGGATGATATATGTTTTGTGATTAAAAAGGATGAGACTTGGATGGAAGTAGTTATCCCAAGAACAATTTGGGTTATTGAAATGGCTATGAGATTGATGACCACATCATTGAGACATATGCAAAAGCTCTTCTGGAAGCACCAAATGAACCTAAGGAAGAAGTATTTGGTAGTGCTAAGACCATTGAAAGCCAAATTCAATATAAGAAGAGAGTAAATAAAGTAGAAGCAAATGTGAGAAGAGGTTCAAGGCAGGTCAAGGCTATAAAAGAAGATGTACTGAAACAAACCTGTATCATTGAAGATGAGTTACAGGAACAACAACCAGAAACTCACCTATCACCGGTAGCAACTTATTCAGAGAGTGACAAGCTAGCCAAATTTAAAAGAGTTGTAAGGAAAATACAACCTTCACCGGTATCCACACCCTCACCTAGAAGAACTAGACAAAAACAATAGGTAGTGAGGTCTCCGGTAAAGAAGACAACCCCAAAGAAAAAGCTAACACCTAAGAAGAAAAGGACTCAACATAATATTTCTCCAATTGACAAATTGTTGGATGAAATCACAGAAGAAGGAAATCTCAAGAACATAGAAAAATTATATGATACACTATCAGCAGATGAAAAAGAGAAAGTTGAAAACAATGTCATTTTACACCTGGATATCTATAAGAAGTTTATAATGCAGGTTGTAGATGAACTACCAGATGAATTATTCAAGAGACTGGAAGCAAGAAGACAATCTATCATAGAACTTGACAAGAAAATCAAAATTGAAAAATTACTTGTTGTCTACCCAGTCAACTCTCCAAAAGAAATAGATAATCTGATTGCAAAGGCCAACCGATCAGTATTCTCTACTGCACATCGACATATTGCACTAATGGTAGGAAGAGTAAATGAGGTAACATAAGAAATAGAAAATGGATGGGATATATTCCTTGTGGAGAAGGAAAAGCAGGAAGAATATAGGAACCCCAAGCCTATCAAAGTCTATCAAAAGGACAAAGATAAGGGTAAAGGAAAGGTTGGTGGACCTCCTAGTATCAAAATAAAAGAACTTATCCCCATCGCCTTTGATTACTCCATCGATAACAACAATAGAAGACCAATAGAAGACCAACTGGTAGATGAAAGTATGGATGTATCACAAGAGGATACTAATCCTAATCCTGAGGTACTATACACAGTGGATGTTGATACTCAAAAGGTCAACATTGTGATAGACAAGGACACAACTGGTAAAATTGACATGGCTAGTGAGCCACCGGTAGTTGAAAACATTGATAACACTGAAGGTAAATCGATAGATGGGAAAATAGAGACACAAACAAAAAGACAAGCAAAGCAACAAGCTTTGGAACAACAACAGGTTCATGTGGAAATAGTGCCACCGACAATAGGAGAGAAACAAAAACCCTTGCTTAAGGAAATGGAAACATAGACTGACCTACCAGAGGTCACTACAAGCATGGTTACTTCCTCCACCGGTGGAATTTAGAATGTTGGTTCCTCCTCAACAGGTTATAAATCAACCAATGTAACTGAAGTTCTTTTAGATTCTTTGAAGAAAATAACTGATTGTAGTTCACAAGCTTATAAATCTATAGATGACACAATCCCAATTTTGAAGATGATAGTTCCAAAATGCAACATAGATAATAAGGATTCTTTGAGTCAACTTGACACTTTGTCGAAGTATATTACTAACAACACAATGACAGTTGAACAAATAAAGGAACAGACATTCAAAGACAGGTTGGAAATTGAAAAACAAAAATTCTTTGAGAATCAAATAAAGAAGTGTACTAGGGAATTTGACACACTTCTACAGGAACTATGTAACATATTGAAGGAATTTAAAACTCTGTACAAAGATACTTGCAAGACAAACTTTTTAATAGTGGACATAGATAAGAAAATGAGCAATATACAAGAAGAAATAATTAAACTTGTAGACAATTTTGTTAATTCACCTGATACATTATTACTTTTGAGCAAAAGATAACTAGTTTTGAGGAAGAATGACTAAAGCTAGAGAGAGAAAAGGATAGAACAATAAACAAGGCTAAAAATATGAGACTAAGACTGAGTCCAAGACTAGACTATCTAGCATCCTTGAGAAAGGAAATATCTGAGGCATTAGTACAAGGATAGAAAACACCGACAAAGCATATGCAACACCTCACCGGTATAGTTCAAAGAACATAGGAAACAATAAAAGATAGTAAAAAGTTTATGGAAAGCATAAATTTGGTTTTGGCAGATCTTTTTCAAATCGTAACCACCCAATTACAAGGTTGAGATAGAAAAACTACAACTCTATTGACACCTTGACAACCTTTGTCATTGATGCCAAAGGGGGAGTAGTAGTATGAAAAAATAATTTGCAAAAGACTTATCTGCTCAGGGGGAGCTCATATATTTTTGGTACACATTTTTTACAAGTTTTGAATACACTTTTAAAATTCTCATGAGTGTTGCCATCAATGCCAAAGGGGGAGATTGTTGGCATATGCACACTCCAATGAGACATTGTAGGTGATTGAAGGTTTTGTCATTGATGGAAACCTTACAATCCTATGACACCAGCAAGGCATTCCACCAGCAAGGCATTACACTGGCACTAACAAGATCAGACTCTACACCGGCACTCAGGTCACCAGCACCGGTAGTGAAAGGTAGCATACCGACACAGAGGCCGACAAGATTTTTGTTGTAATATATTTTGTTTATTATTTGTAAAATCATTGTAAGCCGACTTGGCAAGTTGTAAAATGACTCTTATATAAGAGATATCATTGTAGAACATTTGTAAGTAAGAAAGAGGAATGTAATTAGGCGAAATAAGGCAGACCTATTATGTGAATTATAGGTTAAGGGTTTATGTTAGAAGCAGAGTAGAAACCGGTACTGGATCTGGCATTATAGATGCTATATTGAAGCAATACAAGATATTAGATTTATATAATCCATTTTGTAAGTTAGTGAGACTTTCTATTTTGTATTTGAGTAGTGAGCTCTAGGTAGTTGGCCTTCTTGCATGTGCAGGCCCCTCTTGTAGCAGTAATATTCTCTTATTGGGTAGTAAGTGAATATTGTGGGTCACAAATCCCATCGAGGTTTTTCCCACACTGGGTTTCCTCATTAAATCCTTGTGTTATGGTGTGTTTTTCATGTGGTTGTTTTTATCTCTATTTATTGCATTACTTTCTGCTTACCGGTACATAGTATTAATATGCTCTACATGTTTAAAGTTAAGAAATTCAATATACCGGTTAGATACTGATTCACCTCCCCCTCTCAATATCTATGGGAATCCTAACAATCAAACATACCTCTTCATTTTCCAGTCTTCCTCTTGTCATAACTCCTTGATACTTATTCCCAATTATCTGACTTTCAGAGTGATTTAGTCTTACATACCTGGGTGTGTTCACTTGCTGCTGTTCTCTAGTCATTGTGGAATTCTTTGATGATGCTGGTTTGACTGGATCAATATTCTATACCGGTCCACTCTGTATAGGTTCATTTGTGATTATCTCAATTGCTAGTTCATAATCCATAGACCTTGAATTTCTTCTAAAGTGTTTGTAGTCACACAAATCTGTCCATTTTAATTAAATGAATATTTCGTATTTATTTGATTAAAAATCCACTAGCCATCAATTAATTAAATTAATATTTAATTAATTCATCCCCAAACATTCTTCTATTAATTAAATAAATTATTCAATTTATTTTAATTAATTCATTAAATCCAATTCCAATCAATTAAATAAATAAAATCTATTTATTTAATTAAATCCCCTTTTCCTCTTTTAAATAAATTAAATAAAACATTTATTTAAATCATTATCCCCACCCCACTTGCATTTTCCTACAAATGCAACTTGCACACATTTATTGAAATAAATGAATTTTTATTTTAAATAAAATCCTATTTTCCCTCACCCACCAAATCCACTTGCAAAATCTAATCCCCTTCTAGATTCTTCTAACCCCTTCCTAATTAGCCTAATCCATCTCCTAAATATTGTCACATTCCTAAGAAAAATGGAGTCACTTCTCAAAGTCTAAAAGTCTTTGATAACCATTAAAGGATTTCAACCTTCAACCACTAAATGGCTCAAAGTCTTTGATAGCCATTAAAGGCTTCCAACTTTCAACCACTTAATCCCCCAAAGTCTCCAATAACCATTAATGGTTAATTCAACCCTCCCACATGGTTAAAACATTTGTTTTGACTCAACCTCTACCCAACCCAAGGGTCTCATCAAGCCTTTAATGCTTTGACCATGATTATCTCTTAATCATTTGCACAAAGGTTTATCCTTGGATTAACTCCTAATCCAGTGGGTAATCCTAATTTAGGCTTGACCCTTAGCCTTTAGATAACCATGAGGTCTTCTCAGGCCTTTAATGCCTCCAACCTCTTCTTTCAACCCAACCCTATGTTGACATTTGTCACCATTTCATTGGTGTCAATTGTGCACATGGATTCCCAACTTTCAAGCTTGACCCTTGATTAAACCATTCAATCCTGGCCATCCATTGCTCCATTTTTCCTATAAATAGAGCCCATTCCTTCATAATCCAGATCCTGAAAACTTGTATGCATCTAGACTATAGACATTTTAGAGAGCATTTAGCATAGCATAATTAAATCTTGTCTTTTTGGTTAAAATACATCATTTTAGCATAAAAATAGCTTTTCATTTCATATTTGGAGCTATACCACAAAATTTCAATCCTCCATAAGCATCCATAGTGCAAAAAGCTGCTGAGAGCTACACTATTTTGGAACTTGGAGAGGAGAGGAACAAGGGAGAAGGAACTAGGAGTATGTTAGGAGGTATTTGGAGATGCCTCATCATGTTTGCTTTGATAGTTAAATATGCTTGCATGCTTGTAGTCTCTCTTTTGGTATGCCTTTTTAGATTAGTTTTCGATTGATTAACACTAATGTTTTGTGTGTTTTTGTGTTCTTTGATCTTAAACTAACCTTGTGCCATTTAGGAGGGCATCAGTGTTAATCTATCTTCATATTTTCACTCTCAATGATTTAATGCAATCTTTTATTAAAACATCTATATGCTTTGCTCTTAGATGAATAACCAAGAAATATTCTTTCATCACTTCTAGTATCAAATTTACCAATATAATCATCTCTCCTAATGTAACATTTTCTTCCAAATATTCTAAAGTACTTAAGAGTAGGAATATTACCAAACCATAATTAATAGGGTGTCTTACCGGTTTCACCTTTGATGTGAACTCTATTGAAAGTGTAAACTGATGTATTCACTTCTTCTCTCCAATACACATGAGGTAGATTTTCTTTTGACATCATGCTTCTAGCTGCATCTAGAATAGTCCTATTCTTCCTTTCCACAAATCCATTTTGCTGAGGTGTTCAGGGTGCTGATAGTTGTCTTCTAATTCCATTCACTTCACAAAATGTATTGAACTCCTTAGATGTAAATTGACCTGCTTGATCTGATCTTAAACATTTGATTTTCTTAATGTTTTCATTTTATACAAGTGCCTTGAATAATTTGAACTTCCCAAAAGCTTATGATTTCTCCTTGAGAAAAGTAACCCGACACATTCTAGAATAATCATCAATGATCAACATAAATTATCTATCTCCTTGTAGACTTCTTGTTCTTGCCGAATGACATAAGTTAGTATGAATTAAATCAAGAATATCATTGGTTTTCTCAGAAATACTCTTGAAAGTTGTTCTAACTTGCTTTCCCATTTGACATTCCTTACATACCAAATTATGAGGTTTTACAATCTTAGGTAAGTCCCTTACTGCCTTAGATGAACTAATCTTTACAATGCAATCAAAATTCACATGACAGAGTCTTTTATGCTATAACCAACTTTCATCAATATGTGCAATCAAGCATGTCTTTTCATTGTTATTCAAATGAAAGATATTACCTCTAGTCTAATTACTGGTTGCAATTTCCAAACTAGTTCTATTCATGATTTTGCATTTACCATTGTTGAACTGTAGTTGAAATCCTTTTTCAACTAATTGACCAACACTCAAAAGATTATGCTTCAAACCTTCAACATAATAAACATTATTAGTACTGTACTTACCATCAAAAGATATAGTGCCTTTTCCTCTGATCAAGCAAGCTTTATCATCTCCAAATCTTACTAGACCTCCATTATATCCCTAAAAAGATAAGAATTTACTTTTATCACCAGTCATATGATGTGAACATCTGGAATCTATAATCCATTCATCCTTTTCTTCAATTTTAGCTGCCAGGGCCTGCTCTACCAGTGGAACAGTAGGTGCTGGTTGATCTTCTGTTATTGCAACAAAAGCCCATCCATTGTCTGCCGATTCTTCATCAAAATCATTAGTAAGTCCTTCATCAACATAGTAACATGATTTGTCTCTATTCTTCTTAAATCTATATATTTGATATTCAGGGTAAGGCTTATATGTTCTTTTAGCTTCTTCTCTTAATCTTGCATGTCTGTCAGGACATCTAGATGCCATATGACCAACTTTATTGGAGTTAAAACATTTAAAGGGTGCTTTACCTTCATACTTACTTCCAATAGGACCTTTAGGCATTTTCCTTGCAAATAGTGCTTCAAGTTCTTCCAGTTCTTCATTTCCCCTTTTGATGTCTTCAAGTTCTCTTACATAAAGTGCTTTCCAATCAGATTTATCAGTTGATGATGAAGATGCTCTAGATGATGATGCTTTGAAGGCTAAATCTGTCTTAATTGTAGCAATAGGACCAAATTCCTAAAGCTCAAATGCTAAAAGTTTTCCAACCAAGGTATCTCTAGATACTGATGTATTAGGCATAGTCCTTAACTCATTAATAGTAGTTAATTTCATTTTTTATGCTAGTGGCAATGCTCTTAAAACTTTAGAAACAATTTCATCTTCACTTAAGGAAGCTCCACACCATTTTATTCCCAAAACAATTTCATTAACCCTTTCCATAAAAGAAAAAATTCTTTCATCTTCTTTCATTTTTAAATTTTCATACCTGACCCAAAAGCATTCTAGTTTTGCAATTTTGACAGTGGCATCTCCTTTATTTAATGTTTCCTATTTATCCCAAATAGCTTTAGCAGTAGACTGATCTGATAATCCCATGATTTGCTGATCTGACAATGCACTCAAAAGTGCTTCTCTTACTTTGCAATCATTCTCTTGATCCTTACCCAATGTAGGTGGATTAGGTTGATTCAGTGTAGGACCAACATAGCCATTCTATGTAACATCCCATATCTCTTCTGATGTAATTCATATGTGTCTCCATTCTAATCTTCCATATACCATAGTTAGTTCCATCAAGTTTCAAACTATCCTTCCTGAAAAAGTTAGTTGCCATAGAATCTCCTCAAGTTGTTAAACTTCTGCAAAAAGAGGACTTTGCTCTGATACCAATTGTTAGGACCAAAAGGAAACTAAGAGGGGGGGTTTGTGAATCAATTGTCTATAAATTTCAACCCAAATATAACTTAATCAAACTTGATACATAATACTGGTAAACCAAACTTAATGTTGGTTAACAGATTAACAGTTAATATCAATATCGGTGAAACTTAATGCATGAAACAAAAAGAGAAACGACATCCACAACACATAACACAAAGATTTGTACATGGAAACCCTATAAGGGGAAAAACCACGGTGGGAAACATTACCCACAATTAGATGATACTACTGCAGATAGTATGTGTATACAAATGGGGTCTGCACATGCAGAAAGGCCAACCGCCTAGAGCTCACTGCTCAATCACAAAATAGGAGTCACACTGACTACAATTGGATGATTAAATCCAATGATAATGTACTGCTCAAAGTAGCATCTCCAATGCTAGATTCAAACCGGTTAAGCTCTAATTATCTCCTTCTCTATGGTCTACTCATATGATCTTCAATATTTGCACATACCATGTTACAATACCATAACCATAAACCTTTTCTTCATTCTACCTTCTTTCTTCTTTCTTACATTATCTCACAAATGAGATCTTACATATATACCAAAACCTAAGACCAAATATATAGGTTGACTCATTAAGAATCTTACAATAAAATCAATTACAACAAGTAAGTCAAGGTGCGATGCATCATGTTGGCTCAACAACAATACCAATTGATTAAACCATCTTCGTAATGCACCGTGCTGATCTGGAATAGATAACGCATGTTGGTCCATAACCTAGACCAATTTACCGATAACAACAAATATGTCAACCCGATTATACCAATAACCAAATCACCAAAACCAAGTGCCCAAACCATGTCTTCAACATAACCAAGTGATCTCCAGATGATAACAAGTCATCCTTAGTACCGGTGAACAATATAACCTACCAGTGAACCAAATACTAGTGACTATGCATAAGTCATTGAACTTGCCGGTGAACATAACCAAAGATCTCTAGAAGGATAAGTGTTGACATCAATGAAAAAACCAATGCAACATATCCATAATACCAACAATATCAAATATGCCTTTTTGAATGGTGATATTGAGGAAGAAGTCTACATTGAACAACGTAATGGATTTTCATTATCAGATGATGAAGACATGATATTTAAATTGAAGAAAGCTCTTTATAGATTGAAACAAGCCACTAGAGTCTGGTATGCTAGATTGGATAAATATTTGTTGAAATTGGGATTTACTAAAGGTGTCATTGACAGTAATTTGTATTTTAAGATTGAGAATGATAACATCCTAATTGTTGAAGTATTTGTTGATTATATTATCTTTGGAGGTGATGATGATTTGAGCATTAAGTTTGCCAGTGATATGTAGAAATAATTTGAGATGTCTATGATTGGTGAGATGAAAGTTTTCTTAGGTTTGCAAATTGCATAGATTGAAAAAGGTATATTCATATCTCAAACAAAGTATGTGAAGGAATTGGTGAACTCCAAACCGGTTGGAACTCCTATGGTGACTGGTTGTAAATTGTCTAAGAATGATAAATCTCTGAAAGCTAATTAGAGTTTGTACAGATCTATGGTTGGTGGACTACTATATCTTACTTAGACTAGGCCAGACATTATGCATGCCATGTGTATGGCTTCTAGATATCAAGTTGATCTAAAAGAAAGTCACGTCATTGCTATTAAGAGGATATTCAAATACCTGAAGGGAACTATGTTAGACACAATGCACCACTGAGAGGGGGAGGGGGTGAATCAGTGGTTCTCAAAAACTTTTCTTTTTGCAATCCTATGGGAGCAAAACCGGTTTGTGAATCAATCACAATGCAGACTTACCAGTTTGTGATGAGACTAAAACAAATACACACACACACACACAAGGAGACATCACATTACACTAGTATTTACGAGGAAAACCCAAGATGGGAAAAACCTTGGTGAGCAATGTTGTTGGAGTCTACTGATCCAATCCAACCTCATAGTAAAACATAGTTACAAAGTTTAGGGCACCAACCCAAGGAGCTACAACCCCTATCAGATTTATGGGCTACAACTTAAAGGAGCACCAACCCCTACATCGAGCTACAACTCAGTGTTCACAATGTAAACTTCAAATGCATAAGTTTTAATCACGTTACAAGTGAATCTTGCAACCTTATCAAATGTCTTACTCTGTCGGTGAAGTACCTTCTCTCCTTTATGACTCCCTCTTCTTCCTGCTCTGCACCTGCTACTTCTCTACTGGATCCACACCTCACTTTCTTTGCATCATTGGTATCACACTCTGCTAGTATAAGAACTACTGGTTCTTTTGTCCAACTGGTTGAAAGCTTTAACCATGTTCACTCTCACTCCCACTCTCATCTTGGATTCTCGTTTAGCACTTGGTTAATCTTGTTCTTGTTTGTAGAAGTCTTCCACTTCACAACAACACAATATTCTCCTATTCAACAACAACAAACAATCTCTTTCACCTTTTTACTGATAGCCCAGATTTCCCACCAAAAGCCAATTCAAAATCCAAGCGGTTAGGGTTTCTTAACCATCCTCAAGGCAAATAAAATCCAATCAGATCTTGCATGATCTAATCTTTCTGACATCTAAATGCACATCTCCGCCATAGTCACATCTCCTCGATCATGCCTTTCATTCTTGGAGATTTTCTTTTTACTCTCACAGCTAATCCTTCGATCAATCATGAAAGATCTATTGGAATATTTCCTTCATTTCTTCGATCTTCTCAATTTCTCTTAGCTAGCTCGTAGTTGTCTTCTAGATCTTGAGCCTCAAACCCCTACAATCACTCTGCAACAAGTCCTATGATTTGTGTGATCTTTCATTAAAGTTGACCAACCCTGTCAATGTACATTCTATCTTTATCCAAACTTGGGTTTGCCATGTTGACTCCATGTTGACTATCTACCAGCTTGGCACTTCAAGTCAATCCAAGTAGGATTGCCGACCAACCACCCTAATGGTTTCTTACTTCTTCCAGTTTGCTAACCCTTCGGGTCTCATCCAGTCTATCAGTTACCTTATCATATCTGCTCTCATCTTGAATTGTTGGTGGAACTCTCAGGCCGGTCTTCAGACAGGTAAGTCCTAAGTATGCTCATTCCCACAATGGGGAGGTCTTATACAACTGCACCTTGCTTATATAACTAGTAGACTTACATACCGGTTACCACTCTTGATGACACCATGTCATCATTCTTCTCAAGGCTCCATCTTCTTTCAATCGGGTCAGATTCCTTTGTTTGCATCTACTTATCCTTGCCTTTTCCCTAATTAGCTTTGACCATATCATAACTGGTTTGTCAAGATGACAAACATTTCATACTTCCTCTATACTGGCATCATGCCTTCTCTTCTAGTCTGGTGCATAACCTTGATCTCATGCACTTAGGGCATTCCTTCAATTCACCAATAGATTCGGTGTAATCCTTCAAGTGTTTGCCTTTACCTCTTCATTCTTATCTCATCAAACTATGATGCACTCAATAAATAATAGGAGATAAGCTCCACTTGCTAGATGATGTAACACCTTGTCTTCTGCATCCTACAATGCTCTTCATGTGGTCTGATGTGAGCACATTTACTGTCAGTCATTGCTTCACATGATGACTGCTTCTTCACCTGGTGGGAGTCCTACTATTCTACAACCTTACAACATACCGGTTCATTATGCTCTTCCAGTGTTGAAGTGATTTAGATGACATTATGCCTCTTCATCACAAGCAATCACTCAAAAAACTTCTCCATCTCATCAAACAAGTCAAGCGTTAACTTGTTTATTGATGACCTCTGAGATCATCTTCTTTACCTTTACCATTGTTCTGCAGCACAAGGTGATGTCCAAGATATCACATCCTGTACACCTTCATAATAGTGTTGCACCTACATCTCATCTACCAGTGGTCATCCCATACTGGTTGACATCAATGACAACACAATGCCAACAAACTGTAGATAATGGACTGTGGTATCCAAGGAATGATGATTTCATGCTATGTGGCTACATTGATGCTAATTGGGTTGGTGATGTTGATGACCAGAAGAGTACTACTGGTGGAGCATTTTTTTTGGGTAATAAATTCATTTCATGGGATAGCAAGAAACAAGATTTAGTGTCCTTATCTATTGTTGAAGCTGAGTACATTGCTACTGCTAGTAATTATACTCAGGTAGTTTGGATGAAGCAAATATTGAAAGATATTAGAGTTATTTATGATTGTGAGATTTTGCCAAGATCAAGGGCACAATGAAAAGCACATAAAAGAGAGACAATAGTTTGACAAGAACAAACTATATTCTCATCAATATGCAAAAGTGATCAACTGGATTAAACAATACAATGAATATGGGCCTTCTTATATAGGTAAGGCCAAATGGATATGTGAGCACATAATCATGACATGCGGCTCAATGAGAAACAAGGGTAGGTAAGAAAAAGTAGGGGTAGGTAGGAGAAATAATATAATATTTTACAAGAGGTGGATCACCCACCGAATGTGGAATGTAACAACAAGATAAGACCACAAAAGGTGGAATTTCTCCCACAAACATCATCCCTATGTGCAGACTTCCCTAAGCATCTCATATTTAAACTATGATGAGATGCCTTATCCTAAGTCAACTTAAGTAAAGTGTAATTATATCCTATAAGAATAAATAATTACACCAACACCCCCCCTTAAGTGCAACTTAGGGAAATGTAGACTCAAGTCAACAATGCAAGATAGGTCCCAACTACTAGGCCATGATAGGTACCCATGTACAATATGAAAATGCAATGCAATCTCTCACAAATGGAGAAAGGGAGAAAACCCAATGGGAAAAAGCTCCCCTTGAAAAGAGAGATAAATGTACAAAGAGACTCTCAGAGAAGAAGGACAAAACCTCAAAGAGGAAAAAGTCCCCCCATAAGAGAGGAAGAAGAAGTTAGCTGACCCCTCCTAATGAAACATCCCACACCCCCAAGAGAGGTCACAACTACTAAAACTTACTATCAGTGAAGGGTTTGGTGAATATGTCTGCAATCTTCTCCGCTGTAGGACAATACTGCAAATCAATGACTTGCTCTTGAATTAGCTCTCGAATGTAGTGCATATGAATCTTGATGTGTTTGGTCCATTGATGCAAAACTGAGTTCTTCAAGATTGCAATAACACTTTGATTGTCACAATGTAGATCTATCAGCCATGGAGTGGAGAACCCAAACTATGTGAGAATATGTTGAAGCCAAATAGTCTCAGTCGCTACATTAACAACCCCTTGATACTCAACCTCAGTCGAAGAGAGAGAAATAGGATGCTTCTTTTTGCTCTACCAGCAAATGGGGCCCAAACCAAGGTGGAAGGTGCAACCAGAAGTAGACTTATAATTATCAAGATCGCCAACCCAATCAAAGTTTGTGTATCCAACCAAGCGAAGTCCTGTTCCTGCTGCATAGTGAATCCCATAATGATGTGTACCCTAGTTATGTAGTGTAGGATGAGTTTGGTGGCTTTCCAATGAAGCTCATGTAGTTCCTGCATAAAGAGGGAAACCATGCCAACCACAAATGAAATTTTAGGGCGTGTGTGAGTCAAGTAGATGAGACTACCCACAAGCTAACAATACAATGTGGCATCAACTGGTGGAGAAGAGAACTTATCCTCAAGATTGACTGTTGAAAGAAAGGGAGTTGATGTAGGCTTACAATCATCCATATAAAAGCGTGCAAGTAGATCAAGAGCATACTTGGGCTGCGAAAGTGTAATCCCAGAAGGTGACTGTGAAATCTCTATCCAATGAAATTAGTGCAAAAGACCCAAGTCAGTCATATAAAATCTGTCATGCAAAGTAGATTTGACACTGCTAATGATGGATGAGGTGCTCCCTATAATGATCAAATCATCAACATAGAGCACAAGTATCAAGTGTGAGTCATCCTGTTGCAAAATGTAGACATTTGGATTAGAATGAGACCTAGTGAACCCTACTAAGAGAAGGATGGAATCCATCTTGGCATACCAAGCCCTAGGGGTCTGTTTAAGGCCATAGAGAGATTTCCTCAGCTGACAAACCAATGAAGAATCCTGGATGAAACCCTATGACTGCTCCATATATATATCCTCATCAAGATCCACATGAAGAGAAACACTCTTCACATCCATCTGATGGACAACCCAACCATGAGTTGCTGCAATAGCAACTGTCAAGTGAATGGATTTCATCTTGGCTATGGGTGCAAAGGTCTCAATATAGTCAACACCCAGAACCTGTGAGATACCTTTTGCAACAAGTCAAGCCTTATGCTTATCCACACTACCATCTATTGCAAACTTGGTCCGATAGATCCACTTACATCAAACCATCTTTCT
Source organism: Cryptomeria japonica (assembly GCF_030272615.1). NCBI lineage: Eukaryota > Viridiplantae > Streptophyta > Pinopsida > Cupressales > Cupressaceae > Cryptomeria > Cryptomeria japonica. Next base: position 615,182,536 of record NC_081412.1, on the reverse strand, counting down.
CCCCTTAGGGAGAGGGACTAACTCCAAAGTGTTGTTCCTCATCAAGGAACTATACTCTTCCTCCATAGCTTGGTCCCACTCAGGAACCCCTGATGCTTCCTGAAATGTCTGTGGATTAGAAGTGGTAGCAATGTATGCATGTGGAAGGTCCTGATGCTGTGATCAAGTCCTCCATGTATCTAAAGGATCCCCAACAAGAGAACCCACTGACTCAAGTGTTTGTCAAGCCCAACAAGGTCTAGGTGGAGGTGGATGATAAGGATCCTCAATTGCTAGTGGACCCTGTAGAGGTGTAACCTTGTGAGTCAAAGTTGAAGGAGTCTCATCATCTAAATCACTCTCATCACTATCCATAATGGAGGAAGGTAGAGGAGGAAGTGAGGCTAAGTTAGGAGAGCTTTCCTCAAAATGAACACTCCTCTCAATAAACACCTCATGTGTCTCTAGACCCATGAATTGATATGCCTTAACGCCCTTGGGATATCTAATAAAAATACAAGGCCTACCTTGAGGTTTCAAGGCCTTTAATTTCTATGGAGGAATGCGAGCCCATGCTAGACACCCAAAAATTCTAAAATATCTCAAAATTAGTTTCCTACCAGCCCAAGCCTCAAAAGGAGTAATACCCTTCAAAGCTTTGTGAGGAACCCAATTTTGGATGTGTGTAGCACAACTGATAGCCTCTGCCCAAAAGGTGAGATCAAGAGAACATGCATGAATCATACAACTAGCCATTTCCTTGAGAGTTATATTCTTATGTTCTACAAGTCAATTTTGCTATGGAGTCTAGGCAAATGAATGTTGAAGATCAATCCCCTCAAATGTACAAAAATCCTCAAGTCTTTTGTTCACATATTCCCTTACATTATTTGTGCAAAGGATCTTGACCACTTTCCCTAATTTCTTCTCCACATGAGCCTTGAAGTCTATAAAATTGTCAAACACTTCACTCTTAAGAACAAGAAAATAGACCCAAGTAAAGCGGGAGTAGTCATCAATGAAGGTGAGGACATAGCGGGCCCTACTAAATAAAGGTGATGGGAATGGACCTGCTATATCACTATGAACAAGTTGAAGAACTTCCAAAGCTCTCAAAGCTTTCCCCTTATGAAACTTCTTCTCAAGACGCTTGCCCATGGAACATTCTGAACATACATCCTCTGAAAAAACTGATTCGAGGTAGACCTATGACCATGTCTTTAGTGCTAAGCTGCTGAAGATAGCGATAGTTGAGGTGACCAAACCGCTCATACCATAACTTACTTTTTGAATTTGAATAAGTAAGTAAGGCCATAGAAGGAGAACTTGGCACAAAGTGGGAGAATGAATAAAGCCTTGAGTTGTCATTGACTTGTCCCACTTATACCAAGGCATGATTATTAAGTTCTTTTACCACAATTGAATCAGGTGTAAACTCAACCTTTTTCCCATTTACATAGTGAGTGATTTGGTAGATAGAGAGAAGATTGGTAGACAAGTTAGGAACACAAAGAACATTCTCAAATATTCCATCATCCATGGCAACCAAACCTTTCCCTTCAATCTCAACTTGTGTATCATCACCTATGTAAATGTGAGGTACCTTTGATGGCTCCAACGAAGAAAACTGCTCCTTTGTAGAACCCATGTGATAAGAGGCACCCGAGTCAAGTATCCACTGCTGTGAAGAACTTGTTGTATCCACAAATGCTTTCCCTTTTCCCTTAGACTATGAGGAAGTGGAAAGAGATGATTCCTTCTTGTTGTAGGCGGATGGCAAATTGATGTTGTTCTTCTTAAGGAGATTTGTCATTTCGTCAACTTGCTTGGTGTGGCATCGATGCTCATCATGACCATACTTCTTGCAATAAGCACAAGTAGGGTTTTCCTTCTTATGTGGATTCCCCTTCTTGGAAGAGGATGAAAAATCACCTTGTGATGGAGAGGATGATTGTCCTTTTTCCTACTGTGGCTTTGACTTATATTGCTTCTTCTTCTTATTTGAATCTTTTCCTTGACTCCCTTAGCTTCCTTGATTAGCCACCAAAGCCTTGGACTTTGAAGACTTGAGAATCCCCATGTTCAACAACTTAGATTGTTCCAACATCAACATTTCTGTGAAAGCATCAAATGAAGGCATAGTGTAGGAACTCCCCACTATCAAGTGATGGATTTGGAAGCTAGAAACAAATGCTGCATATTCAGGTGAAAGCTTGTCCAACAAGTTGAATATCAAGCATCCTTTTTGTCAATTCCACAATCCTTAAGCTTTTCTCTTAGCTCATTTGCTTTGGTGACATAATCTTGGATTGTATCAAAACTCTTGGGATCCAAGTTGGTGAGCTCATTGTCAATCTTGTAGCCTGTAATTTCATCAACTTGACCATTAAATTTTTGAAAGATATCCCAAGCCTCTTTGATTGTATAACACTTCTCAATGTGAAAAATGAGGTCATCTGATACATACTTACGCAAAGTTCCAAGATCCATGCAATTTTTAGTGAGCCATTCTAATTGAGCATTAGGATCAACCTTAGGATCAACTGGTGCTACTATTGTTCCCTCTATGAAATGTGTGAGTCCTTTTTCCATTAATTTGCTCCATGCTTTTATTTTCCAAGATGCATAGTTATGTGGAGTTAAAGGTGGAAATTTATGAGGACTCATAGCAACAAAAATGATAGAGAACAAGGAAAGAGAGGCACAATCACACAAGACACCCCCCAAATTCACTCAATCAAAGAACCCCCCCAAAAATGATGATTTGGCACTTTATACTTAGTGCGTGTACAATGGGCCACTTGAAAAAAATGGCAAAGTGGACTTCTGATTTCAAATTTACAACTGCCTCAAAGAGGCCAAAGGAGAATAAAAGTGATAATGCAAGAGGTCTATACTAAGATCCAAGCAATTTACAAGTACCAAGTAAGCCAAGAAGGACTAATGTCTGAAAGTACAATATCCACTCAAAATCTCCACAAACTGATGACAGATTATGAAAGTAGATGAAAAAATATGCACTTTCAAAAAAAATGGCACTTGAAAAGGAGGTCGTATGAGCCCAAACGAAGCCTTTGAAGTTGCAAAATTGAGGATTGGATAGGTACAACTGAGAGAATCTGAAAATTCTAAAAACATTGTTCACCAAAATCAAAAAATAACCACACCACTGTGGAGAGCATGAAAAATTAGCCCAAATAAAAAAACATTGCACCCAAAAAGGAGCAAAATTGAGCAAGTTATGGGCCTTCAAAGTTGACCCAAAAAATCAAACTGCTCAACGGAGAGGGGTCTAAAATTTTCAAAAAGGTGTTGATGTAGGCTGACATCAACACTTCACTATGTTAAATTTGATGTCCATATGCCTGTCAAAATGAACGTCGCACCCTTTTGCTGATTGTATGGAAAGCTGACGTGGTAGTGTACAGATAGTGACGTGGCACATTGACTGGATAGGCCATACTTTAGGGTGGCGATGATGTGTGCATGGTGGTATCTATCCCATGGGAGAGTGGCCACCTACCACTTGGTAGATGTGGGTCCCGCGGGAGGGAGGAAGGTCCGGTGGGGTCGGCCGCATTTAGGAGCAGGCACCGAAGGGAGCTGCCAGAGGTCGCAGGCGGTGGCCGGGGTTGGTAGTAGTGGCTGGGGCTGACAATGAGGTTGCTAGAGCTGGCAAGACGTGGTGGCCAGGGCTCAAAGGAAGGGAGGTGACGAGCAAGAGGGTACACACGTGGCAGCAGGTGGTATGGCCCTGTGAACTGTCCAAGGTACAACCTTGATACTTGTATGTGTGTGAAAAGTGGACCTGTATCTGTATTTGGAATACACAACACTTCAATTAAGTCATTAGATGCATGGTTAGTAAATCAATAATCAATGAATAAAAAACCATTGTAAAGCTTCCCATTGCCTTCTAGTAGATGCGAGTTTAGATTGCTCTTAGATTGCTAAGCTATCTAGTGACTAGACAACACCTAAATGAAGGATTTAATCTATATGAGCATAAGATTGAGCTAAATGGATGCAAGTTTTAATCTAGATATGCAAGATTAATCTAACATGATTTAAGCAATATACGAATATTTAAGCTAAATGATTTAAGCAATATGAAATAACTAATATGCAATATCTCAATGCAAATTCTCAATGAACCTAGAGAAAAAACAACATAATAACAATATATTCTCCAGGATCTTTGAATGAGAGATGAAGGCCTGAATTTATAGAAAATTCAGAAAGAAACCAAAGGTTGAGATCAAGTGATGATGAGCGGTCAATATTTTCCAAGAGGAAGCACAATCTAGGTGAATTGATGTGATTGGATGCTTTTCTCAATTTTAAAAGAAATTGAACTAAAATTAAGATAAAATCAAGAAAAAATTGATTTATCCTCTATTTCATTCAATTTTAATATTTAATTGTTTTAATTGCTTTCTTTGAGATTATTTATCAATTTTTCATTTGTTTTTCAAGATTATCTCCAATTGATTTCTTTTCTCAAATTTTAGTTCTTTTTTCAAATTAATTCCTTTCTTGAAGATTTGTGCTCATAATTTCCAATTCCTCTTTCTTGATTTGTTTCCTTTTTTGAAGATTTAAGGCAAATTGATTTATTTAATCAAATATGCTAGGATATTTAATAAAACAAATAAGATAAATTGTTTATAATGATTTACTTGGAATGATCAATTAATTAAATAAACATTTAATTAATATTGGTTGATTAATTTGCCATGTGACATTTGATGATTAAAGAATTAATTGTGTGCTCAAGATTTATTTAATTTCCTTTGGTTAGGACCTTGGTGATGTTGTCGAGATTAGAGGCCCATGGTTTAGATGACCATTTTTAGGGTATTACATTTGCCTCTCTTTGAATTAATGTGTGAGCAACACGTTGGTTCAAAGAAAATTTGATGTCTAGGAGATACTAGTTCTAATATTGATTGATCATGAACTAGATGAATAGCGAGGTGTTTAGCTTGATTTGAAGCGATGAAGTTGAACATAGTTGATTAAAGCGATACCGATCCTGAACTTGATTGAACTAGGAACAATAGAGAGCGAAGATACCGAACTTGAACTTGATTGATCAAGAAGCGGATCTTACTGATCTAGAACTTGATTGAACTAGACACAGTGAATGAAGATAAAATCGATCTTGAACTTGATTCATCAAGATACGATGAGTGAAGATAAACTGTCCAGCTTGATTCAATGTGATGAAACTGAACACCTGCTTAGATTGAGTATGATCAAAGATACTCTTTAAACCCTTGATTGAGTTTAAATGAATAATTAGCTTGATGAAAAGTGATGAAATTGATTAACGTTAAGAGTTTGATTTAGACGAAGACCATATTAGCTTGATATGAAGCGATAAAACTGACATGCCCCTAGAGATTGATTCGATTCAGATGAATGAGAGATCTCAACTTGATATGAAGCGATGAAGCTGAGATGTCCCTTAGCAATGAGGTCTTGTTTGATGTTTAGAAAAGATTAGCTACTTGACTTGCAATGAAGATTTTTGAAAGAAATTCTCTACTTTGAGGTCATGAGTATGCCCCCTCGGGAGAGAAATCAAAAGATAGCGAGGGTTGCGCAGTGATTGTAGGCAAATTTTTTTTTGTAGTGTGATAAGTTATTTGAGTACAAAGATTAATGTTGAAGATTAAAATCAGAGTTAATGTGAGAATTAAATTGAGATTTAGCGTTGATTAACGAGAAATTGAGTGCAAATTGAAGAAGAGAATGAGCAGTTGATGAAAGTGCTAAGTGGTCAACATCGTGAAATTTCGATGAGAGAATTGATGTCAGATTTCTATTTCAATCTTGAAAATGGACTCAGGACAACCAATTTATGAGTTTTTGATTTGATTTCATTGTACTTGTGTTGATTGATTATGAGATGTTGTTCTATATGCTTTATTCTATATGTATGCATATCTTTTCAGTATAGATGAATGAATGCAAATGGAATATGGGTGTTTATTTTTGTTTCTTTTTATGCAAATAAATGATGATGCAAATAAATGAGGAGAATGAGTAACTAGTAATGCAAATGTTTATTTTTCTTCATGCAATAATATGAATGCAAATAAGTATAAAATAAAATGTATGGGTCTATAGAAGATGCTCATGTATGTAGCTAACATCTCAATACACAAGTACTTGATCAGAGAAACGATGATGAAAAAGAGACCACTTAGCTGAGAAATGATGATGCTTCCAACTTTCATTTAGAAGATAAAGAGATCATTGTTACCATACCAAAATCACTCTAAATTCACAAAATGTAGCATGAAATTCAAAATGAGATGCAAATTGAGATGCAAGCGAAACCTAGTCATTGGATTTGAAAAGCTTAATTTTCATCATTGAGCATTTTACAAACATAGCAAGAAGATTAGAGTTCCTTTATTTTCATGTGAAATATTAATTATCTTGTCCGCAATGACCCTTTTTTCGTTCATATCCTTGGACAGATTTCGCAGGGACTTGGATTGCATGATAAAGAAATTCCCTCAAAATAGACAAAGAAATGACTCCAATCTCCCTGTAGCATACAAATAAGTGGAGTCGAGGTATGTGTGGAGATTTCACCTTGATGTGAAGGCACTTATCACAGACACTAGCTGATTAGATGTTTCCAGATCATTAGAATCACCCCTACAAGCATAAAACAAAGAAAATATTATGCCCCCAATCCTTGCTCCTCTTAGTCAAGGTAGACTTCCTTGAGTTACTCAGAGGGATAATAATTGAAAACCAATATAAAAGACAACACACAAAGAAAATTTCATGCATATCAAAAATAGTTTAGTGATTGTTTTTAGCAGTCTTGTTTTGCTTGTGTACTCAATGATAAAACTCTTCAATAGTCAGGAGATAGGTGACTGACTCGGAGTGGATGACCGGGTATCACTGACATAAAGATGACTTGGTTGATACTACTTAGGACATGTAAATTGATCAGTTGATTACCCTAAGACTAGGTCAGTGATTGGTTTCAAGCTATGAGGGTTTTAAAAGAACCAAGATGTCACAAAAGTGACTAAAAGTTATGTACAAACAAAATCAAAGAATTGCATGAAAGTAGGAATGCCAACATTATGTTGATAAATGGAGTGCTTGAGTACAAGAGGCACTTGTTTGCCAGGTTTTCAGCTGCTTGGCAGAGATTCCTTTTTTTTTTTTACCAAGGTGCCTGTTTACTAGGTTTTCACCAAGGCATTTTCTCTCTTTTTCCCTTTTTTTTCTTTTTTCTTTTTCTTTTTTCTTTTTGAATTTCTTTAGGACTTTTTCTGATTTTTTAGGATTTCTTCAGGACTTTTTCTGATTTTTAGGATTTCTTTAGGACTTTTTAGCTGTATAGGTTGCTAGAGCAGAGAATATTTAGGTAAATAATTTCTTCAGATGGATGGTGTTGATCGATTCACGGAGTTGTTCTCCTTCCAATGTTGAGAGTTGATAGGCACCAGAACCAAAAGTTGTAGTAACGATATAGGGACCTAGCTAGTTGGGTTCAAACTTCTCTTTGTTGTCTTGAAACTATTGATTTTTAGGATTTTCTCTTAGAACTAGGTCACCAACCTGAAATTCTCTTTGTCGAACCTTCTTGTTATATCCTTTGGACATTCTCTTTTGATACACTCTAAGATGATCAAACGCCACTTGCTGATGCTCATATAGTAATTCGAGCTCTTGCAATCTAGATATTCTATAGTCTTCATTAGTAACAAGACCTTACAAAGAAACTCTTAGAGATGGTATTTCCACCTCAATAGGTAATACTACTTTGGACCCATACACCAAAGAAAAAGGTGTAGCCCCAGTAGGTGTTTTGATACTTGTACTATAAGCCCACAAGGCAGGATTGAGCTGCAAATGCCAATCCTTTCCAAATTTATTGACTGTCCTGTGTAAGATAGTCAACAGATTCTTGTTAGATGCTTCGGCTTGTCCATTACCTTGAGGGTAGTATGCAGATGACTAGTGTTGTTTTGTTTTGAATTTTTCACAGAGTTCATTTAGATCTTTGATCTTGAACTATCCTCCATTGTTAGTTATAATGGATGAAGGTATACCATACCTGCATATGATATAATTAAGAATAAATAGAGCTACTTGTTTGTTGGTTGCTTTGATGAGTGGAACCACTTCTACCCACTTAGTGAAGTACTCTGTGGCAGTGGTAATAAATTTGTGTCTGTTAGATGATACAGGATATATTTGGCTAATTAGATCAAACACACATTGTTGAAAGGGCCAGTGTGTCACAAAGGGTATGAGATCCCTTGCTAGAGCATGGATAAAGTCCCCATGTAGTTGACACTTTTCATAGGTTTTAGCAAATTTTATAGCTTCTTTCTCCATGTCTGGCCAGTAGTAGCCAGCCCTTAGTAGTTTTTGTGCTAAAGTTAGATCGTTCAAATGGGATCCACAAACACCTTCATGAACCTTAGATAATGCGCATTGGGACTCCTCAGTTTCTAGACATCTAAGCAAAGTATTATCTAAACCTCACCTGAATAGGTCATTAGCAATGATGATGTACTATGATGCATTTTAGATTAGGTTCCTTTTTTTCATTTCAGGAAATATTAGCAAGGACAACTTGGTCACGCAGGTAAGAGTAAATCTGGCTATAACAAGATGAGTCATGTCCAATAATAGAAAAGACCATCTGGGACTCGGGAGAATCATAGGCAGGATAATGTAACTCTTCCACTAGAAATTCAAAGCAAAAATTAGATTCCTGTAGTTGTGGTATAGATGCCAAAGTGGCCATTGCATCCACTGCTCTATTTGTTGATCCGTGGATCTATTGAAATGATACGAAGGTAAAGTATTTCTTGAGATCATCCACCATTATCTTATAAGGCATCAATTTCTCATCTCTTGTCTGATATAGATCATTGATTTGGTTGATAATGAGTTGAGAATCTCCATAGATGTGTAATTCAACAATCTTCCACTTGATGGCCAACTTGATCCCGTTTACCAAAGCTTCATATTCTGCAATGTTATTTGTGCAAGAGAAGAGAATCTTGTAAGCTTTTGGGATTGAATATTTTTGGGGAGTAATAAAAAGTATGCCGACACCAGAACCATGTTGAGTGAAAGACCCATCAAAGAACATCTTCCATGATTGTTGAGTAAGGTGCATGATTGATTCATCCGGGAATTCTATATGCAGAGGTTGACTGTCTTCAAGTGGAGCATCAACAAGTTGGTCTATAATAAACCGTCCTTTGATGGCTTTACGTTCCACATATTCAATATCAAATTCTGTAAGAACCATGACCCATTTGGTCAATCTTCCTGTAAGCATTGCTTTACTAAGAAGATATTTGAGCAGATCAATCTTGGCTACCAGCTTAATAGAGTGTGCTAACATATAATGCCTTAATTTTTGTGATGCAAAGACAAAGGCCAAACATGCTTTCTCTATTATAGTGTAGTTCATTTCATATGACACTAATGTTCTGCTGATATAATATATAGCTCTCTCTTTTTCATTTTCATCCTGTTGTGCCAGAAGTGCCCCCAGTGATGAATCAGTTGCTAATATGTATAAGATCAATGTTTTACCTTGAATTGGTGGCATCAATATTGGTGGATTGGATAGGTATTCTTTGATTTGTTTTAAATGTTGTTCACAATCTTTATCCCAGTTGTATTGAACTCCTTTCCTTAATACCTTTGTGAAGGGTTGAGCTTTGTTTGCTAGCTGAGATATAAAGTGCCTTATTGATTGAAGATGACCCTGTAAACTTCTCATTTGAATGATATTGTTGGGCGGAGGCATTTCCATTATAGCTTGGACCTTTTCAGGGTCAACCTCAATTCCTTTTTTTGGAATTATGTAGCCAAGCAATTTTCCTGATGTTACTCCAAATGCACACTTCTTAGGATTTAACCAGAGCTTGAATCTTTCCATTCTATCTAGTATGAGGCCTAGTTCTTGAATATGCATAGATCTCTTCATGGTTTTTACCTGGGTGTCATCAACATAATCTTCCATTTTTTTATGCATCATATCGTGGAAGATAGTGGTTACTGCTCTTTGGTAAGTTTCTCTTGCATTCTTTAGTCCAAATGGCATAACATTCTAGCAAAAGGTTCCCCATGCACACGTGAAAACTATCTTTTCTTGATCTTCAGGCATTAGCTTGATCTGATTGTAACCAGAGAATCCATCCATTAATGAATACATCTCATATCTAGCAGTCATATCTACTATCATGTCAATGTTGGGAAATGAAAAATCATCTTTTGGACATGCTCTATTGAGATCCCTAAAGTCTATGCAAACTCTAATAGATTTGTCTTCCTTTGATATAGGTACTATGTTTGATATCCATTCTGCGTAGTCTATAGCTCTGATAAATCCAACTTTTAGCAATTTTTCTAGTTCAACCTTGACTAGCATTTCCACATGAGGATGTATCTTATGGAGTTTTTGCTTGACTGGTTTAACTCCTGGTGTAATAGAGAGATGATGCATGATGAGATCAGGATCTAGTCCTGGCATATCTGAGTATGTCCATGCAAAGTTGATCTTCTTTTCTAAAAAAAGGTTGCTGAAATCTTTTAACTCTTCTGCTGATAGTGATTGAGCTAGATGAATGATATGTGGCATTTCTTGACTCCCAATGTTTACTGGCTGAGTTGACTCGATCAATATAGAAGACCTCTCTTTGAAATGACTTGGTAGTATATCAAGTATCTCACCTTCAAGTGCCTCAGAGAGGTTTTCACCCTTAGGTACGTCCTTTATTTTTAATATTTTTGATTCTAACACTGCCACAACGTGGTTTTCACCATCAGATCTCTTATTTTTATTTTTCTTATTTTTGTGACTAAGATACTTGATATTTGTTTCAGTCATGTTTTCACTCTGTTCACTGGTGGAAGAGTTCATGGGTTCAACTACATTACGATAACAGGCTAGTGTGTAGTCATTGGCAAAAGTAGGTATATTCAAGGGTTGGGTATAAAGGGTACAATCAATTAGTTTAGGATATATTAAGGATAAGGTTTGAATAGGATCAAGGGAGTTCATGGTACTATCATCATGGCTTCAGACCGACCAGTCAAGTTCCAAAAGACTACCTTGCGTATGTGTCTTAAGACCAGGAAGAGTTATAACATGATTATCAAAATTCATGTTAGTATTTATTGGACCTAACCCAACCGACCTACTTCTAGTGTTGTCACCTACTTCAGACTAGATTACATATCGTGGTGTGATAGTAACAGGGTCAATAGACAACATCTCAACATTCATGACAAAGTAGTCATAATGCATTGTTGAATAGTTGTTATAAATTGAGCTCCTGTTTGAGTTATCAGAGTCATAAAATGAAGTTTCTGACTCATCTTCAAGTGGCTTAGTAAAAGTATATATAGTATCAATACCTACATATTTGATGCTGCAAGTTCCTTCATGATTTGGTTCATTGATCACTTGTATTTGACACACTTGTGGACATAACCTTGATGGTTCTGTTAATCCCCATTGTCTGTTCCATTGAGCTTCCTCTGGACTGATGACTGGTTCTGTTTTTGTTGGGAAATGCACACTCCAATGAGAAATTATAGGTGATTGAAGGTATTGTCATTGATGGGAACCTTACAATCATGTGATATCCGCAGGAAGACATAGGCACTGGCACCGACAGACTCTACACCGACATACAGATCACCGACACCAAAAAGATTGATCACCGACACAATTGCCGACAGGAATTTTGTTTAAATGTATTTTATAATTAATTGTAAAATCTTTTGTAAGCCAACTTGGTGAATTGTAATATGACTCATATATGTATGAGATCATTGTAGATCATTTAGAAGGCAAAGTATGAAAATAATATAGCAGACGTAATGTGTGAATTATTGGGATACGGGTTTATGTATATTGTCGAGCTTAAACCGGTATTGAATCTAGCATAGTAGATGCTGATTTGAAGCAGTACAAGACATTGGATTAGTATAATCCATTTTTTAAGTCAGTGTGACTTCCTTCTATAATTGAGAAGTGAGCTTTAGGCACTTGGCCTTCCTGCATGTGCAGGCCCCTATTGTAAGCAGTAATATTCTCTTATTGGCCAGTAAGTAAATATTGTGGATCACAAATCCCACTGAGGTTTTTCCCACACTGGGTTTCCTCATTAAAATATTGTGTTATGGTGTGTCTCTTATGTTGTGGTTTCTATTCTTATTTACTGCATTATTTTTGGTTTACCGATACACAGTTTTGATATGCATTTCATGTTATAAGTTAAGAAAGTTATTATACTAGTCAGATATTGATTCATCCCCCCTCTCAGTATCTTTAGGAATCCTAACAACTGGTATTAGAGCTTGATCCTCTATTTTCAAAAGCCTAATAGCTTGAGGAAGATCTTGACACTGGTAGAGATGGAAAATTTGAGAAAGCAATTAGAAACAACTCTTTCAGAATATGATATAGAAAAAGTAAAAAATATCAAACTTGAAGATGATCTGAAGGTTGCACAGGATATCATTCGAGGACTTCAAGAAAATTTCACTAGAGAAAAAAATAAAAGAAGAGAACTTTATGAAAAGATGCAGAATGATGAAGATGAAAAGGAAACTCTTAATGATCTGGTGAAACAATGAAGAATGAGATGCAAGATATGACTATGAGATTTTGTAAATAAATTGAAGATAAAAAGAAGAATGAAGATGATTTGGCTAGAAGACTAAATGATGCTAGAAATGAAAACACAAGACTCAGTCATGAAAATGATATGTTGAAGACAGATTTGATGCATACACAAAATGACAGAAATGAACTCATGAGACAAAAAGAAAGGTTGGAGAATGAACTGAATGTTGCAAATCAACACAAGGAGAAATTCAAGAAAAGTTCAAAAGAACTTGTTGACATGCTAAAGAATCAGAAACCTAATGGTGATACAAATGGCCTTGGCTTTGAAGTTGGTGAAAGCTTCGGTACTGCAAACAATCATGATCATAGTAAACCGATAAGACAACCTAATGCTTACAAATTCAATGGGAAATGCTTTAACTATAACAAGTATGGTTATAGAGAAAATCAATGTAGATCTAGAAATTATTAGAACAATAATACACCCGCCGGTCAATGTTCTAAATGCAACAAAATTGGTCATAATTCAGAAAACTACAGAATGAATGTAAAATGTTATGTTTGTGGAAGATTTAGTCATCTATCTAATCAATGCAGAACACATACCGACATAGGATATGGGAAAACTATTTAGAAAAAAAATGTGACTTGTTATGCTTGTAACAAGACTGGACATATTGCAAAATTTTGTAGAAGCAAGACACCACAAGCAAATAACAAAGGTCCTAGTTTGAAAGGTAAAGAAAAAGTTGAAGAGGTAAAGCAAGAATTCTCAAAACAATGGATCAGAAAGTCAGATCAGAATGTTGATGGGAATACTCCTCCACTGGTAGAACAAAGTATTGCTCCACTGGTAGGAGACTCTTCTTCTAACTGAAGGAAAATCCTTTGGGGTTTAGCATCAAACTGAAAAAAAGACATGCTAACATACCCTCGGTTGATAGTGAGAAGTTGAAATTACTTCTTTACCGGTAGATGAGTTAAGTTGTGACTTAACCGACAAGCATTAAATGTGGTAGTTGGAGAAAATAACTTTATAAAGCAAGTGTTTTGGCTCCTTTTTCATTCACCAAGCATTCAAATATTCGAGAGCACGAAAATTCCCGAGCAAAGGCATCCTTAGTGAAGAAGTGAAGCAATTCATCCAAGCACTCATCCTAAAGGAAGATTGAGGTATTTATAGCTATGGCTTCCTCATCCACTCCTAAATTTATTACAAACCCTACTGTGATTTAAATAATCAAGCACCCTAGACCCGTATTCAAGCTTGTTCCTGAAATTGCGAAGAAAGATGATACCATAGGTGCATTTTCTCAAATTCCTAAGGGAGTAGTATATGCTGGAGACCCTAGGATATACATACATTATCATATAGAGGAATTAGGAGATGATGAAATCAAGAAAATGTATCAAACTGTGATTTGTGATGAATCTGGAAATATCAAACCAGAACATACGATAGTGGAAACCCTAGATTTTACTAAAATCCTTAGTGTCTCGGATTTTCCCAAGGATATTATAAGGATTGTGCTAAGTAGAGTGCATGGCAAATTCTTTTGGTTGGATTCAATCCATAAGATCACCAAAGAAGCAGTAAAGGCAGTAACAGGGTTACCTTCCACTGGTAGCAGGCTTGACAGAACTAAAATGGTCTCCAATGACACAGTAATAGACCCAACCGGTGCAACATTTGACAAAAGGTCTCTAAGGGTAAATGATGTGAAGGATATCAATGTCAGATTTGTCAATATGATTTTAGGCTACAATGCTACACATGCAGATAGGTTAAACTCAGTATCAAGCCTATGTATTAAAGGTGCATATGATATGGTTAACAACAATGCTAGAATAGATGTGTGTGAATGGCTCAAAGATGGATTAATAGATAATATGAAGAAGATAAAAGGAGATAAGAAAGGAACCTTTAGATTTGGAAATTTACTTGTATGTTTAATGCTGTATATTACTAAACAAGTACCCAATATTGGTAGGAGAGATTTTGGTTTTGACATACCGGTAGGAAAGCAACTTTTGGATACACTAAACAACATGGGAGATAATAGGGAGAAAAACATAAATGAACATTTTCAGGCACTAAAAGCTCGAATGAAGACTAGAACAAGACTTTCACAAGCAATTGTGGATAAATATCAAAAGGAAATATGTTTTGTAATTAAGAAAGATGAAATCTAGATGGAGGAAGTTGTCCCTAGGACTATCTAGGTAATTGAAATGGGCTATGAAACAAATGATAACATCATAGAAACTTATACAAAAGCCCTACTTGAAGCACCAAAGGAACCTACTGAGAAAGTTTTTGGAAATGCAGAAACAATTGAAAGTGGAATCCAGTCAAGGAAAAGGGTTAAGAAAGTTGAACAAATTGTGAATAAAGGAACTCGCCAGGCAAAGGCAATTAAGGAAGATGTTTTGAAACAAACTGGTATCAAGGAAAGTGAGTTGGAAGGACTTCAACTCGAAGCTCATCTTTTACCAATTGGAACTTCTTCTGAGAGTGATATACCGATATTATTCAAAAGGGTAGAAAGGAAAATAAAACCTTCACCAGTACCCTCACCCACACATAGGAGAACCAGACAAAAGCAACAGGCAGTGAGGCCTCTAGCAAGAAAGTTGACACCTAAGAAGGAAAAGGTAAAACAAGACATTGCTCCACTAGATAAGCTCCTTAGTGAAATAACAGAGGATGGAAAGTTGAAGAACATTAGTAAACTAAATAATACACTTTCTGCTGATGACAGAGAGAGCATAGAAAATAGTGTAATTTTACACATGGATATTTACAAGAAATTTTTGATGGAAATTGTTGATGAAATACCCACTGATATTTATAGAAGACTTGAAGCTAGAAGGGTAGCTATTGTTGAGCTGGACAAGAAAATAAAAATTGAAAAATTACTTGCAGTTCACCCAATGAACTCACCGGAAGAAATTGATCAATTAATCAGTGAGGCCAACCAGACTGTATTCTCAACTGGTCATCGACATGTAGCACTAATGGTAGGGAGAATGAATGAAATTTTAGAAGAGACTATGGACCAATGGGACATATTCTTTGTTGAAAAGGAGAAATAGGAAGAACTCAAAAGACCCAAGACTATTAGAGTATATCAAAAAGACAGGGATAAGGGAAAAGGCAAGGAAGGTGGACCTCCAAACCTCAAGATATCTGACAACTTACCCCCACCTCCTTTTGATACTCCATCGGTAGAAATAGTTGACACTCAACCCACTACTAAGAGTATGGAGACTCCTCTAGAGGATACAAATCTCGAGTCTGAAGTTTTGTATACCATGAATATTGATACACAAGAGGTAAACATTGTGGTAGATAAAGAAACCACTAAAGATAAGAAGAAAGATGTGGCTATTGAGTCACCAGCTACAGATGTGAAAATCAATATTAGCACAAAGACAAAGAAACTGATAGAGGACTCTACTGAGAAACAATCAGAGAAATAGGAGATGAATAGTGTAGAGGCAAATACACAGAAACCAAAAGTACATTCATAGACTACATCTAAGAAACCAATAGTTGAGAGCTCAAATAAACCATCTGAGGCACTGGAATAGAAACAGGTTGATGTACAAGTTCAAACTAAGACAATGCCATCAGCAAAAACTGAAAAACCAAAA
This sequence comes from Cryptomeria japonica, assembly GCF_030272615.1. Classification (NCBI taxonomy): domain Eukaryota; kingdom Viridiplantae; phylum Streptophyta; class Pinopsida; order Cupressales; family Cupressaceae; genus Cryptomeria; species Cryptomeria japonica. Next base: position 615,166,251 of record NC_081412.1, on the reverse strand, counting down.
CCTTTGCTGATAGAAATGCATACCCAAACAGATCCTCTTGAGAAAGAGGAAAGCAAGGTTATTACTACAACTGACAACATGGAAATTGTAAAAATAGTTGGACAGACATCTGGTACTTCTATAGTAGAATTCTGGTCTACAAATGTAACAGAGGTCTTATTGGACTCAATAAAGAAAATCATAGAGTGTAGTGCACAAGCCTATAAGGCTATTGATGATACAATCCCCATTCTTAAATTAATAACACCCAAGTGCATTGTGGATAAGAATGATTCTTTAGGTCAACTGGACACATTGTCTAAATACATCACAGGCAACATTTTGACGATCAAATAAATGAGGACACAGTTAAGGAGAAAATGAATAAAGGGAAAGATAAATTCTTTGATGAAATAATAAAGAAGTGCATGGGACACATTGGCACCCTTTTACCGGCACTAAACAAAACAATAATGGAGTTTAAGGAACTCTATAGAGATACATGCAAGACAAATGTTCTGACAATAGATATAGACAAGGAAATAAGTAAGGTACAAAAGGAGATTGACAATATAGCTGACAACCTCATCGATTCATCTAAACCATTATCAATTACAGAGTAGAAGATACACAGTCTTGAAGAAAAACTTGAGAAATTTGAAAACGAAAAAGATAAAATAAAAGGGAAGGCAAAAGACCTTAAATGCAAAATCAGCCCTAAATTGAAGTACCTCATCTCTTTGAGTAAAGAGATCTCTGAGGCACTTGTTCAAAGACTGAAGACACCAGAGGAAAAAATGCATCACCTCACCGGTACTATTCAAAGGACAAAGGACGCACTAAAAGACAGCGAAAAGTTCATTGAGAGTCTAAATTTGGTATTAGCAGAACTCTTTCAGATTGTAACCCATAGGATACAAGGATCCAGGCAGGAAACACACTCCAATGACAACAAATGACAACCTTTGTCATTGATGTCAAAGGGGGACTAGTGAGATGAGAAAATGATCAGAATAGGACATCATTACCTCAGGGGGAGCATGGATTTTTGACAACACAGTTTTGGTAAGAATTTTTGGTAGATTCTTTTTGGACATCATTTTTTGACACTTTTTGATTTTTCTCATGAGTGTTGCCATCAATGCTAAAGGGGGCGATTGTTGGCAAATGCACACTCCAATGAGAAATTGTAGGTGATTGAAGGTATTGTCATTGATGGAAACCTTACAATCATGTGATACTGGCAGGCAGACATAGGCACCGACACAGACAGACTCTACATCGACATACATATCATCGACACCAAAAAGATTGATCACCAGCACCATGGCCGATAGGAATTTTGTTTAAATGTATTTTATAATTAATTGTAAAATATTTTGTAAGCTGACTTGGAGAATTGTAATATGAATCATATATGTATGAGATCATTGTAGATCATTTAGAAGGCGAAGTATGAAAAGAACATAGCAGACCTAATGTGCGAATTATTGGGATAAGGGTTTATGTATATTGCAGAGCTTAAACCGGTACTGAATCTAGCATAGTAGATGCTGATCTGAAGTAGTACAAGACATTGGATTAGTATAATCCATTTTTTAAGTTAGTGTGACTTCCTCCTGTAATTGAGCAGTGAGCTTTAGGCACTTGGCCTTCCTGCATGTGCAGGCCCCTATTGTAAGTAGTAATATTCTCTTATTGGCTAGTAAGCGAATATTGTGGGTCAAAAATCCCACCGAGGTTTTTCCCACATTAGGTTTCCTCATTAAAATATTGTGTTATGGTGTGTCTCTTATTTTGTGGTTTCTATTCTTATTTACTGCATCATTTTTGGTTTACCAGTACGCGGTTTTGATATGCTTTTTATGTTATAAGTTAAGAAAATTATTATACCGGTCAGTTACTGATTCACCCCCCTCTCAGTATCTTTTGGAATCCTAACAATTTCTGTAGCTTCTAATTCTTCTTTTGTAGTTCCATACCTAATTTTTCCTATCTCATTAGAGGGAGAGTTAGTAAATGAAGAAATTGCTTGTTTCCTTTCTTCCTCTAGCTATTGTTCATAGTCTTCTTGTCTTTTTAGTTTGATTTCTTCCATTTCCCTTTGCATTTTTAGGTGTATCAGCTCTTGTGCATCATCTATGATATCACTAGCTTCTTCAGGGGTTTCTGTAGTAGATGTATCTGAGAGGTGGTCTGGACCCCATTCATACTCATTTGAATCAGTTTTTGAATCATCTACTTGTTGTCTGCCAGTATATGTTACCAGAATGTCCAGTGGTGCAAATGATTCTCTGATTATGTATACTTCATCTCTCATATCCTCTGGGACTTCTACTTCCTGTGGTATTATAGTTGATATAATTGAAACTTGATTACCATTTGTTTCCTCTCTCTGGGTTGGCAATTCTTTTTTGTTCATCATCGCACTCTTCCTGAGTTTGTTGAGTATTAATTTCTTGTGTTGTTAAAGGTAGTACCTTTTTCTTCCACTTAAGTTGATGATGGGATGTGTGCTTTTGATCTGATGACTTTCTTGGATCATATCCTAGTCCAGCTTTATCATTGGCAGACTTAGTTTGTAACTGAATAGGTTCAACAATACCTTCTTGACGCTTACCTATAGGACTGATACCTGAATATCCCATGCGTTGAAGAATCTTATAGCCTGGACCATATTGTGTCAGGGAAATCTCACAATGTCGTATTTCTTTGTTTGCACTATATTCTTTAAAAAGCGATTTGAGAACATCATCCTCTTCTATTTCATCTGCAAGAGAAGTAGAGGACTGTATAAAGAGACCATCATAAATGGCCTTTGGGGTTGAAGTTTGTGGCTTCATAACCTCTGATGGTTTTCCTAACTATCTTGGTGATGGAGGAAGAGACATTAGAGAGAGCACAGGCTCTATCTTGTAGCCATCCATGCCAGTGTTTGTGATTTTCAATTTCTTATCTAAATCTTTCAACAAAGATTATGAACTTTCAACTGTAGAGGCTGCTTGATTATGAGGAACAAAAGCATCAGCACTATGTGTTAATGCATTGCAGGTATAGCTTGTATCAACAGGAATATTGACTTCAACTCCATTATAAGTAAATTTCAAGCACTGATGATACATAGATGGTATTGCTTTCATTTCATGAATCCATGGCCTGCCCAGTAAGATGTTGTATGAAAGATGAAGATCAAGGACCTGAAAGATGACATCTCTTTCTACAGGTCCTACCCTGATTGGTAATAGTACCAGACCCTTAGAGGTTCTTTCTTCTTCATCATAAGCCTTGATTGTTATTTTCTTTGTTGGATCAATAACGTTTTCAAAAAATCCTAGCTATGTCAGTAGATTGTATGTACAAATATTCAACCCAGTGCCTCCATCTATTAAAACATATTTAACTTGGTGTTTATAGATCGTATCTTTGATGTGTAATGGTTGGTTATGTGGGAGACTCAGTGAGTTATCATCTTCTTCAGAGAAAGTGAGGCAATGAGGTGAATTCAGGTGACCCACCATAGATTGAAACTGATCTACGTCTAAATCTTTAGGGACACTAGTGGTGAGCAATGTCCAGGACCTCTTTATGAGCAACAGAGATCTTAAGCAGTTCCAAAATGAAGATTTGAGCATTGGTTCTTTTCAATTGTTCAACAATACTATAATCAGGAGAAGATGATAAAGCCAACTATTTTGATTTGGCTGTGATTTTGTCTATTTGTCTATTTGGTAGATTTGATGTTGTTTGATCGAAAGTTGAGGACTAGCTCCTTGGAGAGTAACCTTCTTTTGAGCACGAGTCACAACATTAGCAGTTTGTGCTTGATCTTGTTTATCTTGGATTATGATCACATTGCAATATTCAGGTTGGGAAGATTCAATCATGTTGATCACGTTATTGTTGTTAGTGTAGGTATAATTGACTCTAGCTCCTCCCTTGGCTTTTGAGGAATCTCCTTGTTCATAAGTCGGTAAGGGATATTTAAAGGCCTTATGATCAACATTAGTCACGTGATTTCCAACAATGATCTTGCCAGCGTCAATGAGATCTTGGATTTCATGTTGGAGTTTCATGTAGTTGTTTATGTTATGTCCCTTGTTCCGATGGTAGTCACAATATTCGTTTTCTCTCCACCATTTGGGTTTAATTTTTGGGTCATATGGTCTAGAATTGTCTAGCAATGTTATCAGATTATTTGCCAATAAAGTTTTAAAAGCTAATTAATATGATTCATCTAGAGGAGTAAAATCACACTTAGGTTTTGAAAACCAAGGCTTTTCTTTAAACCATTCTCTTGCTTTCTTCAGAGGATTTTCTACTGCAGTTTCAGCTGCCTTGAGTGCTTGTGTGCCACTAGTCAAGTTAAATATTATGGATTTTGTTTTTGCTTGGACAATATCCACCACTCCATCATTAACAACGTTTCTATTGTTATCTTTTCCATATTTCCAATATTTGCTATTTTCTTTAGAACTAGAACCTTGCGATGGTTCTTTCCAAAGTGATATATCTCCCTTTTTTATAAGAACATCTTCCATTATGAGGGCATTATCTACCATTTTGTTGAATGAAGGATGTACTTGCATCTGGACACTGTATTTTAATTCAAGGATTAATTTGTTGACAAAGTTATGCATCTTCTCAAGATCTGGAATAGTACGTGAATATCTAGAGAACATCTTTCTCCATCGTTGGAGAAAGGTGAGAAAGGGTTCTCCTATCTTTTGTTTGGTATTGCAAAGCTCTATCATAGTGACTGGGTGATGAATGTTATAGGAGTATTACTGTATGAATAGTTGGATTAATTCTTCAAATGTTTTTATTCCCACAGGTAAACTTGAGAACCATTCCATAGCTTGCCCCCTAAACTTCTCGGGAAAGGGCGCATGAGATACGTTTGGTCATGCATGAACTCCATACATAAAGAACAAAATTCTTTGATATGATCTTGAGGGTCTGTATTCCCATCATATTTGTCAAACTTAGGCATTTCTACTCTTGAGGGAAATGGAGGCATGTAAAGGTTTTTGTCAAATGGGAATGGGCATATTGTGTCCAATTAATATTGTTTTGGTGTTTTATCTTTGTTTTTCAGTTCTGTGACTTCAGTTCGTAACACTTGCATTTGTTTGTTTAGCATTCCCAATGGTGTTTCTTCCTCTTTAGTGATGAGGGCCTCCACATTATAACAAGTAGGAAGTTTGGCACCTTGCTTTTCTAATTCTAGGAAATAGTCTTCTTTTTCTCTAGCCATGATGACCTTCATCATTTTTTGGAACTCTTTATCATTTTGACATCTATGTATTTCGACCTCGGGAGGTTCAGGGATTTCAGATTCAGTTGACGAGGAATCATTGTCAGTGGCATGATTGCTGAAGTTGTCATGAGTGTCTCGTTTACTAGCTTGTCTTTCTTGCCTTTCTCCAGACATGGTGGGAGATAGGGGCCGACCAAAGATTGGTAGACCATAAATTGGTATTTGTGACGAGGACGGTTTATTTGGAAAGAGGCTTTCTACAAAGAATGGATTGTCATTTGATGAAAAGGTTGTTTCTTTTTCTTTGTCTATTTTGCTGCGAGAACTTCTGGTTTGAATAGGCATTTGCAACTGACGGGACCGAGAGCTAGATGTGTTGCAGAAGTCAAGATCAAATTGTAGCTAGTTATTCATTTAACGTAGTGATTGAGAGAACTTACTAAGATCTAGTATGGTTTCAGGAATGATCTATCCTATATAAGACGTTATCTAAGTTAACTTAGGTTTTGATAAGATGTTGTTTTAACTAGCTTAAAGATGATCGACAAAATCATGCAACGCAACGACATGGGTACACTATCAAGGTTGTTTATGCTCAGGGGAATGATGACCAATTTTATGCTCACTGTAGACTGATCTGGGCAGGTTTGACTATTCTGTACTGACAAAATTAGAGATTCATACGACAGGATTTATTGAGCCGGATGACAATTTAATAGTTCCAGGACGACAACAGTTTTGTTTCGTATGAGTTGCTGTCTAGTACCGTACGATAGATGGGTATGTCTAGGATGACAAAAGATTCATTGCAATTATGTATTGTATGACATAGGATTTAGCTTCAGATGACAGACTGCTAGGTTTCGTATGATAGAGGATTGAGCTCAGACGACAAATAATCAAAGTTGTACGATGCAAGATATGGTGCAGGATGATAAATAATCAAGTTCGTACGACTGTTAACAGGACAGAGATAGAAACACTAAGTTTTTCAATAGCTGAGTATGACAACTGAGTATGACCAAATCTGAGATGGACTAATTTTTGACCAAGGTAGACTAGTTTTGGACAAAATTTTGATTTAGGGTAGACTAGTTCTGACATGGGTAGAGTTTATCATTGAGTTGTTGATTTGTTTTCTCCAGTTTTAGTATTCTAGTTTTAGTTTGAGGGATGAAAACATAGAAAACATGTAGTATGAATAGTAAATCCAATCACAACATGCAAACCCTATGGAAGTTGGCTTAGAGAAGAAAACCTTTGCTTGCTGACTTAGGTACACACCCAATAGCTAACAAAATACGGCCGCTGAGTCTCACGCAATGGATTCTCAACATTGTATTAGCTGACTCCAAATGCTAATGGGGGCATGATATGGCAAGTGTCTTGGGAGAGTTACTATCTCTCTTACACAAAGCTTATCAACCTTTCAGAGGTGAATTGATGTGATTGGATGCTTTTCTCAGTTTTAAAGGAAATTGAACTAAAATTAAGATAAAATCAGGAAAAAACTGATTTATCCTCTATTTCATTCAATTTTAATATTTAATTATTTTAATTGCTTTCTTTGAGATTATTTATAAATTTTTCATTTGTTTTTCAAGATTATCTCCAATTGATTTCTTTTCTCAATTTTAAATTCTTTTTTCAAATTAATTCCCTTTTTGAAGATTTGTGCTCATAATTTCCAATTCCTCTTTCTTGATTTGTTTCCTTTTTTGAAGATTTAAGGCAAATTGATTTATTTAATCAAATATGCTAGGATATTTAATAAAATAAATAAGATAATTGTTTAAAATGATTTACTTGGAATGATCAATTAATTAAATAAACATTTAATTAATATTGGTTGATTAATTTGCCATGTGACATTTGATGATTAAAGAGTTTATTGTGTGCTCAAGATTTATTTAATTGCCTTTGGTTAGGACCTTAGTGATGTTGTCGAGATTAGGGGCCCATGGTTTAGATGACCATTATTAGGGTATTAGAATACTAAATCTACAGCTAGTATGATGTGAGGGTGGGGTGAATTAATCCCCCTAAAACCCAAAAAAATTTCTAAAAAATAAAACTGCCTTTTTTAAAAAACAATGCCCAAGTTTTTTTTTAAAAAAAAAGCGATTAATATCCTTAAATTAAAATATTCGCATATTTAAAAAAAATATATTTTTAATAAAATTGTACCATAGTACCCTAATTGGGTAAAAAATTCCTCCAACACCCAAAATTTGACTTTCGCCAAATATGGACGAGTTTATACTTGATTTTTATGGAAACATCCTCCCGGACACAATGGTGAGGTCAAAAATGCTCTAGGATGCCTCCAAAATGTGTAGTACCTCAGATCCAAAATTAGAAGCCTTCCAAGATGTCTCCCAAAACCAATTAATGAAGCCCCAATGGCTCTGATACCATGTGAGATTTTGCCAAGATCAAGGACACAATGAAAAGCACACAAAAGAGAGACAATAGTTTGACAAGAAAAAACTGTATTCTCATCAATATGAAAAAGTGATCAACTGTATTAACCAATACAATGAATATGGGCTTGATTATATAGGCAAGGCCAAATGGATATGTGAGCACACAATCACGGCATGTGGATTAATGAGAAACAAGGGTAGGTGAGAAAAAGTAGGGGGTTGGTAGGAGAAATAATATAATATTCCACAAGTCATTCTGGTGCATTTTGTGTGACCGATGAATGATATGGTTGTCATTGTTGGCAACATCATCTCCCAAGTATTCATAGTCTATCGACAGTAAGTAGACCAGTATACAAAGGTTAATTGGCTAAGTAATGTGTAGACAGGCTAAGCAGTGAGTAGACCGACACATAGGAGGTCAACTGACAAACAATGAGTAGATTGACACAAAAGAGGTCATCTGGCTAAGCAGTGAACAGATCGGTATACAAAAGGTAATCAGCTAGATAGATTTTGATTAGTACACTAATAGAGTTTGTAACCGATAGACTTGATAACATTCAGTTAACATCTAGTTAAACTGGCAGTCTTCTCTAGTCAACCGACAAACTTATTGGCATGAACGACTGTTTTGACAGAGATTCCTACATTGATTTCTGGAGAGTGATTTATCTCGCGGTAACAAAATTTTGAATATGATGTTTTGGAGGGAAAGTTGGCAATAGATCCAAAGGGTAATAAATTCACATAATTCATTTTGATGAGGTTGTTGTTCATGTGTATAGTGAAAATGTGAAAGTGAACACAGGGGGAGTAGAACAAAGTGCAGAGCCAAGTGACAGAGGACTGACAGAGTGTAGAGCCAAAGGTATATTCAGGAAACCAATGTTATGCAGAGAAGACACAACTGGTGCAGATATAGTATGATTTTCAGTGTGATCTGATCAAGCTATTAGTAGCCACTCCAACAGATCATCTTTATGTTGATTTCTAACCATTGCAACTAAAATCCCTTAATAGGGTGGACTTTAATAGGTCCCATTGTAAAAATCCCTTAACCAGGTGTCATCTTAATTGATGATCCCAAGACCTTTAATAAGGCTACCTTTAATCGGGTGGCACCAAATTTGTCTTTGTAATCTCCTAACAGGGATGGCTCCTCATCGGGCGTACTCCAGAAGAGTACAAAATTTGTGAGTTCCCACTCACACCATGGTTTTCTCCCATTTGGGTTTCCACGAGATAAATCTTGGTGTCACCATGTATCTTTTCATGCATGCATATTCTTTTGCGGTAATTATTTATATTGATGAATGTTAAGTTAGTGCAAACTTAAGTTAAAATTTTTAATTGAGCAAAACTAGTATAGTGCTGATTCACCTCTCCCCTCTCAGCACCGGTTGGGACCAACAATTGGTATCAGATCCATATTCCTCTGAAGTGATGTGTTTCCTTCGGATTCTTCTGAAATCTAGCAACTAGACCAACTGCATGATCTATATCCAATCTGCTGTGAACAACATAGTGCAATTTTCAAATCATTGACTTGTACTCCTTTTCATCAACATATGTGGCCTCATCTTCCTTAGACAACTTACAACCTATAACCATTGGTGTCCCAACTAGTTTATAGTCACTTATACCAAATGTCTTTAATACCTCTTTCACATACTTAGACTGTGTGATGAAAATACCACTCTTCATTTCTTGAATTTGCAAGCCTATGAAACTTTTTATCTCTCCCACTAGAGACATTTCAAACTCACTTTTCATTTCATTTGCAAAGTCATTGCTCATGTCATTATTAACTCCAAATATGATATCATCTACAAACGCTTCAATAACCAGTATCTTATCTCCTTTAGATTTGAGATATATATTGCTATCTTCACTGGTTCTCTAAAAACCTATCTTCGTGTGAATAAATCCTTTCATACCATGCTCTCAGTGCTTTCTTTAATCCATATAGTGCTTTGTGCAACTTACATACCATGTCTTTTTCATCAGTTAAAGCATAACCATCTGGCTGCTCAATGTATACTTCCTCTTCTAGTATTCCATTTAAAAATAATATCTTCACATCCATTTGATATACTTTGAATCCCTTATGTGCTACAAATGCAAGTAAAGTTTTGACACCTTCTATTCTAGCCACTGGTTCAAAAGTCTCACCATAATCTTCTCCTTCTTCTTGTGCATAACCTTTGCAAACCAATCTAGCTTTGTTGCAAACTACTACACCATCTTCATTCAGCTTGTTCCTAAATACCCACTTAGTACCTGTCACATTTTTATTTACCGGTCGGGGTATTAGGGTCCATGTATTGTTCTTCTCGATTTGATCAATCTCCTCCTCCATAGCTTTGACCCAATGATCATCTCCAAATGCTTCCTTAGCAGTTCTAGGGTCAATAGTGGAGATTGTGCAAGAATTCTCTCTAATTCTTCTCTTGGTTAGCACTCCAACATCCTTATCTCCAATACTATGGTTAGGATTGTAATTGAGTCTCATATACCTTGGAATAACATGATCATTATATTCAGGTTCTTCTTCTTCATTATCATCATATTCTTCTGAATCTACCTATTCCAGTTGAACTGGTACAACAACATTCTTTTTACCGGTTTCAGGTTTCACAGGTTCTAGTTCTAAGAACAAAATGCAAGGATCTTCATCCTTTTTCTCCATATTGGTTTCCCTTGAGACTTTAGGATACTCATCCACTCGAACATCAACACTCTCAATGATTCTGTGTGTCCAATTTTTATAACATTTGTAGGCCTTGCTCTTGGCAGAATAACCAAGAAATATACCTTCATCACTTTTAGCCTCAAACTTGCTAACATAGTCACCTTTCTTAATAAAATATTTGTTGCAAAATATATTGAAATAACTAACATTAGGTGATCTACCATACCTGTATTCATAAGGAGTCTTATCCTTAGCTCTTTTTACCAAAATCTAGTTCATAGTGTAGACAGTTGTGCTGACGGCTTCTCTCCAAAAAGTTTTTGCTACACCTCGTATCAACATCATTCTAGAAGCTTCAACAACTGACCGGTTTTTCCTCTCTACAATACCATTTTGGTGTGATGTCCTTAGTGCAGAAAGCTACCATTTGATACCATTTTCTTCTCAATATCTAGTGAATTCCTCAAAAGTAAATTCACTGCCTTGATCAGTCCTCAGACACTTTATCTTCTTACCACTCTCCTTTTCAGCTAAGGCCTTGAATGCCTTGAACTTACTAAATGCTTCTGTTTTATCTTTCAAGAATGTGACCCACATCATTCTTGAGCAATCATCAGTGACGATCATAAAGTATCTGTCACCTTGAATACTTTTAGTCCTTATTGGTCCACAGAGGTCTATATGAACCAAATCTAACAGATGTTCCACTGAAAAAGATTTTCTCTTGAAAGTTGAGGATGTCATCTTTCCGAAATGACATTCCTTACATAGAGCATTAATTAGTTTGTCCCACTAAGGCAAACCTCTCATTTTCTTGGACATACTCACTTTAACAATGTTATCAAAATTTATATGACAAAATCTCCTATGCCAAATCCAACTATCATCTACTTTAGCAATTAAATAGTTGTTGACTTTAGGATTCAGGTGAAACAAGTTACCTTTAGTCTATTTGCCGGTTGCAATAAGTTCACCTTTACTCCCATAGATTTTGCACATACCATTCTTAAAATCCAATGTATATCCTCTATCATTGAGTTAAGCAATACTCAAAAGATTGTACTTTAGACCTTCACCCCAATAGACATCATCTGCACTGCTCTTTCCATTAAGAGAAATAGTTCCCTTACCTTTAACCATGCAGGGTGAGTCATTACCAAATCTTACAACTCTGCCATCAAATTCCTTCAAAGAAATAAATTTGCTTCGGTCATCGGTCATGTGATGTGAACAACCACTATCAATGATCCAATCATAAAAATTATCCATGCAAGAAACTAAAGCCTTCTGATAAGATGTTTCCTCTTTAATGGCTACAAACACAATGTCTTCATTAGCATCACCCTCAGATTCCTCACCAGTGATACCACCGTCAACTGCAATAAGACAGTCTCTTTTACCTTTTCCCTTGTACTTCTTGAACATCTCTCACTTGTGCTCATTATGACCATTAGGACAGTTAGCTACAATGTGTCCAATCTTGTTGCATGCAAAACATTTCAAAGGTAATTTACCTCTATATTTACCAGTTCCTCTGGGCAACTGCTTGGCCAACAATTCTTCAAGCTCAACCAAATTGTCTTCATCATCAACTTCTCTGCTGGATCTAGATTCATAATTGTGACTAACATATCTACTTTTCCTCATAGATGGGTTAGAAAATGAAGCTCTAAATGTAGACTCAAATTTTTGAACACTACCATCATAACCAATTAATTCAAAAGCAGTAAGCTTACCAATGATGGAGTCAAGGATTACCTGAGTTTTGTCAATAGATTTTAGCTCCTGAATGGCTGCAACTCGGATAGCGTAGACTAGTAGCAGGGTTCTCAACACCTTACTAACTATATACACATAAAAATGGTCTGAAGACAATTAATTAAATAAGAAATTATTTAATTAACCCCCCTTCCCAATTTAATTGAATTCACTAAGCAATTTGATTAAATTTCCCTTTTCATCTACTTATTAATAAATCTAAGAATTTATTAAATAGGTTCATTTCACTCCTTTAATTAATTAATTCCCTCCATCCAAAATCATTTCTTCTAAATTCCTTAATTAATTAAAACAAATCAATTATGAGTTGTTGAGACTAATTATCCTTTTCATATTATTTGAATTTTTAAATTCAAATTCTCCTAACTTCTACCACTCCTAAACCTAACCCATTCTACCTACCACCATGTCCCCTTTCATCCAACATCTTCTAGAACCTTTGTGACACTTGTCACTAAGTGTTCCCTTTCATCCTACTCCTTCTAGAAGCCTCTTGACACTTGTCACCTTAGAGATGACAGATGTTCCCTTTAATCCAACTCCCTTTGCCAATCTCCTCCAATTTAACCATTGATATCTTTAGATCAATCTTGACCGTTGATTCTTGCCAACTCACCCCTAACCTTGGAAAATCCTATAAATAGACCTCATTTTGGAGCAATATTGGTCCCAATCCAATTTCATGTCCCAATTTCATATCATGATTGCATCCCATCTCATTTGCATTATTATTATAGGCATCTAGCTTATAGTTTATCAGTTTTAGCAATGTTATCATGCTCAATTTTAGCTTAAATCTTAACTTAATCATGCTAGAACAATCATGAAATCATATAGCTTAATCATGCTATTTTTTCTAAGATCATGCATTTTCATCTTTCAAATCCTCCATCTAAGTGTAGTCAAGTCACTAGAATTTGTATACTAAGGTCTGAGAACAATTTTCATACTCGCATTTACTAGGAGGCAATAAGCCGATTAGCTATGGTTTTGTCTTTCTTTGATTTAAATCTTCTAACCATGCTTGTAATGATTTATTGAGTGCATTATGTTTGCATGTATAGGTACACTTCATAGAGCACGACATTTTGGCACCCACCATGGGGTAGAAATCATCATTTTCAGCCTCTTAATCTTCAGCAAACTTCATCTCTGCCGGATCAGAATCAAAATGTCGTACGAGTTGATTTTCCAACTCGTGCGAACTACCTTTGAGCCCAGGATGACACTTCATCCTGACTTGTACTAGGTATAATTCTGACTTGTACGAGCTTTTACATTGAAAATTCTTTATTCATTCTAGCTCATTCCTATGTCGTACGAGTTGATTTTCACTATCGTACAAGAGCTAATTATGTTTCATACAAATTTTTGGCTTCAAAATCTTATGTCATACGAGTCTTGTTTTATTCCTGTGTGAAATCCCATTTTGTGTCATACTAACTAGAAAATAATATCGTACGAGTTTCTGCATTTGTGATTTTTTGAAAAACTGCAAATTAGAATTTTCAAGATTGTCTATGCATTGGTAGTTTGCATTTTTGAAGGCCTTTTTGTCATTTTTAGACCTTGAAAGATGAAGGCATTTTTTTTTTCAAATTCTCATTTAGAACTCTTGGAGAATTTTCCAACAAGTTAAACGATTTGTAATTTCAAGTCCCGAGGAGAAAGTTATGCCTATTTGAAGTGAGGCTAAAATTTCATATAGTTTTTTCTAAAAATTTTGTAGTTCAGATCACTAATGCTAATCTTGTTATGTCTATGAGATGTTTGCAGCCTAACTCTTTTCTGCAGGATGCTTGTCAAAGACAAATTCAAAACACAATCATGACTACTAATGGATCTATTTTGTAGGTTGCCTAAGGATTCAGTAAAAAACTTTGTGTATTCTTTAAGATTTTTAGGCACACTTCAATTTGGGCTTAAAGAAATGAACTATCATGTCTTATGTGCTTGTGATGATAGGCGAGTATGCTCTCACCTTTCTTAGGTGATCAGAAAGCTAGACTCATCCTTTTACTTTCATTAGTGCATTTATTTAGTAGGCCTGCCCTCCTGAGGAGTTATTAACTCTTAGCCCTTAAGGCCGGTGAGAGGGGAACGACCTAAGTGGGAACGACTAATGCCAAGTAATCCAACCCACTATAAAATAAATGTGTTTTTGATGAAAATCAAAGCAATGACAGTGCTCAAGAATAGCTCTCCTTTGTACCTTCAGGTATATCAAACCTTGGTTTTCAAGGTAGGGAGACCTCTTAATTGAGTTTATACCTCGACGCACCGAACGGATCCCTTACTAGTGCCGGTTAAAATAGAAGTTACTTGATTCACCTCCAAAAGGGTGATAATCTTTGTGCAAGAGAGATAGTAACTCTCCCAAGACACTTGCCATATCATGCCCCCATTAGCATTTGGAGTTGGATAATACGGTGTTGAGAATCCATTGCATGAGACTTAGTGGCCATATTTTGATTAGCTATTGGGTGTGTACCTAAGTCAGTAAGCAAAGGTTCTCATTCTCAGCCAACTTCCTTAGGGTTTAGCTTGATTGAGAGTCATGTATCACATCATGTGTTTTTTGTGTATTCATCTCTAAATTGAAAAATTAGACACTTAAAACTGGAAAACCAAAGTAAAACATCAAAATTCAGTGATCAAAACTCAAATAAACAAACACTTTTTACACCTGTTAAAATACCTGTCATACGAGTCAAGATATTCTGTCGTACTGCTTGATCTTTTGTCGTACGAGTCAAAGTTCTATGTCGTACAAAACACTGCTTTACACATGAAATATCTAATATGTCATTCTGTTTTGTATCTCTTGTCATTCTATGCTACATAATCTATCATATGAAACTCTGCATCTGTCAGTCCAGAATTGTGTCTTACATGCCTATTTCAGACTTGTCATTTCTGCCTGATCAATTTGTAGTAAGCATAAACACCCGTTATCTATCAATTCATGCTTAGATTGTCTACTTGGTTTGCTTGGTCAAGTTATCATCCGTCAAAATCAGACTCTAGAAGATAAACACCCCAAGATTTTCAAAGTGCTCACCAACAAGTTTAAGATCTAAACATGTCAAAGTGCATTATCACCCTCTTTGGTAAACTGATCACTCAAACATAGTTTCTCATCAGGATCAATCATCCTTTATCACGAAACTGAAACGTTTGGTCAGGATAGCTTTGTCCCACATCGTAGGATAGATCATTCCTACTAGACTTGGTTCTTATCAAAACCATCATTGCACTCCTAAATCAAAGATCAGAAAACTTGCAAACCTTTAAACACTTGAACCATCTTTTAGTGTCATATCACTCTATTGCCTTACAATTGACTATTGATCACTTATCAAAACAACTTTTAGACAATCAAACCCCTGAAATAGAAACAAAAACATTTGCAATAGTTGAAAATCATATCAACATGACATACCAAAGAAAAACACAAGAAGAAAACATGACAAAACAACATATCAGAGAAATCAAACAAGTTCAAAATCAAAATCCAACTATGTTAAAACCTCACAAGGATTCAAATATATCTCAAAAGAAAAGTGGCTCTTTTATGCACCTCTTAAAGAGATCCCTAAAGGATTTGGCTAAAGAAGATCAAAATCATGCACCCATGTCTAACACTAATCCATCCATCCATAAGCTAATTGACTCTCCAAAGGCATCTATTCCTACACCTCTCGAAAGCTTGCAATAATCTTCCATAACATCCTTGCAAAATAATGCATCCCAAGCTAAAATTCCCCAAGCGATATCCATAGTGGCCATCAAATCTATTTCAGAGGATCCTATTCAAAGCTCATCTCCTTCATATCCAAGCATTGATTCCTTGAAACATCCCTATAGTGCTTCCTTGCAAATTGAAGTCCTCATTCATAGAATGCTTGTTAAACATGTCCTAATAGATGGGGGAGCTGGCTTGAATATTTTCTCTATGAATCTTGTTCGTGCCTTAGGATATTCAGAAGATGCAGTTGATCCCCTGAAAAAGATAAAAATCAAAACACATAATGAAGAAGAGCATTCCTCTAAAGGAATTGTGGTATTACCCATCACAGTGGGACCTTTGCACAAGGACATATCATGCCAAGTTCTAGACATGGACCTACCATATAATATACTCTTGGGGAGATCATGGATTCAGGACATGCAGGCTATTACATCAACATATCATCAATGTGTCAAATTTCCCTACGAAGGATAGGAAATCACAATATCAGCAGAATCAAATCCATTGCAGTGTTGTAGTAATCTGAGATTAGCTCAAGAGGTCATGATTTCACATAACCAAGAGGGAGCGTATTCAAGCACTCAATCTAAGGAATAATCATTTGCATCAATTCTATCAAACATGGAAGAACAAATGCAGCTGGAAGATCAACGGAACAAAGAATATTTGCTATCATGGAAAAAAAAACAAGAACAACTTCAAATTGAAAGGGATGAAGAAGTAGATATAGTAGTCGATGTAATTCACACATATGTAGAACAAATGTTAGGAACTAGCCTACTTGAATCAGAATCACAGTCGACTGACATGGACTTAACTGAGGATGATCAGGATTTTCTTATATGAGATTGTACGTTAGGAAATAGGAATCATCAAAAGCAAGTAGATCAAAACACTAGACATGATAACTCAATCACAAACACACATTGCAATGATCTAATCCTAAGCACACTCAATAGAGACATGAGATAAAAGCATTCAAAAGCAAAGATCATGCAAACTAGATGACGATTTGGATGCTTCTTCCATGCGGCTCCATTGTTCTTCTTTCCTCTTCAAATGGATTTGTGGATCTCACCTACAAGTGCACACGTACAATTGAAAGAAAGATGGATATTGGTTATTGGTCAAGAGTAATAGAAGCATAAATTCGATAGTTTGATTAGGGATCCAGGGATTGATTGAAGAAAATCATCCAATTTATAGAAGAATTGGATAGATGACAAGATTAGCATGATGCAATTCAAATGGAAATTGCAAATCAATATGACAAATTATGACAAATTATGCACTTTCCATGCACAATTTGATTGATTGATAATTGATGACAAATTATGACACATTCTATGTCAAAATTGATTGATTATCAATTATGACAATTTATGACAAATTGAAATGTCATTCCCATAGAATTAGGAGATGAAATAGGAGGGAAAAGGAATTAGAAATTAAGAAAATTAAAATTGATGAAAATTAGGAATTAGAAATTGATGGAAAAATAGGAAATTAGGAACTAGAAGAAATTAGGTAAATTAATTAATAATTTGTCATTTATTAATTAATTTACAAGAGGAAGAATAATTAGCCAATTAAATAAAGATTTAATTGTAATGAGAAGACTTAGGATTAATAAATAATTTAGTAATCCTAGAGGAAGAAATGACAAATTAGGTTAAATGAATAAATCATAAAACCCTAGAAGACGAATTAGAAATGCGAAAATGACAATTAGGTCGTGATTGAAGATAATTAATGTCATGATTTTGAATTGATAAATGACCAATGCGATAAATGATTTGATTGAGAAATGCACCAATTGACGAGGAACAATGACAAATTGATCCAAATTGACATAATTGAGACAGACAACGATCGATGACAAATCGGTTGCAAAATGACAAGATCGACAAGAGGACAAGAACCGATGACAAAATGGATTGCAAGATGACAAGATTGATAATGACCATGATCGATGACAAATTGATCGCAAGATGACAAGATCGAACATGACAACGATCGATGAAAAATCGATCGCATGATGACAAGATTGAAAAGAGGACAAAACCCTAATTAGGATTGATGATGTCCAAAATGATAAGATTGATAAGAGAGCAATGATTGATGACAAATCGATCGCAAGATTGATAGGAGAACAAAACCCTAATTAGGATTGACGATGTCCAAAATGATGACAAATTAGCACGCACATTGATGCAACAAGATAAAATCGATCAAAATCATGACTGAACAGTGTTGTCGACAAGACCAAATTCGAGAATGAGATGAATGAAGAATGTAGAGGAATGACTCGATGTTCGCAAATGATAAAAACCAAGTACGAATCATAGGAGAAATGTTAATGCGACGCAAAAACCTAAAATGAGGCAATGCACAAATGTTAAAATATGACCTCGCAAGCGTTGACCATTTTTAGGTGTCTACATTTTGCCCCTCTTTGAGACAATGCGATTTTAAGTGTTGTTTCAAAGAACAATAATGAAAATGCCCCAAACAATGATAATGACATATGCATGCCCCCTCGAGGAATTGGCCAGAAACATGCGGAAAAGAGGCCAATTGATCGATAAAAATGATAGGATCTAATGGACTGACAATCGGAGATCGAATGCATGAAGGACAAGCAATTTAAGGGGCACAAGACCACGACCAACATAAGATGGAGAGGATGCACATCCATCTATGCAATGACAAAGAGCTATAAATGAGACCAAGAGGGTGAAAATTGCTCATTTGCACTAGCTAAAGAGGAGGATTTGTTGCTCTGGACAAGGACACGTGCAGAGAGATGGTGAACATTCTAATGGCAAATCACCTTGGGGAATGTGTACGCACATTCAGATGACCGAAGGACACAGGAGCAGCGGTATGTATCTCAAAAACCCATGTTTTCAATTTGATGAATTTGACGCGTTTGCGGGACATTGCGGGGCCCACAGGGGATGCAAAAGAGGACTTCTGCGCTTGTGTAGTCTAATTCTACGCTTGTATCATGTCTTCTGCACTTGTGTAGGAAGACACAAGCATAGGTTATCTGACATAGGCGCAAGTTACCTAACACAGGCGCAAGTGTGCATAAATGACTCACTTTTGATTCAAAACTACATCCAAATGACCTGAAAAGGGGGGAGAAGGGTAGGATAGGTCAATGTAGATGAAAAACACCTTGATTTGGACATGAAAATGAGGAAATGCAACCCGTAGGAGCAAACCCTAAAACTGACAAAAGATGCCCCGATTGTGATGCAGAGTCGACAGTATCCGTTGATCACGCGGGAGAATCGACCTAACTGTTTCATGCTATGACATAGACTCAGGAGCACAGAGAGAGACACATTAGCAGGACTAGGGATATATTACATCACATACATGCCCGAGATTAGGGCAAACATAGGATTGCTTACTGCATTGGCAGAGCGATGGCATTCAGAGACCTCCTCATTCCATTTGGCGACCAAAGAGGCGACAGTGACATTAGAGGATGTATGGCACATCCTCCGCATTTCGATACATGGGGAGATGATAGAATACGACCCAGTGATAGGGAGAGATGCATTATGCAGGCTATTTGAGTGTGACACAGATGATCTGGACATTGTCGAGAGGGAGATCGGCTGGGAGAGCATTGCTGCCGAGTATGACCGACGATATGTGGTGATAGCAGTTGTGATAGCATGTCTTCTAGCAGGGGACAGATGAGGACATGGATTCCCTATTGGATGGGGAAGAGTGCTAGAGCGGATGGTGATAGAGGGTATGGTGTATGCGTGGGGACCATGTGTACTGGCTATGCTATATTTTCAGCTGCATCAGATAGCATATCAGGGAGTTCAGACTCTGAGCTGTGGAGTCACATTGCTTCAAGTATGGGCATTTGAGCACATAGCCATATGTCGACCAATTACAGAGAGATAGATTGTACCACACTGACCATATGTGTATAGCTATGGGGGAGCACTGAGATAGGGTCCATTTGGATATATATTGTACTGGCGACATGAGTTGGACAGACTGAGAGAGTTCATATGGAGGCCATATCGAGATTGCCCCGGATGGTCAGATGATCATGATGAGCTACCGTATTGTAGATAGGAGAGGTACCTGATTGGGCGACCAGTGAACCGCCAAAGAGTGATTGAGATGTACCTACCAGAGAGGGTCAGACGACAGTTTGGAGAGATGCAGGATGTACCTACGAGGACTGCATGCTTTGCCCGATCTCATAGAGAGATGAGTCAGTGGGGGAGTATGATTCAGCCACACATAGCATATGCTGACTTCTCATAGCTACAACAGAGACCGTGGGATTGGAGGTCAGATGTGGTGGATGCTGAGATGACAGATGAGTATGAGATATGGTTTGCACGATGACGGCCAGTGCCTTTGATTGATCCTGATATTCCAGTACCGAGGAGACAGGAGGACTTCCCACTCACAGGAGAGGAGGGAGATGATGAGGATGAGGAGGATGACAAGGATGATGAGGATAATGAAGACAGGGATGAGGGAGATGATGGTGGGGAGGATGAGGATGGAGATGATGGTGAGGAGGATGATGATGAGCCACACTCAGCTGATCAGGAGACATTACAGGATATTCCTCTAGAGCCGAGGATAGCTAGGACAGAGGAGATGGAGATGTGCAGGGCTACCATAGCGAGTCAGCAGGACTATATTGCGACATTGGAGAGAGAGCATGAGTAGTTCAGAGCGGAGATAGCCAGACTCACAGAGGCTCGAGATACAGCCATAGCTCAGGCACAACGAGAGGGACAGAGAGTCACTGAGTTCATTGGGTCGATTAGGGATGCCAGTGCATGGGAGATGGCACAGATGCTGGTAGAGACTGGAGAGGAGATACTGTATTGGAGGACACTATATGAGAGTGCAGTTCCATCGAAGTGGAGAGCACCTTCATATCGGGCACGATCGAGGACAGAGAGCAGGTCACGCTCTCGGAGGTCATTGAGCAGCATAGGAGTGAGTGGACCTATGAGACCACCATAGCCAGGACCAGGAGGGACATTATCCGTGAGACATGGCAGGGATGAGGATGACAGAGGGAGCACCCAGTGATAGAGGCACGTACTCCTTAGGACAGACAGTGGACATTATGTAGTTTGACATGTTGTAGTTAGCCTGCGGGCCATACTTAGGACAGACAGTCCAATTTTGTACTCCGATATTATTATGATATGTGATATGATAGGCATCGATATGATGGGATGCAATGTGTTATGATTTGTATTATTTTCCATGGATGGATGATTTATGCACTTGTTTATGAACATGTATGGATGCATTTTTTTTTATTGTATTTTTTATGCATTTATGAAATGAAATGGATAAAATGCTTGATGTAAGATGTGATGGAATGCAAATGTACTAACCAATGAATGCAGGATGCAGCATATGTGTTTGGATATCGGAGCACTAGACTGAATTGACTATCAGGACTGACGGAAGAAATGTTAGTAAGAAAGGAGATAGAGGACAGTTAGAGATGACGAAAAACTTGCTTTCAGTAATGCACTTTGTAGGTGAGAACCTTTATTTTTATGTAGCAAAATGGATGCGTAGCATCATGGCATTGAAGGCCAGAGCTGAAATGTAACCCTTTTTGCAAAAGATAGACACATCACAGACAAATGACAATCACAATCAAAAAGAAAAGGATCATGAACCATCCCGATCACTCTAAATCACTCAGTGACATCATCGAGCAACATAGGAACATGATCAAAGCCAAAGATAAATCAAGAAAAAGATAAGATGCACAAATTCAAGCAAATCAGACAAACATCTTGATCTTCATTGTCAAAAGTTGAAAGTGCTGATAGGACGATCATGCTGTCTGGTTTCAGGAAATGCGATACCCTGTCTAAGATAGGACATAGTCTGGTTTTGAGTATACCACACCCTGTATAAGACCCATGATAATAGGAACAAGGACAAATGATTTGGATACTGATATTCGATTGAGATGACAATTTGGATCAGTTTGAATGTCTGGTTTTGATTGAAAAAGTTCATCTGGTTAAAGCATGATTTCATTAAAGCGCAATGTTGAATGGATTGCCATTGTCATTGGATGAATGCTCAGTGATCTGTCTATGCACAAAGGGATCATTTTATTGCAAAATGTGTGTTTTTGTTTTTGTTTTGCTTTTTTGAGTTTTTACAATTTTTTTTGTGTTCATTTTTTTAGGACTTTATTTGATTTTTAGAGACTTTTTCAGGACATTTTTCGATTTTTATGAATTTTTTTCAGGACATTATATGGTTTTTATGAATTTTTTCAAGACATTTTTCAACTTTTTTGAATTATTTCAGGACATTTTTCAATTTTTTAAAACTTTTTTCAGGACATTATTTGATTTAAACGCTCCAGTGATTGATCATGACGAGGGGAAGGCACCCAATGCGCACTTGAAAGACACATAGATCGGGACCAAAACATATGTACAAGAAACTGGAGTAGGCAAGACAGTGATGTTGACCAATAACAGGCCTGGAATAGAACATTGGGTTGAGACAAAGATAGGCATGATAAACCGGCCGAGAGAAAGCATAGCTAGAAGTCATGATAGATGACGGAGCAATAATCTCATTACTCATGGCGCCTGATTGCCAGGTTTTCACCATGGTACTTGCCCAAAGCGCCAGTTTGCCAAGTTTTCACTAGAGGGCGAATCATTTTTTGCTTTTTTACTTCTTTTTTTTTTATTTTTCTCTTTTTTTTGCTTTTTTGCTTTTTTCTCTTTTTTTTGCTTTTTTGATTATTTTTTCATTTTTTTTGTATTTTTGATTGTTTTTTCATTTTTTTGTATTTTTTTAGGATCATATTTGAAGAAATATCTGACAAAAAACTATGCCCAGTATTTGCGAAGATGCATGCTATTGATAGGATCAGACAGAGGTTCACCTTCCAGAGTCGCAAGCTGGTAAGCCCCCGAGCCATAGGCTGCAGTTACTATGAAAGGCCCAACCCAATTAGGTTCAAACTTGCCCTTGATGATGTCAGTAGACTATGCATTCTTGGGATTTGCCTTTAAAACTAGGTCTCCCACTTCGAAGTGTCGCCCTTTGACCTTCTTATTATAAGAGCGACGGAGACGATTTTGATATGCTTGCAAATGTGTTAGAGTTGTCTGACGTTTCTCATCTAACATCTCAAGCTGATGCAGTCGAGAGACTCTGTGTGTCTCATCAACAATCAGGTGTTGCAAGGAAACCCTCAAGGAAGGAATCTCGACTTCCAAAGGTAAAATGGCTTCCACACCATACACCAAGGAATAAGGTGTTGCACCAGTAGGGGTGCGGATAGAAGTGCGATAGGCCCATAGTGCTGGATTTAACTGTATGTGCCAATCTCGACTAGTGTCATTGACAACTTTCTTCAGGATCTTGATAATGGTTTTATTTGATGCTTCAGCTTGACCATTACCTTGTGGATAATACGGACTGGAAAAATGATGTTGAATATGAAACTTGTCACAGAGTTCTTTGACATCTTTATTTTTAAAAGTTCGACCATTATCTGTGACTATGGCAAGGGGTACCCCATATCTGCATATGATATAGTTCAACAAGAATTTTGAAATTTGGACACCAGTGTTATAAGTCATGGGGATAGCCTCGATCCATTTGGTAAAATATTCTATAGCTGTAAGAATGAACTTGTGTCCATTTGCAGATGTTGGGTGAATCTTGCCGATAAGATCCAATCCCCACTAAGAAAAGGGCCATGGAGATATAACAGAATGAAGCTCCTGAGTTGGTGCATGAATATAATTTCCATGGATCTGGCACTTGTAGCACTTTTTAACAAAATCATGAACATCTTTTTCCAGAGTGGGCCAATAATACCCAGCATGAATCAACTTTTTGGCTAAGCTAAGACCATTGAAATGGCCCCCACATATACCATTGTGAACCTCGTGTAAATCCATTTGTGCTTTGTTAGAATCCAAACACCTGAGGAGGGTATGGTCAAAGGAACGGTGGTAAAGGGTGTCGGTGATGATGACATATTTGGTTGTCTGTCGGATAAAGGCTCGGCGTTGGTTAGCGGAAAGGTTAGGTGGTAAGGTTTGGGATTTCAAATATTGATATACGTCATTGTACCAAGGGGAATTGGGACCAACAAGAACGCACATCACATCAGCTGTCGGAATGTCAAAAGATGGGACCAGCAATTGTTTGACCAAGAATTCACACTTATCCATATTATGAGGCATATTCAACATGGAAGCGATTGTAGCCATTGCATCTGCTGACTTGTTTTGCATTCTTGGCACTTGACTGAAATGGATAACTGTGAATTTTGTCTTGAAGAAATCTACCATGTACTTATAAGGAATAAGCTTTTCATCTTTTGTTTCGTAGTCATCATTCACTTGTCGAATGACTAATTGAGAATCTCCATAGACTTGCAAATGCTTGATATTCTAGTGGACTGCTACTCGGAGTCCTGTAACCAATGCTTCATACTCTGCAATGTTATTGGTACAGTGGAAAGTTATTCTGTAGGACTTTGGAATAGCGTCACCTTGAGGGGTGACAAACAAAATGCCTGCTCCAGACCCAAACTTGGTATGGGATCCATCAAAGTATAACTTCCACTCATTAGATGGTGTGAGAGCAAAGACTGATTCATCTGGAAAATCGGTCAACATGGGATGATCGCCAGAAAGAGGAGCATCTGCAAGTTGATCTGCTATGATTTGTCCTTTGATCGCCTTTCGCTCCATATACTCAATGTCAAATTCACTGAGAATCATGACCCACTTTGCTAGGTGACCTGTCAAAGCTGCTCGACTACGAAAATATTTTAAAGGATCAATTTTTGCAACCAACAATGTTTGGTGGCTTAGCATATAATGTCAGAGCTTTTATGTTGCAAATACCACTGCTAAGCATGCCCTCTCAATAGTTGAATAATTTAATTCATAACCAACCAGTGTCTGACTGATATAATAAATAGCTCTTTCTTTGCCATTCTCATCTTGTTGACCCAAGAGAACTCCTAATGCTGTTTCAGTTGTAGAGATATATAATAAAAAGGGCTTTCCTTCTATAGGAGGCATTAGAATAGGCGGTGACAACAAATAGTCTTTGAGAGCTTGAAAGGCTGATTGACATTGCTTAGTCCATTTAAAAGCGACACCTTTGTGCAGTAGATGTTGGAATGGATGACATTTGTCGGCCAACTGAGCTATGAAGTGACGAATTGATTGGAGCTTTCCTTGTAGACTTCTTAATTAATGTACGTTAGGAAATAGGAATCATCAAAAGCAAGTAGATCAAAACACTAGACATGATAACTCAATCACAAACACACATTGCAATGATCTAATCCTAAGCACACTCAATAGAGACATGAGATAAAAGCATTCAAAAGCAAAGATCATGCAAACTAGATGACGATTTGGATGCTTCTTCCATGCGGCTCCATTGTTCTTCTTTCCTCTTCAAATGGATTTGTGGATCTCACCTACAAGTGCACATGTACAATTGAAAGCAAGATGGATATTGGTTATTGGTCAAGAGTACTAGAAGCATAAATTCGATAGTTTGATTAGGGATCCGGGGATTGATTGAAGAAAATCATCCAATTTATAGAAGAATTGGATAGATGACAAGATTAGCATGATGCAATTCAAATGGAAATTGCAAATCAATATGACAAATTATGACAAATTATGCACTTTCCATGCACAATTTGATTGATTGATAATTGATGACAAATTATGACAATTTATGACAAATTGAAATGTCATTCCCATAGAATTAGGAGATGAAATAGGAGGGAAAAGGAATTAGAAATTAAGAAAATTAAAATTGATGAAAATTAGGAATTAGAAATTGATGGAAAAATAGGAAATTAGGAACTAGAAGAAATTAGGTAAATTAATTAATAATTTGTCATTTATTAATTAATTTACAAGAGGAAGAATAATTAGCCAATTAAATAAAGATTTAATTGTAATGAGAAGAATTAGGATTAATAAATAATTTAGTAATCCTAGAGGAAGAAATGACAAATTAGGTTAAATGAATAAATCATAAAACCCTAGAAGACGAATTAGAAATGCGAAAATGACAATTAGGTCGTGATTGAAGATAATTAATGTCATGATTTTGAATTGATAAATGACCAATGCGATAAACGATTTGATTGAGAAATGCGCCAATTGATGAGGAACAATGACAAATTGATCCAAATTGACATAATTGAGACAGACA
Organism: Cryptomeria japonica; assembly: GCF_030272615.1. Lineage (NCBI taxonomy): Eukaryota > Viridiplantae > Streptophyta > Pinopsida > Cupressales > Cupressaceae > Cryptomeria > Cryptomeria japonica. The sequence continues at coordinate 615,140,098 of NC_081412.1, read as the reverse complement.
ACGATCGATGACAAATCGGTCGCAAAATGACAAGATCAACAAGAGGACAAGAACCGATGACAAAATGATAAGATTGATGATAAGATTGATAAGAGAGCAATGATTGATGACAAATCGATCGCAAGATTGATAGGAGGACAAAACCCTAATTAGGATTGACGATGTCCAAAATGATGACAAATTAGCACGCACATTGATGCAACAAGATAAAATCAATCAAAATCATGACTGAACAGTGTTGTCGACAAGACCAAATTCGAGAACGAGATGAATGAAGAATGTAGAGGAATGACTCGATGTTCGCAAATGATAAAAACCAAGTACGAATCATAGGAGAAATGTTAATGCGACGCAAAAACCTAAAATGAGGCAATGCGCAAATGTTAAAATATGACCTCGCAAGCGTTGACCATTTTTAGGTGTCTACAGAGATCATTCTGATGAGAGTATCATTCTAGACACGGACATACATACTAAAAGCTCTGACATCTCTATCATGATCCCTAGTATCTTTGAAACTATTCAACTTGAAGATCCTTTATCCTTAAGCTATCCTGAAACTATGGACTGGGAAAGTGAAGGACATACTAACATTGATACCTTACCTAATGACCATGCCATATCCTTATATCTTGATGAAATCAAACCCACAACAACTTTCACCAGGGATTCCACTAACATATCTATGAGTCAAATGGATGTCAAATCTCCTAGTAGCAAAATTGAAAATCAAGAAAACAATATTAGTCCTAATAATGAAAACCATTTATTGGCAACATTAGACCGCGAAAAAAGTAAAAATAAAGGATGTATCTAATGGTGAAAACCTCCTCGAGGCGTCGGAAGATGGGAGATTTGACACCTTACCTGAATGTTATCAAGAGAAGTTATCTATCATAATAGAACCAACAGAGGCAACTATCATTGGCACAACTGATCTACATCTAACAATCTCTTTATCAGAACCAACAAGGCAAAAAAATTTTGAATCCTTCAAAAGATGGCATGTCAATTTTACCTGTTCATATATAGACATTCCAGGGTTTGATCCATATCTTACAATACATCACCCGAATACCAGTCCAGGAGCAAGTATCAATAATGGAACACATCAGGGATCAAGAGCAAGCATCAATAATGGAACACATTAGTGATCAAGAACAAGCATCAATAAAGGAACATGACATAAATAAGAAGTAGGCATTCTATTCATCACAATGGCTATAGAATGGAACATAACACAACTTCAGGTCTTTGGAGACTCTCAACTTGTCATTAATCAAATCAATGATGACTATCAAACCAAAGATGACAAACTCATTTTTTACAAAAAGATAGTGGATGATATCAAAAAATACTTTGTAGAAATAACTTTTGAACAGATTCCAAGAAATGATAATAAAGTAGCAGATGCCATGGCTACACTTGCTTCTCTATTGCAGACACAGGAGAATCAAGAGCGTTATGAATTCCTGGTTGAAGAGTTGTTTCATCTTGTCTTTAATTGTCTTGATTCCCGAACCATATGTCAACTTATTGGACACAATTCCTCCCACTATGGCCAAACTTACACATACCTGAAAGATAACATCCTACCTCCAGACTTATCAAAAAACCAAAAGAGAAACTTTTTTCGCCAATCATCTTATTATACTCTCGTCGCAGATACCCTGTATAAATGAGGTCTAGACGGTACTCTCTTACGATGTCTCGAACAAGAAGAATTTGAGAAGGCTTTACATGAAGTCCATAATGGCATTTGTGGCACTCATTCAATTGGTCTTACCCTTTCGAAAAAACTCGTATGCTTGGGCTACTATTGGCCGACTATGGAATGAGATTCTTTTAAGATAGCAAGAACATGCAAACAATGTCAAATCCATGGGAACTTGGTCCATGCACCAGCACAAGAACTACATATTTTAGCAACATCTTGGACTTTTTGTCAATGGGGACTTGATATAGTAGGAAAGATAAATCCTTCCTCATCTAATGGACACAAATTCATCCTTGTAGCTATAGAATATTTCACAAAATTGATTGAAGCGGTACCTCTCATCAACATCACAGGAAAACAAATTGTTGCATTTATCTTGAACTATATCATCTGTCGCTATGGAATACCAATGACCATTATCACTGATAATGGGTGACCATTCAAGAATCAAGATGTACAAGAGCTATGTGAGAACTTCAAAATCCAGCACAGATTCTCTACACCATATTATCCACAGGGAAATGGGCAGGTAGAAGCATCTAACAAAACTATCCTAAAAATTCTTAAAAAGACAGTGAACAATGCTGGGAAAGATTGGCATATCCAACTAAACCCTGCTCTCTGGGCCTACCGCACCAGTATCCACACACCGACAGGTGCCACACCTTTCTCTCTTGTATATGGATTAGAAGCTTTTTTGCCAATTGAAGTAGAGATACCTTCTCTACGTGTATCACTAAAAGGTCTCATCCCAGATGAAGAACAAAGAGTATCTAGATTACAAAAGTTAGAACTGATCCATGAATGCAGACAAAATGCCTTTGATCATCTAAAGGTATATCAACAAAGAATGTGTCAAAGTTATAATCATAATGTTAAACCAAGAATCTTTCAAGTGGGAGAACTAGTGCTAAAAGAAAATCCACGCAACCAGGCAGATTGAGAAAAGAAAGGAAAATTTGAACCAAACTGGTTAGGTCCATTTGTGGTCATAGTAGTATTTGGATGAGGAGAATATCCGCTATCAACATAGGACGAAGATCAACTCAAAGAACCCATCAATAGCATGCACCTGAAGAAGTTCTATGTCTAAAAAAGCAGAAAAAATAAAAAACAGTGAAAAAAAAAATCAAAAATAGTGAAAAAAAAGTGAAAAATGAGAAAAAATAAAAAACAGTGAAAAATTAGAAAAAATAAAGAACATTGAAAAAAAAAAAGAAAGAAAAAAAATCAAATATTAGAAATAGTGCAATAAAAATAGATGGTGAAAACCTAGCAAACGGGCGCTATTTGTCCGCTAATTCTTCCATCTATTAGTTCATGCATTCTTTCCGCTTGCATTCATTCATCTTCCATCAAGCGCTAACCATTATAAGTGTTTGGACATATGAAGACATCCCAGGTGGCTTCTTACCATGGTTTGGATCATTGGATATATCATAACGACTTTGTTTCTAGGCTTGGGACAAAATCCTACACCTAGCTGGGGGCAAAACTTTGATCAATTTTGAGCTAAATGAAACAGGTATAACAAACAGTTAGACAGCTCTTATCAAGTGAAAATTGAGACACATCCAACATTGAATATGAGATCAAACTATCAACTATCAAGCTATCATGAAATCAATCAAAGCACATCACACACTTTTCAGTGGATAATATCTTTTTGGATAATGATTGTAACATGATTGTTCAAATTTTCTATATTGATTTTTGCTATCATGATTTCTGAGTGACTCCAGGATGTCATTGACTAGAGGAACAAGGATGAAACATAATCTTTTTCTTGTCTACTGTCTAAAAATTAATCATTAATATGTTCAAATTTGTCTCGGGACATGATCATTGAAATATCATTGAAGACATTTCTGATTTGCGTATTGAAATGATTAATACTATCTGTTTTATGCAAACAACACTCAGGTAATCTCGGTTCAATTATACCTCGATGCTTGTGTTAACTTGCTATATCAAAATCTAGGAAAGTAGTGCTTAGGTCATCATGGTTTAATTATACCATCGATGTTTGCACTCACTTCCCACATTTCAAAAAGCTCAATGATGACAAAACACAAAATAATCCAGTGACTGGTTCGGTCATAGCTTTGCATTCCATTGCATTTCATTTGCATCTTAGCTTGCATTTCATTCTTGCATGGGATCCTACAAGCTCCTTTTATCCAAGGTTAAATCTATCATAGGAATCATCAAAGTATCATCACAAGTGTATACGCAATCAGAATAATGACTCTCATATCTCATGATATTATCAACCTAGCCCAAATCTTATACTATCTCTCTCAACAAAATCAACATCAGCATATCCAAATATTTCAGCAACTTGATATCAACAAACTGTCAGTTCTTTATCTATCAACCTTATCAAATCAAATCAATCAATCAAACCTAATCAATTCTATCACGTCTTATACAGGATGAATCCTTCCTGAAACCAGATGATCTGATTCTGATTCATGTCTTATACAGGATGTATCCTTCCTGAAACCAGATGTTCTGATCATGTCTTATACATGATGAATCCTTCCTGAAACCAAACTCTTTGATCATTGGTGTCTTATATAGGATGAATCCTTCCTGAGACTAGACTGAATCTAATGAATCAAGATTTTTCAATCTTATCAATCTAAGAAATCAAGCTAATCAAAGAACTCGCATTTTCATCAAACACAGTTGTAGAAATCAAATCAAATCTATCGGGATATCAATCTCACAAAAAATCCAAAGATCAATTATCTCAATTGATCTCCCGAGGGAGCATCATCATACCAGGATTTAGCAATCAAGAGCTGGGGCATCCTATCAAATCAATATCATCATCAAAATGAGATTATTCTTTGAATCAACGCGTCATCACACCTCGCTTCAAAGAGGGGCAAAATGTATACACCTAAAAATGGTCTGAAGACAATTAATTAAATAAGCTATTATTTAATTAATCCCCCTTCCCAATTTAATTGAATTCACTAAGAAATTTGATTAAATTTTCCTTTTCATCTACTTATTAATAAATCTAAGGATTTATTAAATAGGTTCATTTCACCCCTTTAATTAATTAATTCAAATTAATTAATTCCCTCCATCCAAAATCATTTCTTCTAAATTCCTTAATTAATTAAAACAAATCAATTATGAGTTGTTGAGATTAATTATCCTTTTCATATTATTTGAATTTTTAAATTCAAATTCTCCTAACTTCTACCACTCCTAAACCTAACCATTCCTAAACCTAACCCATTCTACCTACCACCATGTCCCCTTTCATCCAACATCTTCTAGAACCTTTGTGACACTTGTCACTAAGTGTTCCCTTTCATCCTACTCCTTCTAAAAGCCTCTTGACGCTTTTCACCTTAGAGATGACAGATGTTCCCTTTAATCCAACTCCCTTTGCCAATCTCCTCCAATTTAACCATTGATATCTTCAGATCAATATTGATGATTGATTCTTTCCAACTCACCCCTAACCTTGGAAAATCCTATAAATAGACCTCATTTTGGAGCAATATTGGTCCCAATCCAATTTCATGTCCCAATTTCATATCCCAATTTCATATCATGATTTCATCCCATCTCATTTGCATTGTTATTATAGGCATCTAGCTTATAGTTTATCAGTTTTAGCAATGTTATCATGCTTAATTTTAGCTTAAATCTTAGCTTAATCATGCTAGATCAATCATGAAATCATATAGCTTAATCATTCTATTTTTGCTAATATCATGCATTTTCATCTTTCAAATCCTTCATCTAAGTGTAGTCAAGTCACTAGAATTTGCATACTAAGATCTGAGAGCATTTTTCATACTCACATTTACTAGGAGGCAATAAGTCAATTAGCTATGGTTTTGTCTTTCTTCGATTTAAATCTTCTAACCATGCTTGTAATGATTTATTGAGTGCATTATGTTTGCAGGTACAAGTACACTTCACAGAGCACGACAGTAACCACTATGGCATCTTCCACTTTACCACCTGCACTCTTGATCTCACCATCTGTTTTATCCTCTGACCATACTGTTGGATATTCTCACCTTCATCCATCCAAATTTCATCAAACTTTCCTCTTAGAATCTCTTCCTTGACAATCTTTAGATGTTCATCACCACTATAAATCTCTTCAAGTTTCTTCCATACATCATATGCAGTCTCTAGACCATGGACATCAACATATTATGCATTAGACAAAGAACTGATTATAGCCTCTAGTGCTTGATTGTCTTCTTGTTGCTCTTTCTTTTGATCATCAATCATAATCCCACTAGGTGCAACATATTGAGTACCGACATGTTCCAATCTTGATTTCCTAGACTCATGATATAAATTTTTATTCTATCACTCCATATTCTATAGTTATCTCTATTAAACTTCATACCTTCCTTCTTCATCATGTTCTACAAGATTTTTACCTCAAACTGTTAGGCTTAGACCTTAGAGGATGTGAGATGCTCTGATACCAATTGATAGTATGATGAAAGAATAAGGATCCGGTCAACTACTAAGAGGGGGGGGGGGGGGGGTGAATCAGTAGACATAAAAATTGATAATAAACTTTCACCAATCTCAGAATCAACCTCTGAAAGTAAAAATAGAACTGACAAGTTAAACCACTGAACTATAAATGCAATATCACTGTTAGAATAAACTAGTTAACTATTACAATAGATTAACAGTAAACAAATTGAAACTCATAAACATCCAAATACTTTTACTGACATAATTAAAACTCATTTCATATTGCTGTCGGTTATCATGACTTATCAAAGTGGATTAAGTAGTTAAGCAAATCAACCATAGAAAACATAACCACAAAAACATTCACCACTTGATACAATTTTTTTGATGTGGAAACCTAAATGGGAAAAAGCACGGTGAGATGAGACTCACAAGATAACCATCTAAACTCTTTTGAAGTTCGCCCTGTTAGGAGCCAATCCTATTAAAGCTTTACAAAAATTCCTGTTGAGAATAGATCCTGTTACGAACTGCCTAGTTAAGGGATTGACTATAATGCCTTGTTAGAAGTAATACCCTATGAGGAGTAACCTCGTAGAGGATTTGAAATCCAATCTAATGGACCACCTGGTTAGAGGATTTAAATAACACCAATCTTGTTAGAGCTTACCCGGTTAGGGGATTTCAAACTGTTGTAATTGTTAGAAAACAATAGGGGTTTGTTGATCTATTTGAATAGCACTACACTTGCTTGTGCAGATCCTTTTCATACTCCTATTTTCCTTTACATAAACTACAGATACATCACCCAGTTCAACAACCACACACTCAATGAAAAATTTGCCAACACTGAAACAAAATAACTCATCAACCTTATAAACAAATCAATAGGTCGGTAACACAACAAAAACCTAATTCTCTCATAGAGATTACAAACAATTTAGTTCAAGTATGACTGTTGGATTACATAACAATCTCTGTACATCATTCAAGAAATCCTCGACCGCTCCTTGATCACCACTTCATCAAACTCAGTAACTCATCACGCGCTTTGCATTACATGCAATATACTTGCTCATTCCCTAGACAAAACCATTATCTCAATGTGCCAAAAACACTTTGAAACTCTCTTCATACAATATGCATACGTGTCAGAATCATTACCGCTCATCATTAGATCATAAACCAATACAACCAATTCAATCGGTTAGGGTTAATCAAATAAACAAGAAGGGTTTACCGATTTAACTCTAATACTTAGCAACACTGGTTCACTCCACAAACTTACCTACCAGTTACAGTTTTCTTCACTAGCTCTTCCTACTAGTTACAAAATAACATTATAACACTTTCATTATTGGTTAATTGACATTAATGACAACATAACATTTCATTAATGCAATCTTCATGCGAATTCCAACACAAAAATATTCATCAAGTTCAATGATACAATCAACAACAACAATGTGAATGCTACAATAGGTGTGCCTTCTATTTCTAAATTTTTCAAAAGAGAAAGACAATTTACTCCTTTGAATGCATCTTTACATAGTATTATGTCTTAGTTGTTGCAAAGAAATGTTATCAAACTTCCTCCTATAAAACAAGTTGATCCTTATAAACTTGAATCCCCTTATTTTGATAACAATTCCTTTTGTCAATTTCATCATTAGCTTGGTCATGATAGTGAGAAATGTTTCACATTGAAAATTAAGATTCAAGATTTGATTGATAACAATACTATATCTGTGGCAGGTGTGAATGATAAGGGAAATAAATTAGTAGCTCCTCCTAATCAAAATCTTAAATTTTTTGCTGATCCTTTGCGTTCTCATACCTCTAATGTGATAGAGACTGAGTATACTTCTTTCTCCTCTGAGGAATTCACTTCTATGGCTCTGCACTTGGTAAATATGGTAGAAAAAAAAGATACGCCTAAGGATTCTTGTATTACATTTGACCCTAGTGAGACCATTAGTGAACCCGATGGCCCTTTATACATAGTTGTGAAGGTTAAGGATATACCTTGCCCTGGCGCTCTTGTTGATCCTTCTTGTGTGGTTAACATCACCACTGAGGAGTATCTTTTCAGTTTACAATTGCATAAACCAATATATGATGCCTCTAATGTAGTTGTGAAGTTATTTGATGGATTCTCTTATCCTACCATTGACTCTATCGCCCTTCCTATTGAAGTTCATTCTTATTCTATGGATGTTGACTTTGTTATCATACCCTCTTCTGAGAAATTCCATGTGAAGTTGGGCTATCCTTGGCTATTTTTCATGAAGGCTATTTCTTCTCCAATCCATAAGTGTTTGAAATTTACTCATAATGGCAAAATCATAACTATGAACCATAGCTTATTTAGAACATTCAAAAGAAGCCCTGGCGTTCCTATTGATTTCTTTTGGCCTAAGTAATTTCAATCTCTTCCATCAAGGAGCAATGCTCCTTTTCAATCTTATAAAAAATGGAAGAAAGATATGATCTTACCCCTAATTCAACCTAGATCCCCAACACTTTACATTCCTATCATACTTAAAGATGAAGTTCTTCCCCCCACGGATAGAACTAATCTCCCTCCCAAGGAAGATCTTCAATCTATTCCTATGGATGTGACTATGTCTTCTCCTAAGAAGAAAAACAATATTCCTCCTACGGTTATACTTGTACCTCCTCCTCATGATGGACCTGGTCTTCTTCCTACAACTAACATTCCTCCTTTATATGGTGTAGTTCCACCTCCTTCCTCTTATAGAGAGAAGAGGCCTGCTTCTCCTCTTGTCAAACCTAAAAGACCTCAACCAAAACCTTCCACTATATAATAGGAGATTGTTCCTCCTTTCATAAATATTCTTCCTCCTTCTCAGTCTTCCACTAAGACTCGATGAAATCATTGTGCGAGAGACCATCGACAAAGGTGTCATGTTCGAGCTCATGAAGTTGTTCCTCAAACCATTGAATCTCCCAAGACTCGAACAATTGATATGATTCCATTTTCTCCCAAGCAAGATGTTGAACCTACATCTCCAAATCATAAGTTGTACAAAACATGTGATGGTTTTCCTCCTATTTATGTTCATATTCCTCTTTCTATAAATTTTGATGAATAAATGAGTGAAAATGTTATTCATGATGGAAATATAACTCCTAATGCTTCTGATAGTGACTATGAATATGTTGATGTGGAAAATCATTTATCAACTGAATTTTTACAAACCCTAATCCTAGCTCCTAGAATTGAACAAAGTGACTTATCACATGAGCATAGTCCTTGTTTGGATCTTGTGATAACTCCATCTGCTATGCTCGATGTCGCTCCTTTGACATGTTTCTCGCCTTCCTGAAATAATGATCAACAAGATCGAGAGGCGGATCTTGTGCTAGATTAGAAATATTAGCACTGTGGATATCTTCTCCCTCTTCTTTCTTGCTCTTTTGTGACAATTCTTCTATGTGTATCCCTATTCTTCTATTGTTCCCTTAATGTCTATTTGGGGATGATGCAAAGCATTGAGATCTTTTCTTGGTCTCTTTCATGTTGACTAGAAAGACATCCTCTCTTCCATTTCTTCCAAGGTAGTGTCCTTCTTTGGGGAATGATGATTATTATATGCATATACATATATGATATACATGAGTTATCATACAACATATTGACCTCGAGGAAAGCAAAATTTCCTCATGTTTTGTGTTCATTATCCTTGGGTTTATTTCTCACTTGGGGGATAAGTCCTTGTGATAATGTGCTCCCTCTCTCCTCTATCTCTTGGGTGTATCCTACCTTAAAGAAATCATTCCCGATAAGGCATGCGTGATCGCTTTAACGTGGGGGCATACACTCCGCTCATATTTTCCTTCTTGATACTTAGAATTATTTAGTGACCTTGGCTTTGCTTCATAATTTTGGTATCTTTTTTGTGAATCATAGTGAGGGAAACCTTGCTACTTGTAGTCATTGTTTTCCCTTCTTGATCTTCCCTTTTAATTTGTCAATCGATGTCGTAAGATCCTTAGTCCACTGGGGCCTTGGTGCATCTTGCCTCCTTGATGTGGTAGAAGTCTTTCAATCTTGTTTCCTTGTACTTTGCCGACAGTATGGCCGTACACTTATACTCTTGCTAAAGTGGGGGCTAAATATAGTGTCATAAAATTGTGACCCTCATAATTTTCAACCACATTAGGGTCCTCACGCATATGAAAAAAATCCCTAAGCCTGATTAGAGACCAGAGACTTGCTTAGCACCTGAAAACTGCATCTTTCTTGCCCTCTACACTGCTCGAACTGCATCTTGTCCTGGAAAAAAGGGTAAGATAGGGGTGTGGCACCCCTGTCCCCCCTAGGGAAGGGGTGTGACGTCCCTTTCCTTGCTCTATTTTGGGGTAGGACCCTTCAAATTATGCTTTGGTGGTTGTGCATTGAGTGGGAAAACTCTGCCAGTGTCAGCCTGCATCGGAAAATCGGTCATTTAACCCTAATTGACAAGTATATAAGTCGCATTCACCCTCCTATTTTGCATAAGTTCAATAAGCGATAAGGTGGGCATGAGATCAAGCATTCAAGCATTCCTTTCCAACATTGAGCATTCTCAAGTCTCCTTTCAAGGCTAGGTGTTGCATTCAAGTCAAGGATTCAACCATTGAAGAGGATATTCATTCCAACATTTAAATTCATACAAGAAATTATATCAACATCTCTATCACAACCTCCCTTGAGGTGATTTACATTACAGTCTTTCATTTACCTTTACTTGCAAGTACTTTCTTTCATCATTTGGTTAATTTCAAAACTGGGGTTTGACCTAAAGGAAAACCCCTAATCCCAACCCTTTTTCCTCTCTTTTCTGTGTGTAGGTTGCAGGTGCACAATTGTACTTTTGGATTTGGACTCCATTTGCAAAGGTGAAAAAATCCTTTTTGTTTTGCGTATTTTTTGAAAGACCATGTACACTCCCACCACGGTCCCAACAACTTTTCCTCAAATTCACAGGGTGGCTTTGTCTCGACATATTATTGCCAGATCCAGGTGCACAACTTCATCCTACACTTCTATCTTGAGTTATATTAATCAAATCTTTGTCATTTTTTCACTTGGTCATAAGCACATAATGTTAGGAATCCCATAGATACTGAGAGCGGGGGGGGTGAATCAGTATCTAACATGTAATTAGAATTTCTTAACTTAAAACATGCAGAACATATTATAATAGTGTACCAGTATGCAAGAAGTAATGCAATAAACAAAATTAAGAACATCCACATGAAAAGCACACCATAACACAAGGATTTAATGAGGAAACCCAATGTGGGGAAAACCTCGGTGGGATTTGTGACCCACAATATCCACTTACTGGCCAATAAGAGAATATTACTTACAATAGGGGCCTGCACATGCAAGAAGGCCAACTGCCTAGAGCTCACTACTCAATGGGAAGTCTCACTGACTTACAATGTGGATTATATAATCCAATATCTTGTATTGCTTTACAATAGCATCTATAATGCCTGATCTAGTACCAGTTGCTGCTCTTCTTCTTACATAAACCCTTTGACCTATATTTCGCACAATAGGTCTGCCTTAATATTTTTCATACATCACTATCCTTACTTACTTCCTTGCTTACAAAATATCTACAATGATCTCTTTTATATATAAGTCATTTTACAACTTGCCAAGTCAGCTTACAAAGTTTTTACAATAATAAACAAAATATAATATAACAAAATCTTGTTGGCCTCTATGCCGATATACTTCCTTTCTTTGTGCCAGTGCTGGTGTCCTGAGTGTCGGTGTAGAATGTGATCTGCTGATGCTGGTGCACTAACTTGCCAGTGTGGTGCAAATACATTCCGTGCTTTTAACCCAACTCAAGCCGAAGAGACTTATTCTATGGTCACTGCGAACCGTTTCTGGTCTCAAATTTTTGGGGTTGCTTTTTCCAATAAACATTGGTTACATTTCTTCATGTTATTTGTGCCGGTGACTAGTTTATGGATGAGTGCCATTGGAGTAGTTGGCCTAGCTCTAAACTTACATGCTTATGATTTTGTTTCTCAGGAGATTCGTGCAACGGAAGATCCTGAATTTGAAACTTTTTATACAAAAATATTCTTTTGAACGAAGGTATTCGTGCTTGGATGGCGGCTCAGGATCAGCCTCATGAAAACCTTATATTCCCTGAGGAGGTTCTACCTTGTGGAAACGCTCTTTAATGGAACTCTAACTTTAGCTGGTCGTGACCAAGAAACCACTGGTTTCGCTTGGTGGGCTGGTAATGCCCGACTTATTAATTTGTCAGGCAAATTACTTGGGCCTCATGTGGCTCATGCCGGATTAATTGTATTCTAGGCTGGAGCAATGAATCTATTTGAAGTGGCTCATTTTGTATTCCTTGCCGGTATAATGCCTTGCCGATGCCATAGGATTGTAACGTTGCCATCAATGACAAAACCTTCAATCACCTACAATGTCTCATTGGAGTGTGCATATGCCAACAATCTCCCCCTTTGGCTTTGATGGCAACACTCATGAGAAATTTCAAAAGTGTATCCAAAAATGTGAAGTCCAAAAATGTGTGTTCTCCCCTTGAGCATATGATTCCTGTGATGTTGAATTTTCTCATCCCACTACTCCCCCTTTGGCATCAATGACAAAGGTTGTCAAGATGTCAGTAGAGTTTGTAGTTTCAACCTTGTAACTGGGTAGTTACAATTTGAAATAGATCCACCAAAATCAAGTTTATACTCTCCATAAACTTTTTACTATATCTTATTGCTGTCTCTGTTCTTTTAACTGTACCGGTGAGATGCTGCAAATGCTCTGCCAATGTTTTTTGTCCCTGTATTAGTGCCTCAGATACTTCCTTCTGCAATGATGCTAGATAGTCCATTCTTGGACTCAGTTTTACTATCAGATGCTTTGCCTTATTCACCATTCTCTCCTTTTCTCTTTCCAATTTAAGTAATTCTTCCTCAAAATTTGTTATCTTCTATTCAAAAACTGATAGTGTATCAGGTGAGTTAACAAAATTATCTGCAAGTTTATTGATTTCATCCTGTACCTTGCTCATCTTCTTATCTATATCTATAGTCAAAAAGTTTGTCTTATAGGTGTCTTTGTACAGAGTTTTGTACTCTTTTAATAAATTACATAGTTCCAGTAGAAGTGTGTCAAAATCTCTGGTACACTTCTTTATCTTCTCATCAAAGAATCTCTGCTTTTCAATTTCTACTTTGTCCTTCAATGTCTCTTCCTTTATTTTCTCAATATTTTCTGTGATATATTTACACAAGGTATCAAGTTATCCTAAAGAATCTTTATTGTCTATATTACAGTTAGGAGCAATTACCTTCAAAATTGGTATGGTGTCATCTATTGCCTTATATGCTTGTGAGCTGCAATCTGTTATCTTTTTAATTGAATCCAATAGTACCTCAGTCACATTAGTTGATTTGTAGCCTGATGATGAACTTGCATTCTGAGTATCGCCAGTGGAAGTAACCAAGCATGTATTGACCTCTGGTAGGTCTGTTTGTGTTTGCATTTCCCTAAGCAATGGTTTTTCTACTTCTCCAATTGCCGGTGGCACTATTTCCTTATGAACTTGTTCTTGTTTATGTTGCTATTCCTGTTTAGGAGCCTTTTGCTCTGTTGGTTTCTCTATTTTTTGCATTGTTCAAGTCTAAGTCCGAGTCTCTACCTTTTTCTCTTTGTCATCTGCTAGTTTCTTTTGTGTGTTATTAGTTTGCTTAGCTACCGGAGGCTTACTAGCCATTTCAGTCTTATCAGCTGTATCTTTGTCTACCACAATGTTGATCTTTTGAGTATCAACATCCAATGTATATAAGATTTCAAGATTAGGATACCATCCTCTACATCCATACTTCCAGCTGCCGGTTGATCTTTTGTAACTGTTGTTTTTACCGGTGGAGTAATCAAAGGAGGTGGAGGTAAGTTGTCTTTAACCTTGATACTGGGTGGTCCACCAACTTTACCTTTACCCTTGTCTCTTTCTTTCTGATATACCTTTATAGGTTTGTGACTCATGTATTCTTCTTGTTTTTCTTCTTCCACTAGGAAAATGTCCCATGCATTTTTTGTCTCCTCAGTCACCTCATTAACTCTTCCAACCATTAAAGCAATGTGCCAGTGTACAGTAGAAAATATTGACTAGTTGGCTTGAGCAATTAAGTCATCAATTTCTTTGGGTGAATTCACCAGATATACATCAAGTAGCTTTTCGATCTTTATTTTCTTGTCAAGTTCTATTACTGCTTGTCTTCTTGCTTCTAGTCTCTTAAATAGTTCATCTGGAACTTCATTTACTACTTCCATAAAAAATTTCTTATACATATTCATATGCAATATAACACTGTTTTCTACTTGTTCTTTTTCATCAGTTGTTAGAGTGTCATATAGTTTCTCTATATTCTTCAATTTGCCTTCCTCTATAATTTCATTCAACAATATGTCAAGAGGGGCCAAGTCCTTGTTTGTCCTCTTCTTCTTCTTTGGTGTAGCCTTTCTTACCGGAGATCTTACTGCTTGTTGTTTTTGTCTTGTCCTCCTAGGTGAGGGTGTGGTTACTGGTGAGGGATCTATTTTCCTTACAACTCTTTTGAAAGTTGTAGGCATGTCACTCTCCAAAGAAGTACCTACCGGCGATAGGTGAGTTTCAAGTTGTGGAGCTGCTAACTCATCCTCTGTTATACCGGTTTGCTTTAACACATCTTCTTTAATAGCCTTTGCCTATTTGGAACCTTTTCTTACAACTGCCTCAACCTTTTTCACTCTTTTCTTAGATTGTATTTGGCTTTCAATAGTTTTTGCACTACCAAATATTTCTTCCTTAGGTTCTTTAGGGGCTTCCAGAAGTGCTTTAGCATATGTTTCAATTATATGATCATCTGTTTCATAACCCATCTCTGTTACCCAAACTATCCTAGGGATGACTGCTTCCATACAGATCTCATCCTTCTTGACTACAAAGCATATTTCATCCTTATATTTGTCAACAATCTTTTGTGATAATCTAATTCTTTTCTTCATTTTGACCTTTAGTGCTTGAAAGAAATCATGGATATTGTTTTCCTTATCTTCTCCCATATTGTTGAATAGTTCTGTTAACTGTTTACCTATAGGCATATCATATCCAAGTTCTTTGTAGCCTATACCGGGAATCTGTTTGGTTATATGTAACATCAGACATACTAACAGATTTCCAAATTTAAAAGTTCCTTTCTTGTCCTTCTTAATCTTGCCTAAGTTGTCAATTAATTCGTCCTTCAACCACTCACATACATCAATCTTTGCATTATCCATAACCATATCATAAGCACTCTTAATGCATAAACTTGATATTGAATTAAGTCTATTTGCATGAGTAGCTTTATATCCTAATATCACGTTGATAAATCTCACATTAATGTCTGTTACATCATTTACTCTTAAGGACCTTCTATCGGATGTTGCACCAGTTAACTGAGTAACTTGGTCATTGGAAACATTCTTAGTTTTGTCTGGCCTTTTACTGGTGGTCGGTAACCCTATGACAACTTTCACAGCTTCCTTGGTGATTTTGTGAATTGCATCTAACCAAAAAAATTCACTATGTACCCTACTTAAGACTATCCTAATCACATCTTTGGGGAATTCAGGAATGCGAAGAATTTATGTAAATACTAGGGTTTCAATGATCTTATGTTCATCTTTTACATTGTCGGATTCACCACATATGATAGTTTTAAACATGGTTTTTATCTCTTCATCTCCTAGTTCCTCAATGTTACAATGAATGTAAATTTTGGGGTCTTCAACATAAACAACTCCCTTAGGAATTTGAGAAAAAGCACCTAAGGTATCATCTTTCTTTTCTACTTCGGGAACTAATTGAAATATAGGCCTAGGTCATTTTATAACTTTGACAATAGTAGGGTTTGCTATATATTCAATTGCAAAGGTGGATGCCATGATAAAATACCTTTTACTGCCTTTAGGATGGATGATTGCTTGAAGTGTTCTTCCTCAAAATACCTTAGCTCGGAATCTTCGCGCTCTTCATGGGTTTGAAAAATCAGTGAAATGAAATGGAGCCAAAACCTCAAATTTATAGTGTCTTTTTGCAATCTACCACATTAAATGCATGCCGGTTAAGTAGTTACTTAACATTGTCTGCCGATAATAAGTAATTTCCAACTTCTTATCTCTAACCGGGGGAGTAATAGCACATGTGTCATTAGATTTCCAAACCCTCAAGGAAACTTTCTTCAATTAGATGAAGAACTTCCTACTGGTGGAGCACTGCTTTGTCTTGCCAGTGAAGCATCACTCTATCCTGCCGGTGAAGCATTGACTGGTTCTACTAGTGGAGGAGTATTCCCAATATTTAGATCAACTTTTCTAATCCATTGTTTTGAGAATTCTTGCTTAACCTCTTCAACCTTTTCTTTACCTTTCAAGCTAGAAATTTTGTTGTCTACCAGTGATCCTTTACTTCTACAAAATTTTGCAATATGCCCAATCTTGTTACATGCATAACAAGTTACATTATTCTTCTGAATAGCTTTCCCATAACCTATTCCGGTTTGTGTTCTGCATTGATTAGATAAATGTCCAAATCTTCCACAAACATAACATCTCACATTCATTCTGCAATTTTCAGAGTTGTGACCAACTTTGTTGCATTTAGAACATTGACCAGTGGGTGTGTTGATATTTTGATAATTTCTACATCTACATTCATTTTCTCTATGACCATACTTATTACAGTTAAAACATTTTCCATTGAATTTATAAGCATTAGGTTGTCTTACCGGTTTGCTGTGATCCTGAGTATTTGCAGTACCAGAGCTTTCACCAACTTCAAAGCCAATTCTAGAAGTGTCACCTTTAGGTTTTTGATTCTTTAGTAAGGTGCCAAGTTCCTCTGAGCTTTTCTTGAATTTTTCTTTATGTTGATTTGCAGTTTTTAGTTCTCTTTCTAAGACCTCTTTCTGTCTCATCAGTTCATTGGAATCATTCTGAGTATGCATTAGATTTGTCTTCAACATGTCATTTTCATAGCTAAGTCTTGTGTTCTCATTTGCTGCATCACTTAGTCTTCTGGTCAATTCTTCTTCATTCTTCTTCCTATCCTCAATCTCTTTACAAAATCTCATAGTCATATCCTGCATCTCATTCTTTGTTGTCATGTTCTCCAGTTTCAGCTTGCTTAACATATCATTAAGTGATTCCTTTTCACCATTCTCATTTTGCAACTTTTCACAAAGTTATCTTCTCTTATTTCTTGCAACAGTAAGATTCTCTTGAAGTGCCTGAATGATATCTTGAGATGCCTTTAAATCATCTTCTAGTTTGATGTTTTTCAATTTCTCTGCATCATAGTCTGAAAGAGCTACTTCAAGTTGCTTCATCAGATTTTCCATCTTTACCGGTGTCAAGATCTTCCTCAAGCTATTAGGCTTCTTAAAATAGAGGACCAGGCTTTGATACCAATTGTTAGGAATCCCACAGATACTAAGAGAGGGGGGTGAATCAATATCTAACTGGTAATTAGAATTTCTTAACTTAAAACATGCAGAACATATTATAACAGTGTACCGGTATGCAAGAAGTAATGCAATAAACAGGATTAAGAACATCCACATGAAAAGCACACCATAATACAAGGATTTAATGAGGAAACCTAGTGTGGGAAAAACCTCAGTGGGATTTGTGACCCACAATATCCACTTACTGGCCAATAAGAGAATATTACTTACAATAGGGGCCTGCACATGCAGGAAGGCCAACTGCCTAGAGCTCACTACTCAATGGGAAGTCTCACTGACTTATAATGTGGATTATATAAATCCAATATCTTGTACTACTTTACAATAGCATCTATAATGCCTGATCCAGTACCGGTTGCTACTCTTCTTCTTACATAAACCCTTTGACCTATATTTTGCACAATAGGTCTGTCTTAATATTTCGCATACATCACTATCTTTACTTACTTCCTTGCTTACAAAATATCTACAATGATCTCTTTTATATATAAGAGTCATTTTACAACTTGCCAAGTCGGCTTACAAAGTTTTTACAATAATAAACAAAATATAATATAACAAATCCTGTCGGCTTTTGTGTCAGTATACTTCCTTTCTTTGTGTCGGTGCCGGTGTCCTGAGTGCCAGTGTAGAGTGTGATCTGTTGATGCCGATGCACTAACTTGTCGGTGTAATGCCTTGCTGGTATAATGCCCTACCAATGCCATAGGATTGTAAGGTTGCCATCAATGACAAAACCTTCAATCACCTACAATGTCTCATTGGAGTGTGCATATGCCAACACACAATTCAATCAATTCAAATCTCATTCCAGAAGAGGGGATTAACTTACTATTCTTATATCACTCAAAATTCAATCTCTTTTTCTGGAGGTTAAATCTAGTGTATTTTCTCCCCTCTTCTAATGTAATATAGGAAAAGTGTTTGAAGGTAAATCCGAAGTGAAACTTTCATCTCTCCTCGGAGGGAAGAAAAGCTTTCCTCTAGATCCATCATTCACCCTTTTTCCACATTACAACATCTTGCATTTCTAATATTTTTTAAGCACTTAATTAATTTATTTAATTAAATCTAAATTCATATTTCTCACTTCACACATTATAAAGTTGGGCCCTTTACCCTAAGCGTGCCCCTTTTCATCTTTTTCCTTCAATAAATATTTAATCATAAACCCTAATCATGTCTTATTTTGACCTTTAAGGCCTGATTTTGCATATCAAAACATCTCAAAATCAGTTGTAACTTTGGGATCCGCTCTAATATTATCATATCTAACGGCCCCAAAAATTTGGTGAAGATTTGGTTGGACCATGTTGAAAGTGCACATGGTCCTCAACTTTTTTCCTGAAATTTCGGGAGCATAATCCTATGATATAATAATTCTTAACCCCAAAAGATTGGCAGGAAATTCAAATCCTAGGTCAACCTAAAGATGAAATTAAGATCTAGGGTTTCATACTTAAGAGCTCTTTTTCTTCATTTGAAGGGGTCTTCTTCTAAGAATCTAAGAGCAAGTATTTGGAGCAGAAAGAGCCTTCTTTGCAGCGAAAGATTAGATCTTTTAAGTCTTCAACAACATTCAACATTCATCCATCAAGCATTCATCAAGCATAATTTCATCAATTGGGGGCTTTTGAAGATATAGGAAAGTAATAGGAGATCACCGACTAAAGATTGGCTTGTACCTCTCCCTTGGGGTTGGGTATGGTTTCATGTTGTTTTCATGTCTTTATATGAGCTTCATTTTGATTCATATTCATGCTTTATATCACTTTGCATCATGGATTTAGAGCATTTACTTTGTCAATTATAAGCAATTAGGGTTTACTCTTTAGGGTTGCTCTAGATTGTTTGCTTTCATTTCAGGATCTTGCACATACACAAGGTTCTAGCACACACATTTTCAGTACATTATTGGCTATTTGTTGAGGTGGAAATCACCAAAATAGGGGTTTGACTAAGGCAAAACCCTATATAGCCATCCAAAACCCTCTTTTGTAGCTATAGGTACCGGTTCCAATCTGAACGTCGTTGGAATTTTCAGGACTGACAAAGCACACAAAGGATGTCCCAGGGTTCATAAATCATCAGAAACCCCTAGGATAGGGGCATGGCACCTTGGTCTTGCCTATTTTCAACAACATTTGGCAGTGCAACAGTTTGTAGATCCTAGAATCTAGTCTTTTAGTTGCAACTTCAGACTTGCAGAATTAGAACAGTGTCGCCACACCCTGGTCCTAGAGATTTTGCCTCAAATTTCAGACACAAGTGCACCTTTGATTTTTATTCCTAATTTGTACTTTTCAACAGTTTATCAATTATTTTATGTTCTGCATTTCCAGATTAGGATTTGCTTGCTTACTTGCACTTTAGGTTAAATTTCATTTTGAATCATTCCTCTCCCTCATTTGCAGCAAAGGAATAGAAACCCTAAGAGGTAATCCATGACTCTCTCTTTCTGATAAGAAGTAAGCGAAGTGCATTACCTCCCCAAGCTCTTTTGTATTCCAAAAGTTTGTATGAGTTTCCATACTTAGTCTCACTTTTCCCCTTACACAGTCTCTAATGTGGGCATGTGATGAGTGAGTTCAACCATGATTTAAATCATTTTGATAGGTTTGACCATGAATAAAATCATAACTTCAAATTCCCCAAATCATAATCAAATAGATTTTTAAATCTCAAATATCAATCTAACTATATTATTAAATCTAACTATATTTTTTGAGAAAGGAGAAAGGCCAAAGGTTTTGCAAAATGGCTATGATCGTTCTATCCTTCCTTTATTGTATGTTATGGTGAGTTTCTATATGATGAAATATTTCACAGTAGAAGGTTGTTACTCAACTGTTCATGGGTATCGTTTCCTAATTTTAAACAATATTCATCAAGGGGACAAAATTGATCTGCCTTATTATCTTTTTACTTCTTTTTATGCTAGTATCTCTAAAGTGGCCTCTCCTCCACTTCACCAAGGGTAAATTTATGCCCTGTATCGGTTTTCCTTTGACCATTTCTCTCACTGTAGTTATTTGTTAACCTTTTCTGGAAA
Organism: Cryptomeria japonica; assembly: GCF_030272615.1. Lineage (NCBI taxonomy): Eukaryota > Viridiplantae > Streptophyta > Pinopsida > Cupressales > Cupressaceae > Cryptomeria > Cryptomeria japonica. Next base: position 615,119,303 of record NC_081412.1, on the reverse strand, counting down.
CCCCTGTGACTTTGATGAAGTCCCTCGTTAGAGCTCATTCAGTCAAAATTGTTGCCTTTTGAAGGCATAAAATTTGCTCCCAATGCTAAAGGTAAGAAGGCAAAAATGAACTAGTTAAGGAAGCCTTTGAGGTTGCACTTCTGAAAACTACACCAGATAAAAGAAAAGCTGCTACTCTTAAGAATAGACCTTCTAAGGCCAAGAAAATTGAAAAAGAACCCCGCAGAAAACAAATTAGCATTGATTTAGATGAGCCACGGTCTGGAGATGATGAAGAAGCTAAGAAAGATTATGAAAAACAAGAAGGTAGCTTGGGCCAAAGATACTCTACCCACCTCATTGCTAAGGATAAAAAGGGAAAAATGAAAGTCAAGGAGGTCATCCCTAAGCTTGCTGAAGTTTATGCGCCTGAAGATGATGTCAAAACTTCTCCTCTAATGATTTAGAGGATGAGGGCTTTCAAGATATTGAAGAGGAACAAGAGGATGAGAGTGATAATAATTCAAAGGATACTAATGAGCCAAAGGAGGACAGTGAAATATCTTCTCAAAGATCCCCATCCCCTACTGATTATGGAGATGACGATGTGGAGCTCTTTCTCAGGATTCTCCCTTAGAGAAGAAAGATGACAACATTTCCAAATTAAGGGGCCAAATTTTCAATCTTCAAGTTAGGATTATGAACCTCAAAACCAAAGTAGAGGAATGTCGCAAAAATAAAAGAAAGATGAGCAAGGCTTTGAGCTCTATCTCTGCCATTATTGATGTCATCATGCATAAAGCTACTATGGGTTGTATCTTTGGTCAGAGTAAATTTAATAAAAGGCCAAGAAACAACTAGAAAAAGGCAATTCACAGGAGATGGAGCTGAATGATGAAGAGTTAGGTCAAGAGGCCTAGTAGGAATATATGAGGAGACTTGATAGGAGCTAGGACATTGTCAACAACAAATACTGTTGTTGTTCACAATTGAGTGTTAGAATTGGTGCCTTTTTGCTCCTCTTTCTAAGATTACTATTATTGATATTTTTAATAGTGCTAGGAGTCTATTAGGGTTATGGTTAATTAGTTATAGTATTTCTAATCTTATTTCCTTGAACAATCTGTTTAATGAGGCATGAGTGCCTCCTAAGAATAGACCTATTTATTTTTGATGTGGTGACTAATAGTATTACTTATCTTTAATTTAATCAGTTTGGTAGTATGTATGTCTATGGTCTTATGAAGTTAATTTGGTCAAATAGCCCTAGTGGTATGGTTGTAGTTAGGGATTTCTATTTTTTGGTTCCTTATAGGTGAGTTAGCTTCATGAGTTTTGTTTGGCTTCTGACTATGTGATGCCAATTGCTATTTTGTCATTACTCAGTTTTGCTGTTTTTTGTCTACTTTTGTGAGGGATTGGGGCCCTTTCCTTGCTAAAGTAATTAAAAAACATAAATAACAACTACACGCCTTGTTGGTTGTGACTTGAAGAAGATCACATACTTAAATTGCTTGATAACTTGCAAACTATACTAAGTGAATTATATGTATTGATATCCACTTAGAAAACCAAGTTAATAAAGATCTAAAGAGATTGTTTGTAGATAAGATATACGAGTGGTTTATTTCTTGGTCATATAATTTTTTTACAATTATAAGGAAATAGGATATTATAAGCATTATAAAAAAGACATTATTTTGAAGTCAACATTGTAAGAGGAAGACGAGGACTAAGTTAGAGTAAGTAAATTATCCAAGACCAATTTGTATACTTTTTTTTTGGAATAGATAAATAGCTTCCCATTTATACTATTCTCTAGCCCAATGTAAACATGGTTGGGCATGGTTAAAACTACCATAAGGGATGCAATAGATTATGATCAATCATTAGCCTAAGGTAGGATGTAGAGGAAAGGTAAAATAATTATTATTGGAGGTTAATATGTGACATAATTGAAGATGAAAGACATGTGGAGTTTTTCCCTGAAGGGGTCTAAGAAACCTTAGAGCTTGATCACCACCAACACTTTTTAGGTCAAGTGACAAAATAGGAGATGACACACTACGAGGAAATGTTATCATCTACTCTTTTAGTTATATAGATTCATATTACTTTAGCTTATTCATATTTTTATTCCAAAGATGTGTTTGATGATTAAATTTTTATATAATCTACAAATTAAAATAATAATATGCTTTAGTTTGATAAACTATTTTAAAGTAAACTTAATTAATGTTATAAAGTTGTTTCTAATGATTAACTCTAATTTTACCATTACATAACATTAGATGCTACTTCTACAGTTTATTGTTCTTAAATACAATCAATTACTATTAAAAGTTTAGTACACTATTCTTAAATAAAATTTAGAAAGTTATAATACTATTGATAGACATAACCGAACATCAAAATTATTTAACATTATTGCAACTTGTATAAATATTATTCTAAATAGAATATAATAAAATCAAACCAAAAAATTAATATATGATTGCAATGTCTAATTATGATTGCAAGATCTAATTAGACATCAATGCACATAATATGAATGAGAATAATATGAATGAGATTATTATATCATTGTACCATATATTTAGTAGTTAACATTTAAAAATTTGCATGCTATTATTAGATATTAGATAAGATATAATTGAACATCACCTTACAAGATATAATTAAACATCAATTCATGCAACATGTATTAGATTCTTCTATTATTTTATTATACATCAATAATTAATGTTTGAAACTTTATTGCTATTATTAGAAAATTTATGTTATATATATTTATAATATTAATAATTAAATATATAATATGCAATTAATTTATACGATAATATATCTTTATATTATTCTATTATATAATAAAGAATTAAAATTAAAACCAATTACATATTATTATCAATAAATTTAAAATTAAATAATATTAAATCAAATAATTATATATATTACTCTATGATGTAATCAACAAACATTGGAAATTTACTATACTATTTGAAATCTAACCTCAATTACAAATCAATGGACGTTGTTCATATATGATACTATAGATTTTAATTTTTCTTATACAATATTACATAATTTAATTTTAAAATTTTAAAGTATTAAATTTTAATTTTATATCTTTGAAATCATTGATTTTATGTAATGAACATTATTTTACGATATAAATGAAATTAATATGAATTTTTTTATTACATTTGTAAAACATGTATAGTTAGTAACATTTAAATTTTTACACTTTTTTATTATTGTTCAATTAATTAAATACTAGTAGAGAGAAATAATTTTTAAAATAATCAAAAAATTAATTTGAATGATTAATTAATTAATAAAAAATATACTTTAAATTAATTAAAGAGTCGAGATGAACAATTAAGAGATTGAGTAATTTGATATAAAATATCTTAAAATATTTAGACATAATCAAGATTGTTGGAAATTGGTATCGTGTTGGTGTTTATTTTTAAGATTTATTTTGCAAAGTTCTAGAAGCTAGAATATGGAATTGGATTAACAAATAGAGGCTTATCAGAAATGACTAGTTATGAGCCTTTTGAATGTGGAGACCAGGGTGAACTCCTAATTTGGTTCATTGACACTTTTTTCTAGCACAATCTTATCCTTTACAAAGTTTCAACTTTGACATAAATACAATATGTTTGGCACCACATATTTGTGTCGAAATGTAAGAACGTCAACTTCCTTGATGCCAATCACTCATCAAGATTGATTTGACAAGATTGAAAAAGGGAAACTAAGAATAATAGGCTAGACTATGGCTGAATAAGATAAGACTTGTTGTTGATTTATATTGTGAATGTGTACTACTATCATAATATTTTAATAATCTAAATAACATAAGATGATGTCCTTGAATCTAAATTCTATGCACAAATAAAAAAAATGATATATAAATAAACATATAATTACTATATTCCAATTTATTAATTTTAACAAATATTAAATCAAATTAAAAAACCAAAAGAACAAATTTAATATAATAGAATAAAATTTCATATTTGATATGAGATAGTTTTTGTAATGATCAATGACCGTGTGTAACATCTTTCAGTCTTGAAGTTTGGAAAACCCGATGTGAAAATACTTGTCTTGAAGTTTGGAAAACCTGACATGAAAATACTTGATAGTGATGTTTCACAAAACATCCTACTATAAATCCTCTTTTATTGTAAATCCTATTAAACTCTCACTAAAAAACTAAATATCACTATCAAAGAGGATTAATTAAACTATTAAACTAAATATTAATTATTTACCATGAATCATATCTCATTTAACTCTTTATCCATAATTCGACAATGTAATCAACTAGCATTAAAAAGTTTTTGCATTATAACCTATAGTTTAAAACTCAATTTTATGTATATGTTATTCTAGCATGAGAAAAGTTTGTGTACTAAATCGTTGGATGCAATTGAACATCAATGTTGAAGATTAATACACGAGCTGTTTTGAAAAGGAATTTGCAGAATTTTGTTTCCATATGGAACTATGCTAGATTCAAGGGGCTGATGACTTAAGATAACACATGGCTTATAGATCAAGATGTGAGCTGTGGGGTCACTTGTGGTTGTAACCTATTTTCATCACTTTATTTATGAGCTTTACGTACTGTAGATGAGAAAAAAGACAAAAACTTGAAAAAAAGCATTGGTGCATGGAAGGCTACGCTTTATAAAGGTGTTGGTACAAAAAAATGTCTTATACACTCTAAAAACCTGACCCATTAGAAGTTTCATACCAGTAGGTATGATGGGAACTAGTTATGCATTCATATATCTCGTCAAAATATAAATATAAAGGACACATCTTCTGATGCACTTTTATACATGTATTCATAGTGAAAATATATGACTATATAGCCACTTCTCATATGACGACTCTTCATACAATTATGTTAGAATAGTCTTGAATATACTTTTGAAATTGTAAACAAGTGAAATACATTGACAAGAGAGACTTAGAATAACTACAGATTGGTGAGTTAACTTGCTCTTTTGTCATTCAGTCAATTTTCTTCCCTATACTCTGGTACAAGTTGGGGGGAAATGATGAGATTTGTTAAAAGATGTAGAGTGTTGGTAGGCAAGACATCAAGTGGGCCAAATTTCATCACAATCCAAATACTTTCCTTGTTTTGGCCCCTCCAAACCAACCACTAGAACATATTCCTTTTCCTTTAGTTATATAACTGTACATACTAGATTCCATTCACTACCAAAATCTTCGACGTGTTTCTCAATTCTTCATGGTTTTAACAGACCTCACATCCAAACCAGTAAGAAATTTGTAATCATAAAATCTGAAAGACTTTTACAAATAGCAACTTTTCCTTGATTCATAAAGTTCACTTACTTCGAAATCTTTAAAGGAAATCAATGTTCCTGTCATTTTAGAGGTCTTAATCTGTATCAGCAGTCCTACTTTCTTTTTAACAATCATTTTAGAGAGATTAATTTTACATTGAAAGGTTTTACAATTTTGGTTATCCTTTTTAAAGAATTAAAAGTCGTGGGATATTTGTTCTCTCATACTTAGATGTTTGTAGTACGTTTCTGGTTTTTTAGTTTTAAAATTGCTGTAATCAACAAGATTAGATTTATTTATTTTTTATGAAAATAAATGAAAATAGATAGATGTTGGTATAATTTTTTTTTTTTTTTGATGAAAACAATTCTAAATATATAGATGTGGGCATCTTTGTCTTTATATAGAGAATTGCAACAATTTGAATAAGCATACATTTAATAAACTCTTTATAAATCATTCAACATCATGAATAAATCAAAATACACTTAACTAAAAATTAAATATAATAAATATATATGATTTTACTCTTAGTTTGTGGATTCCACTGTGTAGTCTAATAATTATAAGACTATTAATTTTTTAACTTTTAATAACTATCATCTCTATCTCAAAACTAAATCCACATATATTACAAATAATAATTTAATATTTTTAAAATTAAAATATATAATCTACATTGAATGCTATTCTTTTTTATGAGATTTTTTTGTATCAATTCCATGGTCCATCATCAGGCATCGTCAGGAGAGAAGAGAGCTACTATCTTCTATCTTAATGATGGATCATTGGCTGCTCTCTTCGAATCTGATGATGAATCATGAAATGTGATTGGAATGTTGATAAAAATAAATCTCATACACTCTACTCCAAAAAGAATAGCATTAATGAAACTATAATTTATGAAAATCTGAAATCATTATATAATCTACATTTCTCTTTCTTAAATTAAATAAATTTATATCCAAACTAACCCAAAAGAAAATCAGAAAATTGAAAGGAAAATCATAAAACCAAAAAGATTGTATCATTATGTTTGGAAGCCCAAAAATAAAGACCTAACATAACCGCCTTAATCATTCTTACCCATTTCATAAAGTTCACTTAAAACCAAAAGTTTCATAAGATTTTCCCATCATTATAGAGGCAGATTTCTGTGAGGTCGCAAGTAATATTTTTCAATCATTTATGGATGCCCAAATAGGAACTAAATACGTGTAAGACTATGATTGTATAAGCCCTGGAGTTGTAAAACTGACAAGACCAAAAGGTTACTACTTTATCATTACTGCAAGGCCCAGGTCTTCACTTGATACGAGATAATAATTTGAGCCTTTCGAAATTAAAAAGTGCGATTGGGAGGCAAATAAAATATGTAGTCTAGTAGTTGAGATTTGCAGATGAAAAGTAGACTGCAGATGGCCTACAGAGCGGTGACCCACATAAGGTAGAGAAGGAGTCCCATGTGTTTGATCATCTATGACAATTCATGAGGTAATCCCCTAAATAATCAACGTAGATAAAATAGTCTTAGTGTACAATATATTTTCATCATAGAGTCTGCTACAATGAGTAATCCGGTAATCTTAGTTGATGTGAAGTATTATCACAGTTTGTTAAGATTTAAAGCTATTTATGAAGTTGATGGAGAAATTATATCTGTCTTCTCTCCTTTAAAGACAATGATGGCATGTCAGAAGGCATTGTCTGAGCCGGGATTTTGAACGTCCATTGCACAACGGTTGTACTGTGAATTATAAAACAGTTTAAGAGTCTTTTAAGTCTTAATTTATTTTGCAGGCGGGACAGAGGTTGGATCGATTGCTGTCAGGCTACCTACAAGTTCTTTTTCTTTGGGTAATGCTTTAATTTGTTCTGGGTAATTTGCAATGGGAAGGCACTTATGCTGCAACCAACAGAAAGTGAAAAGAGGGTTATGGTCTCCTGAGGAGGATGAGAAGCTCATGAATTACATAAACAATAATGGGCATGGCTGCTGGAGCGAAGTTCCAGAGAAATCAGGTATTGTTTCTTACTGATACAAGGGAGTTTTAGTGATTTAGATGCTTGTCCCTTGAGAAAATAGTTTGAACTTATGAATTTGTGTTATTTTCTATATGTAGGGTTTTCAATTTTATTGAATTTTGAATATGTTTTACTTAAGATTAATGAACCCACAAGATCATGTTGTCCTGTGGCCAAATCCAGTGCCAGAATCTTTGAGATTGAGAAAGATGGACCTTCAGGATGACATAATTGAAAAGTGTCATCCCCGACTGTTTGTAATCCTGTATTTTGGCTTTTCTGAAAATTTGTCCCATCTTTGTGTTTAAGAAAAGTATACTATGTTTTTTCTTATACAAAAATGAGCTTTTAACCAGTAGATCTGGTACATATGATCATTTATTAATACATAGTTTTCAATCTTAAAAGCTTTTATATTGGTATATCCCATGTCCACTATCTTCTTTAATGATTCTGGACTTAAAAGTATGCAACATGCGACACCTTTTCTTGATTGTTTCAATCTTGAATGGTTGTTTTTCTTGTAAAGTGTTGGTTAGCTTTAGAATCATGGGCGTGGATTGCTTGATGCTTTCTTTCGCTGCAGGTCTCCAACGTTGTGGAAAAAGTTGCAGATTAAGATGGATCAATTACTTGAGACCTGATATCAGGCGAGGCAATTTCACTCCTCATGAAGAGAAGCTTATCATTCACCTGCACAAAATGGTTGGAAATAGGTTAGTTAACTTGCATGTACTCATAAACTCAACTGTTACATTGAGACATTTGGCTTGCAGAATTGCGGTTTTTAAACTCAATGGTTGAACCTTAGTTAAAAGAACAATCCTACCCAGGGATCATTATAAGAGTTGAGCCTAAGTTTTATGGCTTGCAGAATTGTGGTTTAAAACTTACATAGTGTCCATGAATTATAAAGATATGATTGATTTTTGATCAGGGGATATATGTTGCTCTATGTTGTGCAGGTGGGCATACATAGCCTCCCATTTGCCAGGGAGGACAGATAATGAGATAAAAAACTACTGGAATTCTTGGATAAAGAAGAAACTGGCCAAAGCTGAGAAAGCCTCAGTGACCGAGTCCTCAAAACATAAGCTATCACAATTTATGCCAAAGCAATCTGCCATTGACAATAACAAGGAAAACCCACATTATACAGCTGTTGTTACTTCCAATCAGTCAAGTACTACACTGCCTCAGATGGATTGTATCTCTGTCAAGGATCCATCAAATTGTAGAGAGCTGCTTCCTGGATTGTGGAATTGTAACAATAACTCAGTCAGCATTTCTGGATTCAATGTCAATGTAGCCAGCAAAGGTACAATGAGCATTGACAAATTTGTGCACCCAGATTCAGAAAAAGGAGATGCTAAGAACCAAATCAATATTTTCAGTGAATCTCCTTTCGGATATCCTGGAAATATGATCAATGAAAACCCTGAGTTGCAGTATAGAAAAAACCTGCAAAATTCATCATCCTATGATAATGCATTTCATAGCTATAGCTTGGACTCAATTGCAGGAGAGTTTTGCTACAATCAGAACTCAGTGAATCCAAATATAACTCAGACAACATCATCATCCGGAAATGACTTGTTAAGATGCGTGGAAATGTCTCCAAATTATCTTCATGATGAAATGTCTGATCCTGCTACTACAGTGTGGGGATCTAGTACAAGTTCTAATGTTGTGGGTTCTTTGAAGTGTCTAGATAATGAAGGAACTGGGAAGTGTTGCAGCTATGTGCCTCATATCTATGATGAAGAATCTATAGCTGGTAATGCGATGATTGAAGAAAGCAATGCAATGGAGAGGAGATCTGAATTCAGGATTTATGATGAAAATTCTACCTTTCAGAACATATTTGGTTATGGGAAGCAAGATTCTGATCTATTTACAGCCGTGCAATGCTATGGATCAGATATTTCTCATGTCCAATTATTTGATTGATATTGATTCTTCTGGATATTAGCGATGCTAATAGGAGTACTTTTGGGTTTAGGCTAAACCTGTGTGCAGTTACAGTGTTTGTGCATGGCATTCAGCGTTGAATAGCAGCACGGTAACCAAATCTGATTCTGAGAACATAATTTTTACCCACGTGAACAAGCAGTACCTTGAACATAGCTGTCAAAAACAGCAGTGTGGATGATTATTATGTTTGTGTGATTTAATAAAAATAATCCTCCAATTAAAGGATTTTTTTGGTGTTTGATTGTTAGCTTGAAATTCTGTACAGAAGTTTGTTCATATGTACACTTCCCAGATGCATTCTGTTAAAGTAGTTTATTTATGGTTGAACATCTGACGCACTGCTAACTTATATAGCAATCATGGAATAATCTGATACAAAACTGAATTGAAATAGAAATTCTGTTTTTCTGTGTATAAACAAATGTGTCACCAAGTCACCAGGCGATCTGAGCGACATGTATTCAGATGTATTCTTCCAAAATAATTATAAAATAATATAGATGTCTTAGATATATCTGTGATAGATATCAATATAATATGATTATAAATTAATTATTCTTTTGATATAAGAGAAGGTTGATTTTGTGGAACTACTGTCAGTTATGGCCTGTTTTTTTGGTGAGAAATGTGGTTGAGGTTTTGAAAACAGTCAATATTTGTTTATACAATAACATTTTCGATTGGACAGATTTTATAAACAATTATAAATTTGTTATTATTATTTTTGTTGGTAATATGAGAATTTTCAGTCTGGTTAGAATTAGGTGAGGTTTCAAATGGGGACCTGATCTCTGATATGAATGCACTATGTTAAAGTGATTAGTCTGAATCTATGAGCTTAGCAGTCTAACATGGACACAAATTGTGTAAACTTATCTACTAGTGATGGCTTGGAGCATGATGTCACTAGTTTAAATACAAATAGCTTCAACATGAAAGTCTTGAGTGAGGATTTGGAGCATGAAGTCACTAGTATAGATACCAATAGCTTCAACATGAAAGTTCAAACCCACAAGCACAATGGATCAGCAAAGGCACAATGCCCATGATCACAATGACCCAATAGAAGTTTCAACCTTGATGGCTACAACAACAATACCACAATTCAATCATTGCTCTATGTCATGAATGAGATAAAAATTATAAAATAATTATAAATACTTCAATTCTTTTATTAGATTACATAGTGCCTAAAATATTGGAATAATATATATAATGTTAAAGAGTATAATTTATATATTAAGTTATTAATGATTTGATTTGTATATGTTTGTCAAATTTATGCCAATGGTTTTTTAAACACATTTACTCCATTACTATATACTCTATATTTTTATTGTCAATATACTTGATAACATAGGTGAAATTTAATAGTTCAATATGTTATTAATTTAGGTTAATAATTATTTTCTAAAACTATATTTAGGATAGTTATGAGACTACCAATAATGTGTAGAGTCAAACTTTCCTACTTTACACTTTTCACCCTATATTTCTGCATTTATGTTATGTGTGTACCATGCTAGTCATATTTATGACTAATTTATCCCTTATTTATTTCTTAAACCTCTCATTAGTGTGCTAAGCAAGGAAACTTAGTCTTAGTCTACTAGTACCAACTTATTCCTTGCATTATGTCATCAATCTAATGGCCAACATTTTAAACCCTAACTTGGCATTTTGATTTTTCTTAATGAGCATCTTGTTTGTTATTATCTATAAAACATCTCCTTCCCAATTTGTAAAGTCTTCTTACCATTCTCTTGTTCACTTAAGTGTCTTCTACACTATCTTCTTTCTCCATACTAAGTTTTTAATACTCCAATTTCTATATGACTAAAACCTATCCACTACTCCATTCCTATAACTTATTCTCTAAACTTGTGATCATATTCTTTGTTGGCATGCATTGTCTCGATATCCTTGTCTCTTTCCCATTACATTGCACATGCCTTGACTCCTTAGCCAAGCTCTGAGGGTTCCATTCTCCATAATGTTTATATACATCACCATCACTTTTGTACACTAGAGATCACATATTCTTTTTAAACACATTTACTCCATTACTATATACTATCTCTATATAGTTATATAGTTTTCAATCGACAGATCCGGCACCACTCACTATACCTAATAGCATAAGTGAAATTTAATAGTTCAATATTTTATTAATTTAGGTTAATAATTATTTTCTAAAACTATATTTAGGATAGTTATGAGCCTACCAATAATGTTTAGAGTCAAACTTTCATACTTTACACTTTTCACCCTATATTTCTGCATTTATTTTATGTATCTACCATGCTAATCATAATTATGACTAATTTATCTCTTATTTGTTTCTTAAACCTCTCATTAGTGTGCTAAGCAAGGAAACTTAGTCTTAGTCTACTAGTACCAACTTATCCCTTGCATTATGTCATCAATCTAATGGCCAACATTTTAAACCCCAACTTGGCATTTTGATTTTTCTTAATGAGCATCTTGTTTGTTATTATCTATAAAACATCTCCTTCCCAATTTGAAAAGTCTTCTTACTATTCTCTTGTTCACTTAAGTGTCTTCTACACTATCTTGTTTCTCCATACTAAGTTTCTAATACTCCAATTTCTATATGACTGAAACCTATCCACTACTCCATTCCTATAACTTATTCTCTAAACTTGTGATCATATTCTTTGTTGACATACATTGTCTTGATATCCTTGTCTCTTTCCCATTACATTGCACATGCCTTGACTCCTTAGCCAAGCTTTGAGGGTTCCATTCTACATAATGTTTATGTACATCACCATCACTTTTGTACACTAGAGATCACATATTCTTGATATTTGCAAATACATTAAGATTAAAATGTAGCATATTAGGTGATTAAATGGGTTTGTTTACCACATCTATCTCACAGTTTTCTCCTCTTTTATGTTTATATAGATTGCACAACATCTTAGATGAAGATATATAAATTTTCCACATAATATGTTGAAAGATAAATTGAGAATAATGAATTTAAAAAGTTGTAGAGCATTCATGCACAAGGACACTATCACTTATTCGAGGTTTTGAGAGTGACCAGAGGGTCACAACCATATGTCTCACTCCTAGATGAATATAGATCCTATTCAAGAGCACATGGTTACTTACTTTTTTTAGAGGTTAAGATGTCATTTAGAAGGTCAATAATACACGACATTTTTAATGTCACTATAACAATCTAGAGCAATCATATGACACTTTTTATCATCCCTAAGTCATGTATCAACATATAATCTACTTTAGATGATGAAATAGACACAATTTTTTAAATATTCTTCTATTTCCTTACACTCATATATTGATTCCTAATGTTAGTGTTGAATTCATGTTGATGTTTTGGCATATGTCTAATTTATTTGTTAATTTTATTAGATTAAAAAATGATTAATAGATGTAATGAATACATAGTGGATGAAAGTAAGAGAACTTTAACACCATATTTATCCTTTTATTCTAATTTCATTTTGACAGAACTAATATTGCTACACTTTAAATCTTTGAAAATTTAGAAATATAATCTAAATGCATACTTGTAACTAGAAACTATACCACTCACAAGATCCAAGATACATACTCTTAAACATATTTATTCTCTTTCTCTTCTTCACCTTTCTATAACTTTATTTCTCTCCTGCTCCTCTTTTCTCTCACACATTTCCCCTCTTCTTGAATTCCCTCCTCACCTTTCTCTATCCACACTTTGTACTTAAAATGTTTCTTCCCCATATATTCTCCTTCCTTCCTAGCCCTCATTTTGTCAACTAATTTATTTCTCCCTCCACTCATAGGAGTCTAAATCCACACTTTCGTCTCCTAGGCTAATTTTATTCTAAACCCACCCTTCAAGCTTCCTTATTCTTATTCCTTACATCTATTTCTCCTCTTTTGCACTGTCGTCCCTTTTTTGTATCCACTTTCTTTTTTATCATTTCTTTTCATGTGCTTGAATTTATTTTCATAACTAGTGCCTTTATAGGTAAGAATATCTCTCCCAAATCTTCTGGAATCATTGGAAAACCAATAAGTTTGCTCATACTAATAATCATTTTTACTATGATGCTTATTATGACCACATGGGTCTTAAAACATCAAATTATTGCCTCTCCTCATGAACTTATTGATGATGAGATATGCACCTTTGAGGATGACACCAATTCTTCTTCCTTTGTCACTTGTATTCACCATGAACATTATTTCCCATTCTTCTAGAGTTGGTATCTTACAATGTAATGCCCATGTAGTGTACCTCATCACAATATTTATTTTTATTCCCTCTACTTCTATTATTTTCCATTCTTGATATACAAAGATGTGTCACACTTTAGGCCAATGTATTAGCACAAATTAATTTAAGTTTTTGTAACTAAAAATGAATATTGGTTAAACATATGAGATAGCTATATTTATTTAAGCTAAGTTAAATACATCTATTGATTCTCCAACCAAAATTGTTCACTAATTGCATATGTAGCACCTTGTTGAGACCAATTTACCAGAAAAAGATTTTTTTTTGAAAAACATGGTGTTTCAATCACTCCTACTCATGTAATAATTCCCCTCTGAATGTTGAAATTAATATGGCTAATGAATCTTCCTTAGGGAATAGTAATCCGTCAGAGGTTGTCCCTATTATTATGCCAGATGAGAATCTGGTTTAGCAAGTAAATGATATTTTTAACAATCATGCACATCAAATGGATGAGGGTATTACCGATAGAGTTGTTTATTCAATTGAGAATGATTTGTGGGTGTATAAAATTGACCCTTCCAATTTCTGCATCTGCTAATCCTTTTGCGGTTTTGGATACTACAGAGTTGGGTTTTGAAGATAATTCAATTATTGTGGCTTCTCCAAAGTCATGCAAGAGTTTACTAGCTGTCCAAACAACTCCAGTTTTTTCACCATCGATAGTTTCTCCTAGGAGAGGTAGGAGAGTTGGGTTTTGAAGATAATTCAATTATTGTGGCAGTTTTTTAAGTCATTATTATCTTCGGAAAATGGAAATCTCAGCAATGATATTATATCTAATATTCCTCCTTTAGTATCTTTGGAAGACAATAAGATGTTGATGTCTCCCTTTTCCTTAGAAGAAGTTAAGAGTGTTGTATTTGCCATGAATCTGGATAAAGCTCCGAGACCGGATGGTTTTACTCCTTTATTTTTTCAGAAATGTTGGGATTTTGTGGGAAATGATGTTTTATTGGCTCTCGAGGAAGCTAGGAGAAATGGGTCTATTTTAAAAGAACTTAATACTACAATGATTGCAATTATTCCTAAAAAAGAGGATACTAAGAATTTTGTTGACTTCCACCCAATTGCTTTATGTAACACTTTGTATAAGATATTTACGAAGGCAATTTCCCTTAGGTTGGCAAAAATTCTACCTAGGATCATTTCATTGGAGCAAGGTGGTTTTGTTCCCGAAAGGGAGACGACAAAGGGTGCAATTGTAGCACATGAGGTGCTACATTCTATTTCCACCCAAAGAACCTCGACCATGATACTTAAACTAGACATGATGAAGGCTTATGATAGAGTAGAGTGGGGGGCTTTATGTGTTGTTCTTGAGAAGTTAGGTTTTTCCAAGGCTTGGGTCAAATGGATTCATGCATGTATTTATTCTGCAAGATTCTGGTTTTAATTAATGGTTCTCCTTGTGGTTTTTTCACTTCCTCTAGGGGTTTGAGACAGGGAGATCCCCTTTCTCCCTTTTTGTTTATTCTCCTAGCTGAAACCTTTAGTTAGGCTATTAGGGCTGCTAAAGTGGGGGGGCTTTGGAAAGGTATAAGGATTCAGAATATTCTCCAAAGTATTTCTCATTGTCTCTTTGCAGATGATACTCTGTTATTTGGTCATGCTTCATTAGTTGAGGCAAAAGTGATTAAAGGAATAATACATAATTATGCATCATTTTCTGGTCAGAAAGTGAATGGTGATAAATCAAAGATTTTTTTCTTTAATACATCACAACTGGTTCAGCATAGGTTGCAATCCTTTTGGGGATTTGAGATTGGAAATCTTCCATGTACTTACCTTGGGATTCCTTTCTTTGTTAAACAGGATAAGATTGGTTTTTGGGATAAGATTATTTCAGTCATTTCTAAAAGAATTCTCTCATGGAATCATAGATGGTTAACTTTGGCGGGTAAAATTGTTCTCATCAAGTCTGTTTTGAATGTTGTTCCCATATATCTCATGTTTGTTTTGAAGTCTCCAAAAGTAGCTATGGTTAGTTTACATGATACTCTTAGAGAGTTTTCTTTGGAACAATAATAAAGATGGAAATAAGAAACTCCCTTTAGTTGAATGGGATAAGGTATGTTTGCCTAAGGAACTTGGGGGAACAAGAATTTGGAGTCTAGAGAATCAAAATTTAGCCTTAGGTGCTAAGTTGGTTTGGAAATTATATGACAAACCTAGCTCCTTATGGGCACAGATTATATTTGCCAAATATTTAAATAATGGACCGAGAGAGTACATTTTTCAAGTTTCAAATTTGCTTTCGGGTTCTGTTATTTGGAATTTCCTTTGTAAATGTAGATCAGTTATTTTGCCTCATCTCTCATGGATTGTTCATATTGGTAGAAAGGTTAGATTCTGGGATGAAGTATGGAATGGACACACACCTTTGGTGAATATTAGGGATTGGTCTCCTCTGATCACTGTTATTTCCTCCTTTTGGGGTGTTTTGTAGCAGATTATTTTAAAATTGTGACTAGTGGACCCCTTAAGCTAGCTAGATGGAAGTTGATTGATTTCTTAGATGTTGATCAAAGTATGAAATTATATTTTGAGAAGATTTTGGGGGATAGAATTGTATTTCTTTATGATTCTGAGGATGAACTTATTTGGACAAAGAATATTTCTGGTAAGTACACTATTAAAGATGGTTACAACTCTCTTATGGTTGCTAAAGATTTATCATCTTGGCCTTATAAGTTGTTTTGGCATTCGGCTTGCCTTCCTAAAGCTAGAGCCTTTGCTTAGTTGGTAGTTCAGGACAAAGTCCTTACAAGTATGAGACTAGATAGTCTTGGTATTACTGTTGTTTTCCCTTGTGTCCTTTGTAACAAAAATTTGGAATCTTCTTCACACGTGTTCCTACATTGCGATTATGCTTATGAATGTTGGCAGTGGTTGTTTGAGAAGTTAAATATATCCTTTGTTATTCGTAAGGATCTCATTTCCCATTTTAGATCTTGGCCCTTTATGTTTGCCTCATCTTTTTATGCATGCCTTTGGATCATATCTCCATCTATTATGATTTGGAATGTTTGGCTAGAGAGAAACAATAGGATATTTAAAAAAATAAGTTCTCCTGTGTTTGAGGTTCCATTAAAAATTGAGTCTTCAATCTCTGAGGTTGCTTTGTCATTTATTTATAAGAATTTGGAAAATCTTAATTCTTTTTCGCACTAGGATAGTAGAGTTACTAGAGTTTGGAAGATGATGTCATTTTTACCCTCTCATGGTTCAATTTTAAAAAAGAATGATGAAATAGGTAAGAGATGCTTTGCTAGATGGAAACCTCCTCCGCAGGGGCACTTTAAACTGAATTTTGATGGGGCCTCTTGTGGTAACCCTGGGCCGGCTGGAGTAGGCATGGTAATTTATGATCACAATGCAAATTTTATTCGAGCTAAGTGTCATGCTATTGGTTTTAAAACTAACAATTATGCAGAATTTCATGCTTTGTCTTTTGGATTGGATATGGGAATCTCTTTGGGAATAAAGGATTTAATAATTGAAGGTGATTCTATGGTGATTATTCAATGTGTTATGAAAAAGAAATCAAATTGCTGGAATTTGCAGTATATACTTGATCCCATTTTACAAAAATTAGAATTGTTTGAATCTTTCTTGGTATCCCATTGTTACAGAGAAGTTAATAAGATTGCGGATTATTTGGCAAATTTAGCCATTGATAGAAATGCTAATCAACGAGAGGTGGGTTTTGAGGAAATTCCTTCTAGGGTATGGGAAGGTTTGTAGCAATAGTTATGTGATTTTCTTGAGTAATGTTGATGTAAAATTTTATGATGATAATTATTCTCGCTTTCCCCTTTCATTTCAAGTATTCATGTTCATTGTCTGGAGGAGAGTTCAAGCTCATGGTATTTGATACAATAGTGTTTTTCCAAAGGTTTTTTGATACTTTCTTTTTTGGCAGGAAGGTTTTTGGTTCATGGGATTTGGCACAGGGCTTTGAAAAATCCTGTCTTCTTCCATTGATAGCAGCTATGGAGTCTACATTTGAAAATTATCCGATGGTTTTTTTTGGTAAATTGTCATATGGGCTCTATGCAAAACTGATATTATATGTGTTGTGGCCGTATTTTGTATGTGGTTTTGGGTGGGGTGTATAAACTGATCCGTTAGATACTATAGGTTTATTTTATGAGCTGTGACCGAAGGTTTTCTTCCCAGGGTTCTTTCCTCCGGTATCCTCTTTGAATCCTGTGTAAAAAATAAAAAATATTAATAAAAAAGTTTAGTGGAATAATCCACTTTTATTGAAAAAAATAAAATAAAATCCTTTTGTTGATCTATAAGTGAAGTTTTAAAAATCATTAATTTTTAATAGTTTATAAATTATTTATTATTTTTACTAAAAGTAGCTTATCAACACTATTTCATATAAGGTTTGTTATCATGTAGATTAAAAATACTTATTTATATATTAAAAAAATTGAAAAAATTTATGATGCACTAGCTAAAAGATTCTATGTCAAGATGACATTGATTTTTCTATTCTAGATAGAATGCTAAGTCAAAAGGTGACACCGAATGCAAACCATTTAATTTTAATACACACATTTTAGTATTTATTTTAAAAAATGTACTTATTAGAATTATATAAATTAAATTCATCAATAAAAAAATTCAAGTTATGAATACATGAAAGAAATTTGAAAAAATAAAAAAAAGTTACTATATAGAGATTGGCATTCCATGTAATTTCTTTTTTCAAAATTTTATCAGCAACTTAATTATAGCGCCTATTTCATTGAAGACTATATCTTAGTAATTTTTTTTTGTCAAAATAATACAAATATAAAATATGCCATTTTTATTCAATCAAGTTAGAGAGTTGGATTAGTGTTGGTCACTTCCTTTATAAAAGTGTGACATAGCTTTGCACTTTTTCTTCACTTCCTCCACATTAGTTATTTGCTCCAAAAACTTCTCCTAGGCATGTGCATGAAGATGGGGAACCAAAAAGTGGTCACTCCACTTTTTGGCCCCCATCTATGAGAAGTGGGAACTAAGTCAAGATTTGATGCTGGTCATAGATTATATGTGACTCCAAGCAATAGATTATAGAAGAACAAAATAACTAAATAAAGAGAAATCTAAAATGAGAGAAGAATAGGGAGAAGACAAGAGAAATTATAGAAGACTTACAATACTCTCATTGAGCTATCATTGAACTAGTAAAGGTGAGAGGCGAGTGCTAAATATATATTGAAATAAGGGAATATACATTCAATAGTTGCATTAACTCTACCTCCCATAAAAAGTGGGAGCTTTTACCTAATTGGTAAATTCCAAAACATGTGGCATAACCTCCTTACATGAAGACAAAAAATGAGTTATGAAAGGTGGCACATAAAGTCAAAAGAGGGTAAGAAACTTAGCTACCCCATAATCTTCCCAGGTAACAACACAATGGTTATGAAAGGTGGTACAACAAGACAAAAGAGGGTGTGTAGCTCAACTACCCATGTACAATAGGAGAGAGTGACACATGTAGCCGGTGTAATTTTCCACATGTCCTCATATTAACCACTCCTAATAACCTAAGAAAGCTTAAACAATATGTGTAAGAAAAATAAATACCCTCTAACATAAGGAAAATAAAAAATATATACTAACGCACCTCCTTAAGTGTATCTTAGGTGGGTGAAAAGATGGGTATTGACAAATGAGGCCATGTTAGGTACTCATGTACATAGAGTTATCCCTTCCAAAGAATAAACCTCTCAAAAGAGGAATAAGAATATAGTCTAGAGAGAGAGAAAATGCCCCCAAAGTAGAGAGAGAGAGAAAAAAAGTACTAAGAATACCCTCCTAAAGTAGACACCTATGACACCCCAAGCAAAAATTGTAGATGAAGGAACTTCCTTTCTATGAAGGGTTTAGTGAAGATGTTTGCAACGTGCTCCAATGTAGAACAATTATGCCTTCTTAAATCAGCTATGGAATATAGTCTATATGTATCTCAATGTGTTCCATTATCTGGTGATGAACTAGATTTCTTGAGATTTGCATAACACTCTAATTATTAGAAAATATAGCTATAGGTTTTCTGTTGGGAATACCAAACACAATAAGAATATTCTAAAACCAAATAGCCTCAATGGTGGCATTAATTACCCCACAATACTCAGCGTCTATCAATGAAAGTGAAATTGCAAACTACTTTTTACTTGATCAACAAACTGGACTAGAACCAAGTCAGAAGCAATACACTAAAGTATATTTATGATCCTAAGAATCACCGACACAACCTAAGTCTATATCCCACCAAATCAATATCCATGCTTGTTGCATATTGAATTTCATAATTATGAGTACCTGTATGTAGTGGAAGATCTACTTAACTACTTTCGAATGCAACTCATGTGGCTCCTACATGAACCAAAAAAACCATGCCCACAATGTAAAAAATGTCAAGTCTTGTATTAGTCAAGTATATGAGACTCCCAACAAGATGTTGGTATAAAGTGTCATCATTAAAGAGTGAAGAACTAAGAACCAAATCAATAGTTTCAGTGAATCTCCTTTCGGGTATCCTGAAAATATGATCAATAAAACCTCGAGTTGTAGTATAGGAAAAACCTGCAAAATTCATCATCCTATGATAATGCATTTCATCGCTATAGCTTGGAATCAACTGTAGGAGAGTTTTTCTGTAATTAGGACTCAATGAATCCAAATATAGTTTAGACAACATCTTCATCGGAAGTGACTTGTTAAGATGCATGGAAATGTCTCCAAATTATCTTCATGATGAAATGTCTGATCTTGCTACTATAGTGTGGAGATTTAGTACAACTTCTAATGTTGTGGGTTCTTTGATGTGTCTAGATAATGAAGGAATTGGGAAGTGTTGCAGCTATGTGCCTCATATCTATGATGAAGAATCTGTTTCCCCTTCTACTTGTCCTTGATGACAGAAAGGTTCTTTGATACATAACAGTGAGCTTAGCATGATTTCTGTCTTGGTGCTTATGGTTTTGATATGGCTTTGGATCACAATGATGTTCAGATTTGTTGTAGTGATGGCTTAGTTCATGTGCAGATAACATGATCATAGGTTCACAGGTTCTCATGGTTCATTAGCTCACAGGACTATTAGTTCAGCACTGTGATTTCTTGGTAATCATATATTTAGAAATATGATACATTGCTTATACATTTGGCATATTCCACATGGCTCACGGTGCTAATGCATGCCATATTTGATATATCATCTACGTTGTTCACAAAATCATGGTTATATTACATAGCACTTTATGATGCCTAGCGGGTTCAAACTTTATCAAACACTATGTAGTGTTTGTCGGCATTTGATGGTTCATTCACATAGCTTAACATAAGCTATTGGGTTTATGTGCATGAAATTTTTTGATTTACAAAGCACTATAGATAAGTGCTTATCGGTAGTGATTATTAGTATATTATTTTAAGTGGGCCCACCTTGGTTCATCGGCTTGCACAGTCATCAAGTGACATAGCATGTTTGTTGGTTCATTTCATGGTTAATTGGCATTCTTGCATGATATTTTTGAAACTTTACTAAATATGATTAATGGACTTCAAATAACATTGAAATGGAATTGAGGGATCAGACTTAATGAAAGTAAGGAAAAAAACAAAAGACATTGTGTTACAGGTATAGACGTTTCAAATGGTGGACTTTATGGCTGATATTATGGGGATTTCTTGCATATTTTCAATGTCAATTTCTCAGGTTCTTACCTTCATCAATAGGTAATATCATTCCATTATTTTCAGTGTGTTCTTGAATATTTGAAGGGTAAAAAGGTGAAAAGAAATTTTGGTATTTTATTTTCGAAAAAGAAAAAGAGGGTTTCATTTTTGAAATGCAAATGTTTGTTTTAAGTTTTTACTTTCAAAAACTGAAAAAGGAAATAAGGGTTTCTGTGATTTGAAAAGAAAGAGAAAGGGTTTTGTTTTTCTGCAAACAATGTTTCTTTATTGTGCAAATTGGAAATATTATTCAGTGTTTTTTTGTTAAATTGAAAGAGGTTATGTTCAGTTTGAAAAAAAACCCCTAGTTAGGGTTTGGTGACTCTATTCGAGGGTCACAGTTGAAGATTTTGTTTCAGGCAATATTGGGTATTTAAGGACATCTTTTATGATAGAAGTGTGTTACATAATTTTTGATAGAAAATCAGAGCACACATTTTTCAGTATTAAAAGGGTTTTAACTGAAATACATTTGAAATAGTTTAACTCTCTCTGATTGTATTACAGAGATTGAGATAGTTCTTTTGTATTACAGAGATTGAGATTACTCTTTCTGATTGAGATAGAGATTGTACTTTCTGGTTGTATGACAGAGATTGAAAAAGGATTCATTGAATATTTTAAATTATGTAATTTTATGTAAACTTGTACTTGCATTCTGATTGTGCAATTATAAGGTTATATAAATTTACTTACAGTTATGTTGTATAAGGAGAAAAGGGGTTGGTGCTTCAAAACTCATTGTACAGAGTGGTTGCTCATGAATAATAAAAAAGAATTTTTGTCGAATAGTTTTTCTACTCAAGAAGGTTTTTCACTCATGAAAATCTTGTGTTATATGTCAATCCGCTTTATGTATTCCATTAGATGAATGTTCATGTTCTGATACATTTGTTTATGTTACATTGATTTTTGCAAAGTTTAATTTACATGTTGGTTACTTGATACACTGTTAAATCTGCAAGTCATACTTTGTTAAAGTTTATATACTGTCATGTCAAGTTAAATGAAAAGCAGAACAGGATTACTCAGTTATTTTATATTGACTAATTAGTAATACATGCTTCAATAAAAATCATTTGTGTCATATGTTGGGTGTTTATAAAAAGATTGCCAAAGCAATTTAAAAGTCTAAAAATGAGTCAAATTTGTTATTGACTCTGATTCACCCCCTCAGAGTCAGTCCGCTTCCAACAGAATCTATAGCTGGTAATGTGATGATCGAAGAAAGCAATGCAATGGAGAAGAGATCTGAATTCAAGATTTATGATGAAAATTGCACCTTTCAGAACATCTATTTACAGCCCTGCAATGATATGGATCAGATATTTCTCATGTTCAATAATTTGATTGATATTAATTCTTTTGGATATTAGCGATGCTAATAAGAATCCTTTTAGGTTTAGGCTTAAAATTGTGTGCAGTTACAGTGTTTGTGCGTGACATTCAACGTTGAATAGCAGCACGGTACCCAAATCTAATTCTGAGAACATAATTTTTACCCACGTGATCAAGCAGTACCTTGAACATAGCTGTCAGAAAAAGCAGTGTGGATGATCATCATGTTTCTGTGATTTAATAAAAATAATCCTCCAATTAAAGGATTTTTTTGGTGTTTGATTGTTAGCTTGAAATTCTGTACAGAAGTTTGTTCATATGTACACTTCCCAGATGCATTCTGTTGAAGTAGTTTATTTATGGTTGAACATCTGACGCACTGCTAACTTGTATAGAAATCATGGAATACTCTGATACAAAACTGAATTGAAATAGAAATTCTGTTTTTCCGTGTATGAATAAATGTGTCACCAAGTCACCAGGCGATCCGAACGACATGTATTCGAATGTATTTTTCAAAATGATTATTAATTAATATAGATGTCTTAAATGTATCTGTGATAGATATCAATATAATATGATTATAAATTAATTATCCTTTTGATATAAGAGAAGGTTGATTTTGTGGAACTAGTGCCAGTTAAGGCCAGTCTTTTGTGAAAAATGTGGTTGAGGTTTTGAATACAGTCAATATTTGTTTATACAATAACATTTCGGATTGTATAGATTTTATTTTCAATTATAAATTTATTATCATTATTTTTATTAGTAATATGAGAATTTTTAGTATGGTAAGAATTAGGTGAGGTTTCAAATGGGGACATCATCCTTGATATGAATGCACTATGTTAATGTGATTATTCAAAATCTATGAGCTTAGTAGTCTAACATGGGCACAAATTGTACAAGCGTATCCGCTGGTGAGGGTTTCGAGCATGAAGTCACTAGTATAAATACAAATAGCTTCAACACGAAAGTCTCCAGTGAGGATTTTTAGCATGAAGTCAGTAGTATAAATACCAATAGCTTCAACATGAAAGTTCAAACCCACAAGCTCTATGGATCAGCAAAGGCACAATTCCCATGATCACAATGACCCAATAGAAGTTTCAACCTTGGTGGCTACAACAACAATACCACAATTCAATCATTGCCTTATTTCATGAATGACATAAAAAATATAAAAAATAATTATAAATTTGATATGTATATGTTTGTCAAATTTATGCTAATGGTTTTTTAAACACATTTAATCCATTACTATATACTCTATATTTTTATTGTCAATATACCTGATAGCATAGGTGAAATTTAATAGTTCAATATATTATTAATTTAGGTTAATAATTATTTTCTAAAACTATGTTTAGGATTGTTATGAGACTACCAACAATGTGTAGAGTCAAATTTTCATACTTTACACTTTTCACTCTATATTTCTACACTTATTTTATGTGTCTACCATGCTAGTCATATTTATGAATAATTTATCCCATATTTGTTTCTTAAACCTCTCATTAGTGTGTTAAGCAAGGAAACTTAGTCTTAGTCTACTAGTACCAACTTATTCCTTGTATTATGATGTCAATCTAATGCCCAAGATTTTAATCCCTAACTTGGCATTTTGATTTTTCTTAATGAGTATCTTGTTTGTTATTATTGATAAAACATCTTCGTCCCAACTTGTAAAGACTTCTTACTATTCTCTTGTTCATTCAAGTCTTTTCTACATTATCTTCTTCTCCATACTAAGTTTCTAATACTCCCATTTCTAGATGACTAAAACCTATCCTCTACTCCATTCCTATAACTTATTCTCTAAACCTATGATCATATTCTCCATTGACATGCATTTTCTTGATATCCTTGTCTCTTTCCCATTACATTGCACATGCCTTGACTCCTTAGCCAAGCTTTGAGGGTTTCATTCTACATAATATTTATGTACATCACCATCACTTTTGTACACTAGAGATCACATATTCGAAATATTTGTAAATACATTAAGATTAAAATATATCATATTAGGTGATTAAATGGGGTTGTTTACCACATCTATCACACCATTTTCTCCCCTTAGGTTTATATAGATTGCATAGCATCTTAAATGAAGATATCTAATTTTGGCACTTAATATGTTGAAAGATAAATTGAGAACATTGAATTTAAAAAGTTGTAGAGCATTCATGCGAAAGGAAACTATCACTTATTGGAGGTTTTGAGAGTGACTAGAGGGTCACAACCATATGTCTCACTCCTTGATGAACATAGTTCCTATTCAAGACCACATGGTTACTTATATTTTTTGGAGGTTAAGATAGCATTTAGAAGGTCAATAATACGCCACATTTCTAATGTCACCATAACAATCTAGAGAAATCATATGACACTTCTAATCATCCCTAAGTCATCCATCAACATATAATCTACCTTAGATGATGAAACAACCATAATTTTTTAAATATTCTTCAATGATGAAAGTAATATTACTACACCATTACCAAATATTTAACATAATATACCTTAGATGAAGAAAGTAAGAGAACTCTAATACCATATCATCCTTTTATTCTCATTTCATTTTGACAAAACTAATATTACTACACTTTAAATATTTGAAAACTTAGATTTTTTTTTTACGAGTACTTGTAACTAGACACTATACCACTCACAAGATCCAAGATACATACTCTTAAAAATATTTATTCTCTTTCTCTACTTCGCCCTTCCAATACTTTATTTCTCTGACGCATTTCCCCTCACTTGCATTCCCTCATCACCATTCTCTATCCATACCTTGTACTTAAAATTTTTCTTCCTCATATATTCTCCTTCTTCCCTAGCTCTCATTTTGTCAACTAATTTATTTCTCCTTCCACTCATATAGCTCTAAATCCTCACTTCCTTCTCCTAGCCTATTTTCATTCTAAAGCTACCCTTATAGCTTCCTTATTCCTTGCATCCATTTCTCATCTTTTTCATTGTCATCCCTTTTTGTATCCACTTTCTCTTTGATCATTCCTTTTCATGTGCTTGAATTTATTTTCATAACTATTGCCTTTATTTAAGAATATCTCTCCTAAATCTTCCAATCATTGGAAAACCATTAATTTTGCTCACATTAATAATCATTGTTACTATGATGCTTAGTATGACCACATGGATCTTCAAAAACATCAAATCATTGCCTATGATCATCAACTTATTGACGATGGGATATGCACCTTTAAGTATTGTGTGGGGGAAAAAGTGACACTAAGCAAACATGCCCTAATCTCACCTTCAATCACACATTTGTGGAATACGAAAGAGCCTAGAGGTATCACACAATTGGCTACTTCATTTTGTGGAAGAGAGAGAGCCACGGGCTACCTATTAGGATTTCTATTCCTTTGTTGCAAATGATAGATAGAATGATGCAAGTTCAATTCCTAACCCCAAAATGCAAGTATGAACTAATGACAAGATTGCAGAATTAAACTTAAACAATGGAAAGCTGTAAATACAAGGATAAGACAAGAATGCAAATGCGTACCCGGAGTTAAAATCTGACTGAAAATGTTCGGGACGGGGGCGCGGGCGCCACTGTCCTGATTCTGCCCCTGAAACTGCTCCGAAAACTGCTGTTTTGCAACCTGGAAAGCTGTCAAAAATGCTGAAAACTGCTGTTTGTCAGGAGGACCAGGGCGCCCAGCGCCCCTGTCCCAGGGACCAGGGCACCCAGCGCCCCTGTCCTGGCAGGACCAGGGCGCCCCATGCCCCTGTCCTGGTCTTTTGCTCTGAAATTTGGTGGGAAGGTCGGTCTCAGTCTGCTTCTCCCGGATTTGTAACCTGCGGCGTCGTCCGAGTCCCGAAACCTGCACTTATATCTGAAAAGGGTATGGGTGGCTATATAGGGTTTTGCCTTAGTCAAACCCCCGCTTCGGTGACTTCCACCTCCACGAATAGCCAAGTTGTATTGTAAAATGTATTGTGTGTGCAGACCTAGTGTGTGTGCAAGGTCCTTAAATGCAAGAAAGCAAACTAGAGCAACCTAGAAAGTAAACCCTAATTGCTTGTAAATGATAATGTAAATGCTCTAAATCAAGATGCAAAGTGATCTAAAGCATGAATAAAGGATATATTGAAGCTTATGCAAAGACATGAAAACAACATGAAATCATACCCAACCCTCAAGGGAGGAGTACAAGCCAATCTTCAGTTGGTAATCTCCTATTGTTCTTCAATGTCTCCCAAGCCCTAAATGAATGAAATTGATGAATGCTTGATGGATGGATGTTGAATGTTATTGAAGTCTTCAAAGATCTTCTCTTTCGCTGCATATGAGGTTTCTAAAAACGAAAATCGGATCCTTTCAAATGAAGAAAGAGAGCTCTTATATATGAAACCCTAGGTCTTAATTTTGACTTTTGGCTGACCTAGAGATTGAATATCCCGCCAATTTCTTGGGGTTAAGCTTTATTTTATGATTGGATCGCGCTCCTAAAATTTTGAGAAAAATGTCCGGGACCATGTTGCACTCCGGGCGCCATGGTCCCGACAACTTTTCACCAAATTTTCAGGGCCGTCGGATATGATGATTTTAGAGAGAATCCCGAAGTTACAGGTGATTTCGAGATGTTTTGACCCCCGAAATCAAGCCCCCAAGTTCAAAATAGGACCTAATTAGGGTTTTTGATTAAATGATGTATTGGAGGAATAAAATGAAAAGGGCACACTTTAATGAAAGGGCCCAACTTTATGATGTAGGAGATGATAAAATAGGACCTTAGACCTAATTAATTTAATTAATTAAGTGCTAAAGGGGAAATGCAATGCAAAATGCAAAATGCCCCAAGGCGGGTGCTAAACTAGGTGTGAAATTGTACCACTCTAGCAAGTGCGTACAATTTACGACGCTACAAGTATGACACTGACTCTTCTTCCTTTGTCACTTCTATTAACCATAAAATTTATTTCCCATTCTTCTAGAGTTGATATCTTACAATGTAATTCCCATGTAGTGTACCTCATCACAATATTTATTTTTATTCCCTCTACTTCTATTTTTTTTTATTCTTGATGTACAAAGATGTGTCACACTTTAGGCCAATGTATTGGCACAAATTAATTTAAGTTTTTGTAATTAAAAAATAATATTGGTTAAACATATGAGATAGCTAGATTCATTTTAGCTAAGTTAAATATATCTACCAATTCTCCAACCAAAACAGTTCACTAATTGCATATGTAGCACCTTGTTGAGACCAACTTACCAAAAAAATGATTTTTTGTTGTTGAAAAACATGGTGTTTCAACAAATCACACCTACTCACATGATTTTTTTAAAAATATATAATAATATCCTTTTGCAGATCTATAAGTGAAGTTTTAAAAATTATTTATTATTTTTACTAAAAGTAGCTTATCAACACTACATACAAGGTTTGTTATTGTAAATTAAAAAAAAATTGAAAACATTTATGATCCATGATCAAAAAGATTCTATGTCAAGATGACATTGCTTTTTCTATTTTAGATAAATTGTTATGTCAAAAGGTGATGTCTAATGGAAACCATTTATTTTTAATACACACATTTTAGTATTTATTTAAAAAATGTACTTATCAAAATTAGATAAGTTAAATTCATCCATAAAAAAATTCAATTTATGAATACACAAAAGTGTTAGACAATTCAAATAACTGGAAGATAACTGAGAGGGGGTGGGGGAGGGGGAGGGTGAATCTATTGTCACAGATTATAGGAACCATTAGCTTGATTTAAATATTAATACCAGAATAGCAGATAAACCAATTAAGCATAAACAATAATCACAGAATAAAAGCCATCCACATAACACCAAAATTTGTACGTGGAAAACCTGTTAAAGGGAAAAAACATGGTGGGAAGCCTACCCACAGTTAGATAATACTTCTGTAGTTAGTATGTGAGTTAAAATTGACGGGCTTGTACTTGCAGGAAGGCCAATAACCTAGAGCGCACTGCTCTTCACAAAAGGAGCCTCACTGACTACATAGAAATCCAAACTACAATTCAGAGAAGTGTTGAATTGCAAAAGATAACATCTCCTATGCCTGAGTATAGTTCCGGTTAAGCTCAATACCGGAGGACTAAATCCTCTTACATAAACCCAATTCGATCTCCAATGATAAACCAACTCCTCTTCCTAAATGATATTACATTATTCATACATTAGATTCCTTGACCATGACCTCTAACATTAACCATGATGATCTACAATAAAATCTTACATCTATATATACAAATCCTCGATCATAAACAATCAGGCCAACTGCCAGACAATACACCAATTACATAATTATAAACCATGTCAGCCTTAGACCAAACAAATAATATCAACACATAAGACATCCTGGAAATACATTAATAGGTCCTATCCACATGTTTACATTAAAGCCCGTCCATAACCTAGATCAATCAACACCAATTATAGGTCCATACACTTTGAGCAATGATCTCCATCTGTCAAGTCTCAAACATGATCACCAACAACATCCTGAAACTCCATCAAAAGTTGCACCAACACCACTTATGCAATTTATCAAAGATCTCCATCAAAATCTCTGTCGGTGAAACCCTTGCTGGAATCAAAAACCAATCTTTTAAGCAAGCAGGATAGCATTCAATCTCCAGACCAAAACCAACTAACCAAATATGAGTATAAGTATCATGACCAAGTTGATTCTATCACTAGACTATATTGGAGCCTACCGGATCATGCTGGATCCAAGTTAACTACAAACCACTTAACCTACCCGGACCATAATGGTTTCGGTAAAGCATCCAAATAGCTAGTGTTGGCATCAATGACAAAACATCAATGCAACACATAATCGATTCCACCAAATGGCCAACAATCTCCCCCTTTGGCATTGATGGCAACACTAGATGTGAAAAACATCTAAGTACCAAGAAATGCAAAACAAGTCTCCCCCTGAGGAAGACAACCAACAACCTCACACATATAGCTCTGGATTTTTTCTTTATCAATATCTCTCCCTCTTTCTTTTTCTTTTTCACATCAATATCACTCCCCCTTTGACATCAATGCCAGAATTTGACAGAAATATCAAAGCAAAAACATAAGCCTTTGAATCACAAAGCTGACTGCCCCCTGAGCAGTAGCATCCCACATCAATGCTGAAATGAGTAGTATCTTTGATAATGCATGCTGGACTAATTCCAAACAGCATCAATCAAGTCTCTACTGGAGGGGCAGAAACTACCAATCTGTCTCTCAAGTACTCAAATGATTCCTTGGACAAAGGTTTAGTGAAAATATTTGCAATCTTCTCTTTAGTGTTCACATAAACCAGTCTAACTTCATTTGCTTCCACCTTCTCCTTCAAAAAGTTATACTTGATATATATGTGCTTTGTTTTAGAATGAAATACTGAATTCTTTGATATGTCAATAGCAGCAGAGTTATCACAGTGAATAACTACCGGTGCATCACAATCCACCTTTATATCCTTCAACATTTGCTTCATCCATAAAACTTGTGTACAATTAGTAGCAGCAGTGCAACATACTCAGCTTCAACAGTAGATAAAGAAGTACATGACTTCTTCTTGCTGATCCATGAAACCAACTTCTTTCCAAGAAAGAAAGCTCCACTGGAAGTACTTTTCCAGTCATCAACATCTCCAGCACAATCAACATCTATATATGCACATAGAGTAAATTTATCATCCTTAGGGTACCACAAACCATATTCTGATGTACCTTGCAAGTATCAAAAAAATCCTTTTCTGATGGGATAGGGTATGGGATAGACTAGCCTAGTCTATGCTCTTAGATCCTTTCCTTGGATCACTAGGTGTTCTAACCACACCCTAGGGTCTCTAGGAATTCCCCTGCTTGTGGAATCCCCTGACCTTGCCCAATCCACCCACCAACAACTTGAAATACTTCTCCTAAGGTCTCACCTACTCATGAGATTCAAAGAACCCTTACTTAGGCTGATAAGGGTTTGGCTTGTCCCACACCTTCTTAGGTCCTAGCAAGGATAGGATAGGTCTTAGACATGGTTTTCCATCCATTCATGTGCCCCCAAGAGGTTTTATCCTTCCAACCCTTTACCGATTTCACTATTTTGCCTTTTTTCTACAAAATAGGGCTACAAGGAATGTGCCCAATTAGGCCTCCAATCCGGACTTTTAGGGCTCCCTCTTGCAGACGATGCATATGCTTGTGAAACTTCCCAAAAGAAATTCTAATCATTTAGCAAGGGCTCAAATATTTTTCTAGTTTTGGGCCTCCAAGTGTCCGTACACTACCCTAGATGAATTTTGGGGTTTTTAAGGGTTTTAAAGAGGGTTTTTAGGCCTACCAGGGTCACAGTGTTGGTTTTATGTTTTTACCACCTTGTCTAGATTGGTGGAAGCTCCTCCTTCTCATAAATGGTGCTCCACACACCCCCCTTCAACTCCTCCAAAGGGTGCATCCTCCTCTGACCTTCCTTGCTCTCACGGACCTCTGCAACTTTAACCCTTCCTAGCTGGGCACTATCCAGTCTCACCTAGGAGTGGGTCTTTGGATGGCTTCCCTACATCTTCAAGGGCCTTTCTTGCTTTGAAGTAATGTAAAGGGTCTGTACTCCTATTCCCCATGGTTTCATGGTGATTCCACAATGGGGAAAGGAGTTGTCAACCCATTGACACAAACCAGTCCAAAACTTGACAATAAGGAGAAAGTTTACAAAGTATTTACAAACACACAAAACCTGCAAAAAAAACCTAATCTAAATGCTCAAAATGAAGGTATATACACCATATAAGACTCACAACACAGTTTTTTGGAAGATCAATCCATTATCAATCCTTCATTGCTCCACTTGTGCCGATTGGCAACAAAATTACAGTCATAGTCAAGTCACTTTCCTTGGGCTGTACAAAAACTAACATCCAACCCCTCATCTTAGGGTTTGCAACTACATATAGTACCCTTTCCTCAGTCTGTGTGCCCACATTAGGGTTTTCCATGCTAAGCTAAGGGTTTTGACCTACTAGGTGGAAAAGTTGCTTGACAACTTTGAAAAGTTGTCATGCAACTTTTGAAACTTTTGAGCAACTTTTCCAAAATTGCTTTTCTTAACTCCTAGGCCTACATTGGGTTATCCAATGGGAACCACCATGCTAACAGGACCCCAAAATAATCAAAGACACACATACCCTCTACTCCACAAGAAAACTCAACCTAGACTTATGAACCTAGGACCTAAATAAGACCAATGAGCTCATGGCTCTTATTACATTTACAAAGGCTTCCTAAAGAAGAAAGAGCACAACAAAATCAAATGGTGGGAGTCCTTTGAAGAGCCCTTTGAAGGGTGCTCCTGCATGATACTCCCCCTCTGTAACAAACTAAAGAACTAGGGGAGTGAGAATAGCCGGATCTATGCCAAGCTTCTTGAACCTTCTCTCTTCAACCCAAGTAGATTCAGACACAGGTTGACCTACCCACTTCACCAAGTGCTCCATGTAGACCTGGTGTCTAGTAGACTTCTTCACCCTTGACTCCAAGATCTCCTCTGCTATGGGCTGCTTCACTTGAGGTAAGGCATTCACATCCAAGTCTTGCAGTACCTTGGCTTGATTCTCAGTCTGCCCTGCTATTTCACCCTTGTACATTATTAGATCAACAACATTGAAGACTGGTGATATAGCCAAATCTGAAGGGAGATCAACCTTGTAGGTGTTCTCACCATAATTGGATAAAATTCTACAAGGTCCTACCCTCTTCATTTGTAGTTTAGTAGGCTTGCCACTTTGCATTCTAGCTTTGCTCAGATGGACCATCACATAGTCACCCACTTTGAACTGAACCTCTCTCCTTCCTTCATCCACTTTTGCCTTCAGTTTTTGAATAGATTCTAGGATGGCTTTCTTGACCTATTCCTTGACCTCCTTGATGGTTTGAGTGAAGTCCTCTGCTTGGCCACTCTTCATCTCCATGGAACCAAGTTTTCTTAGTTCACACACTCCCCTTGGATGTCTGCCATAAACAACTTTTAAAGGACTCCTTCCAGTGGTCCTATTTACACTGTCATTGTAGGCATACTCTGCTTGTGGAATGACTAGATCCCATGTCTGCCCATACTCCTTGGTTAGACACCTCAACAAGTTGCCTAACACCCTATTAATGACTTTAGTTTGACCATTAGTTTGTGGATGGTAAGCTGAGTTAAATGATAAATTAGTTCCTAGTCTCCTCCACAAGGTTTGCCAAAAATGGCTCATGAACTTGCTGTCCCTATCTGAAACAATACTTAATGGGAGTCCATAAATCCTTACAATCTCCTTAAAGAAGAGATGTGCAATATAGCTAGCATCATGTGTAGTTCTACATGGAATGAAATGGCTCATCTTGGAAAATCTATCTACTACCACATAGATGCTATCCACACTTGTCTTTGTCTTGGGGAGTCCTACTACAAAGTCCATGCTTACACATTCCCAAGGCCTACTTGGGACCGGTAATGGTTGATAGAGGCCTACATTACTTGATCCTCCTTTTGCCCTTTGACACACACCACATTGCTCCACATACTTTCTCACATCCCTTGGCAACTTGGGCCAATAGTAGTACCTCTGTACTAGATCCAAAGTTTTGTTGACTCCAAAGTGTCCACTTAGACTACCATTGTGTTTTTCTTAGATGAGGTTTTCTCTCATGGATCCTCTAGGCACACATAACTGATTACCTTTGAACAAGAGACCATTTTAGAGAGTGTAATCTGCATACTCACCATGAAAATGATTCTCAAACTCCTTGAAAACCTTGTAGGCTGATGAGAAGTCTTCATCTACTTCATAGAGGTCCTTGAAACCTTCTATTCCTATGCTCTGCAACTGTAACTCTTGAACTGTCAACAACTTCCTGCTTAAAGCATCTGCCACCTTGTTGAGTTGCCCCTTTTTATGCTTGATGGTAAAAGTAAAGGATTGGAGGTATTCCATCCATTTCAGATGTCTATTGCCAAGCTTCTCTTGAGTGTTAATGTAACTCAGAGCCTGGTTATCTGTGAACACCACAAATTCCTTTAGGAGTAGGTAATGCCTCCACTTTTTGAGAGACTGAACTAGTACATACAACTCTAGGTCATAGGCTGAGTACTTCTTCTTGGCCTCATTAAGCTTCTCACTGAAGAATGCCACAGGCCTTCCCTCTTGACTTAATACACCCCCTACTACAATTCCACTTGCATCACACTCCAATGTGAATAGCTTGTCAAAAGTAGGTAAGAGTAGGATGGGTTTTGTGGCTACTTCTTGCTTCAATAATTGGAATGCTTTATCAGCCTGTTTAGTCCATTTGAACTTAGTTTTAAGGCCTCCTTTTATGGTGTCAAGGACTGGTGCACATATGCCATTGAAGTTCCTCACAAACTTCCTATAGAATTGAGCTAAACCATGGAAACTCCTAACTTCAGTCCCTGTTCTAGGGGCAGGCCAATTCAAGATTGCCTCCACTTTGCTTGGATCCATGTTCAAGGTTCCCTTAGACACCACAAATCCCAAGTAGACCAACTCTTCAAAAAGTCACACTTCTCTAAGTTGATTGCCAACTTCTCTCCATGCAACCTCTCTATGACTAGCCTCAAGTGTTCAAGGTGCTCCTCTTTGGTTCTGCTATAGATGAGTATGTCATCTAAGTACACACCACAAACCTACCTGTGAAGTCCTTTAACACCTCATTCATCAACCTCATGAAGGTGCTTGGGGCATTGGTGAGTCCAAATGGCATCACAAGCCACTCATACAATCCTTCTGTGGTCTTAAAAGCGGTCTTCCACTCATCCCCCTCCTTAATTCTAATCTGATGATAACCACTTTTAAGGTCCAACTTGGTAAAATACATAGCACCTCCTAAACTGTCCATCATATCCTCTATTCTAGGAATAGGAAATCTGTACCTTATGGTGATCCTATTGATTGCCCTTGAATCAGTGCAAAGTCTTCACTTGCCTCCCTTCTTTGATGCTAGCACTACCGGGACTGCACATGGGTTGATGCTCTTCTTGATCAGTCCTTGTTCCAACAACTCTTGCACTTGCCTTTCCACCTCCTTGTTTAGGTCAGGTGTGAGCTTATATGCAACTTTATTAGGTAGGGATGCACCGGGAACAAAGTCTATTTGATGGCTTATAGACCTTCTTGGTGGAAGTGTTGCAGGTGCTCCATCAGTCACTATGTCCTTATACTCTTGCAACATTTGCTTCACCTCCTTGGGTACCTCTACCTGCAACTTGTCTTCCTCCTCCTTTGGCTTCACAAAGATGGCACACCTCACTATCTCCTCCTCATGTAGCAAGTGTAAGAACTCTTTACTAGTAGTCAATAAGACACTAGGTGTTCTTGAGGTTCCCTCATCATTCTCTGTCAAAGACTGAATCTTAAAGGTTTTGCTATCCTTCTTGAAGGAAATGGAGTTCTCCTCTCCATCATAGATCACCTTCCTGTCAAATTGCCAGGGTCTACCTAGCAATAGGTGACAGGCATCCATGGGTAACACATCACAAAGGATCTTATCCTTGTATCCTCCAATAGAGAACTCTACCCAAGTCTGTTCATTGACAAGCACACTCTGCTCTTGATTCAACCATGTCACCTTGTAAGGGTTAGTGTGGGGTATCCTTGTGAGTTTCAACTTCTTGGCTACCACATCTGATATTATGTTATCAGTTGACCCTGAATCAACTATCACCTTGCAAACCTTTCCAAGGATCTTGCATCTCACCCTAAACAATGCTCTCCTATGCTTAGGTTCATTCTTAACTGGCTATCTTATCAAGACCCTATTGAACATCAGGTTCTCTCCAATCTCTAATTCAATATGGTCCACCTCAGGTGCCTTGCTGCTTGATGTGTCTTCATGAACATAAGCAACCCTCTTTCCACCGCTTGATGATGTTGGCTTGTCAGGACATCTATAGGCCGAGTGTCCCAATTGACCACATTTGTAACATTTCATGGTTGCAAAGTAGAAGTTACCCCTTCCAGTACCTCTAACCCTACTTGGACCCCCTTGTGCACCTCTTCCTCTAGAATGGCCTCCTCTGAGATTGGTTTCACTTATATGTTCAGTCAACTTGGATTCTCCTTGGTTCCTTTGCTCATTTGCCTTGCTTTGGTAACCAGCTCGGTTATTCATTTGATCTCTACCTCTGCCTCTACCCCTGTTATTAGAGTCCCCTTTCCTTTTGTTCCTCTCTTCCACCTTAGCAGCAAGCTGATGACATTTTTGGACAGTGGTGGGAGTCCATAGGCTTATTTCCTCTTGAATGTTCCACTTTAGGCCACTTAGATACCTAGCCACCTTGATAGATTCCTCTTCTTGGACTTTGGATCTAAGACAAAGCTTTTGAAACTCTTTGGTGTAGGAGGTCACATCAAGGTCTTTTTGCTTCAATCCCTATCTCTTCTTATGAAGTTGGACTTCATAATCCTCTAGTAAGTAGTTCTCCTTGATTTTACTCACGGTGGCCTTCCAATTTGCAATAGGTAGCTTCCCCATGCTAACTCTCTCTTCTTGCAGGTACTTCCACCATGTCAAGGCTGCTCCCCTTAGTCTTGATTTGGCAACTTTAACCTTTTGAGCTTCTATCACTCCTTCACACTCAAAGTGGTTCTCCATACCCTCAATCCATTCCATGCCAGTGTTAATGTCCATCCTTCCACTAAAATGTGGCAATCCTTCAAAAGCTTTGGTATTCAAAGCCTTAATGGCCTTTACAAAAGGTTCTTCATTGATCAAGGGGTCTGGTTCAGGTATAATGTCATCTATATCAATAGTTTTCTTGCCTTTATCCTTGGTGTCCTCACCCCAAGGTCCATGTGTCCTCTGATCCACTACTTCTTGCAGCTTGTCCCTTATCTCACTCATAGCTTCTTCAAGGAGTCTGTCCTTCTCCTTCTGCTCCTCTACCTCCCTAGCCAGCTCTGCATTAGTGACCATTATGTTCTCCCCTATTGATTCACCAGAATATAGAGACATGCACAGTGCACCAAATCTTTAACTTCGCTTTGATACCAATCTGATGGGATAGGGTATGGGATAAACTAGCCTAGTCTATGCTCTTAGATCCTTTCCTTGGATCAACAGGTGTTCTAACCACACCCTAGGGTCTCTAGGACTTCCCCTGCTTGTGGAATCCCCTGACCTTGCCCAATCCACCCACCAACAACTTGAAATACTTCTCCTAAGGTCTCACCTACTCATGAGATTCAAAAAACCCTTACTTAGGCTGATAAGGGTTTGTCTTGTCCCAAACCTTATTAGGTCCTAGCAAGGATAGGATAGGTCTTAGACATGGTTTTCCATCCATTCATGTGTCCCCAAGAGGTTTTAGCCTTCCAACCCTTTACCGATTTCACTATTTTGCCTTTTTCCTACAAAATAGGGCTACAAGGAATGTGCCCAATTAGGCCTCCAATCCGGACTTTTAGGGCTCCCTCTTGCAGATGATGCATATGCTTGTGAAAATTCCCAAAATAATTGCTAATCATTTGGCAAGGGCTCAAATATTTTTCTGGTTTTGGGCCTCCAAGTGTCCGTACACTGCCCTAGGTGAATTTTGGGGTTTTAAAGAGGGTTTTTAGGCCTGCCAAGGTCACAGTGTTGGTTTGATGTTTTTACCACCTTGTCTGGATTGGTGGAAGATCCTCCTTCTCATAAATGGTGCTACACACACCCCCCTTCAACTCCTCCAAAGGGTGTATCCTCCTCTGACCTTCCTTGCTCTCACATACCTCTGCAACTTTAACCCTTCCTAGCTAGGCACTGTCCAGTCTCACCTAGGAGTGGGTCTTTGGATGGCTTCCCTGCATCTTCAAGGGCCCTGCTTGCTTTGAAGTAATGTAAAGGGTCTGTACTCCTATTCCCCATGGTTTCATGGTGATTCCACAATGGGGAAAGGAGTTGTCAACCCATTGACACAAACCAGTCCAAAACTGGACAATAAGGAGAAAGTTTACAAAGTGTTTACAAACACACAACACCTGCAAAAAAAAACCTAATCTAAATTCTCAAAATGAAGGTATATACACCATATAAGACTCACAACATAGTTTTGTTTGAAGATGAATCCATTATCAATCCTTCATTGCTCCACTTGTGCCGACTGACAACAAAATTACAGTCATAGTCAAGTCACTTTCCTTGGGCCGTACAAAAACTAACATCCAACCCCTCATCTTAGGGTTTGCAACTACATATAGTACCCTTTCCTTGGTCTATGTGCCCACATTAGGGTTGTCCATGCTAAGCTAAGGGTTTTGACCTTCTAGGTGGAAAAGTTGCTTGACAACTTTGAAAAGTTGTCATGCAACTTTTGCAACTTTTGAGCAACTTTTCCAAAATTTCCTTTCTTAACTCCTAGGCCTACATTGGGTTATCCAATGGGCACCACCATGCTAACAGGACCCCAAACTCATCAAAGACACACATACCCTCTACTCCACAAGAAAACTCAACCTAGACTTATGAACCTAGGACCTAAACTAGGACCTAAATAAGACCAATGAGCTCATGGCTCTTATTACATTTACAAAGGCTTCCTAAATAAGCAAGAACACAACAAAATCAAATGGTGGGAGCCCTTTGAAGGGTTCTCCTGCACCATTTTCACTGCCATCTCATGATTTTCTCTAGAATTATTTTGAAATCTCGAAACAATACAAACAACATTCATAATGCCAGGCCTAGCTTGAGTCAAATAAAATAGATCTCCAATCATAGATTTGTATCTTGTAGGATTTATTGATGCAGAAACATCTTTTCTTGTCAATTTCTCACTTGTAACCATAGGAGTAGTTACCGATTTAGAATCTCCCATACCAAATTTCTTCAATAATTCCTTAGCATATTTAGTTTGATAGATGAAAATACCTTTGTTAGTCTGACTAACCTACAAACCTAGGAAAAATTTCATCTCACCAATCATGGACGTCTCAAATTATTTCTCCATATTCTTAGAAAATTCTATGCATAACTTATCTTCACCTCCAAAAATAATGTCATCAACAAATACTTCAATAATCAATATATCATCATTAGTGATTTTATAGTATAAATTATTGTCAGCACTGCCATTAGTAAAACCAAGCTTCAAACGATATTTATCCAACCTTGCATACCAAGCTCTAGGTGCTTGTTTCAATCCACATAAAGATTTCCTTAGCCTGCAAACCATAGCTGTATCATTTGATAGTGAAAAACCATCAGGTTGCTCAATATAAACTCCCTCATCAATATCTCCATTCAAAAATGCACATTTTAAATCCATTTGATAAACCTTGTAGTTTTTATAAGCAACATAGGCAAGAAATAATCTTATAGCTTCAATCCTAGCTATAGGTGCAAAAGTTTCTCCATAATCAATTCCTTCCTTATGAGAATATCCTTTATAAACCAATCTAGCCTTATTCCTTATAACTTGACCATCCTCATTCAATTTATTCCTAAAAACCCATTTAGTTCCAATAACATTTTTATTTTTAGGCTGGGGAACCAAGGTCCATGTGTTATTTTTCTCAATTTGATCTAATTCTTCTTCCATAGCTTTCAACCAATTTTCATCTTTACATGCCTCAATTACTAATACCGGTTCAACTTGTGAAATTAAACATATCTCATTAGTTGTCAGTCTTCTTCTTGTCATCACTCCATTTCTCTTATCCCCAATGATTTGATCTTCAAAATGATTCAATCTCACATACCTAGGAGTCTTCTGACTTTCTATTGCTCTTCCCTGTTCTTCAGTTAATGTATAATTCTTTGATGTTGCCAGAGTAACTGGTTCAACTCTCTATTTCGGTAAAGGTGCTACCGATTCAGATATAATAATTTCCTCTACCGTTTCCTTCTCATAAACTATGATTTGACTTCTGTTCAGCTCATCTACTTTGACATTAGCACTATCCACAATTCTCTGCAATCATACATTAGAATAACCAGAAATATACCTTCATCATATTTAGGATCAAATTTCCCAATAATATCATCTCTCCTGATATAACATTTACTACCAAAAATTTAGAAATACTTAACTGTAGGTGTATTGCCAAACCATAATTCATAAGGTGTCTTACTGATTTCTCCTTTAATATGTACTCTATTGAATATATAAACCATTGTTCTCACTCCTTCTCTCCAGTATATATGAGGCAAACTAGCTTCCATCATCATTGTTCTAGCAACATCCAAGATAGTTATGTTCTTCCTTTCCACAACTCCATTTTGCTGAGGTGTCCGGGGAGCAGATAATTGTCTTCTTATACCATGCTTTTCACAAAAGTTATTAAACTCACCGGATGTGAATTCTCCACCATGATTTGATCTCAAACATTTAATCTTCAATCCCGTCTCAGTTTCCACTTTAGCCTTAAATATTTTAAACTTTTCAAATGATTCAGATTTTTCTCTAAAAAAAGTAACTTGCATCATTCTAGAATAATCATAAATGATTAGCATGAAATATCTATCACCTTGAAAACTTTTAATTCTAGTAGGGCCACACAAATCAGTATGAATAAGATCAAGAACACCATTTGATTTATCTTGTATACTTTTAAAAGAGCTTCTGACTTGTTTACACATCTGACATTCTTTATATACTGGATTATAGGGCTTCATAATCTTAGATATATCCCTAACTAGCTTAGTTGAACTGATCTTCACAATGCAATCAAAATTCACATGACACAACATTTTATGCCATAGCCAACTCTCATCAATCTGTGTAATCAAACATGTCTTCTGACTAGAGTTCAAATGAAATATATTACCTTTTGTTTGTGTACCGGTTGTAATCTCCAAGCTAGATCTGTTAATGATTTTACATTTTCCATCCTTGAACTGTAATTGAAATCCCTTATCTACCAATTGTCCTACACTCAAAAGATTATGCCTCAAACCTTCAACGTTATAAACATTGTCAGTATTGTTCTTACCATCCAATGATATAGTTCCTTTTTCTTGGATCATACATGCTTTGTCATCTCCAAATCTAGCTAGACCACCATCAAATTCTCACAAAGGCAGAAACTTCCCTTTATCTCTAGTCATATGATGTGAACAACCACTATCAATTATCCATTCATCCTTGTCTTCAATTTTAGTAGCAAGTGGCTTCTCTTCAGGTACATTCTCTTCCACTGTCAGATCATCTTCCTTGATAGCCAGGAATACCCATTCCTTCCCATTGCTAGATCCATTAGCAGAGTCTTCTGTCTGTTCATCATCAGAATCAGTAATGCCTTCCTCATCCACTATGTAGCATGATTTATCTATGTTTTTCTTGTAT
This sequence comes from Cryptomeria japonica, assembly GCF_030272615.1. Classification (NCBI taxonomy): domain Eukaryota; kingdom Viridiplantae; phylum Streptophyta; class Pinopsida; order Cupressales; family Cupressaceae; genus Cryptomeria; species Cryptomeria japonica. Next base: position 615,078,291 of record NC_081412.1, on the reverse strand, counting down.
TTATACTTGTTCTGATATGGAGGGTTAGGCTTAAATGATCTTCTAACTCTTTCTTCAAATCTTGAATTTCCTTCAGGACATCTAGATGCAAAATGACCAATCTTATTACAAGCAAAACATTTAAAAGGTGTTTTTCCTTCATACTTACATCCTACCGGTCCTTTAGGTACTCTTCTAGAAAATAGTGCTTCAAGTTGCTCAAACTCATCATCTTCTTTCTTCATATCTTCTAATTCATTTGCTGGAACTAGAAACCAATCTTGTAAGCAAGCAAGATAGCATTCAATCTCTGGACCAAAACCAACTGACCAAATATGAGTATAATTATCATGACCAACCTGATTCCATCACTAGACTATACCGGAGCCTACCGGATCATGTCGGATCCAAGTTAAATAGAAACCACTTAACCTATCGGGACCAGAAGGGTGCCGGTAAAGAATCCAAAAAACTAGTTTTGGCATCAATGACAAAACATCAATGCAACACATAATCAATTCCACCAAATGGCCAACAAAAAGAAATTAAAAAAAAAAATTCTTTATAGAGAGTGGCATTGCATGTTATTTCATTTTTTAATATTTTATCAACTTCTTTAATTATAGTGCCTATTTCACTAAATCCTATATTATAGTAAATTTATTTTTTCTTAACAATACAAATATAAAAGAAACTAAAAAATACACATTTTACTAGTTTATATCATTTTAAAATTCAATACATATATGCCATTTTCTATTGGTTCAAGTAAAAGAGTTGGATTAGTGTTGGTCACTTCCTTTATAAAAGTGTGACATAAATTTGCACTTTTTCTTCACTTCCTCCACATTAGTTATTGATCCAAATACTTCTCCTAGGCATGTGCATGAAGATGGGGAACCAAAAAGTGGTCACTCCACTTTTTGGCCCCCATCTGCAAGAAGTGGGAACTGAGTCGAGATTTGATGTTGGTCATAGATTATATATGACTCCAAGCAATAGATGATTGGAGAATAGAATAACTCAATATAAAAAAATCTAAAATGAGAGAAGAATAGGAACAAGACAAGAGAAATTGTAGAAGACTTTCAATACTCTCACCAAGCTATCATTGAACTAGTAAAGGTGAGAGGAGAGTGCTAAATATATATTGAAAAAAGGGAATATACATTCAATAGTTGCATTAATTCTACCTCTCATATAAATGGGAGCTTTTACCTACTTGGTAAATGCTAAAACATGTAGCATAACCTCCTTACATGAAGACAAAAAATGAGTTATGAAAGGTGGCACATAAAGTCAAAAGAGGGTGAGAAACTTAGCTACCCCATAATCTTCTCAAGTAATGACAAGATAGTTATGAAAGGTAGTACAACAAGACAAAAGAGGGTGTGTAACTCAACTACCCATGTACAATGGGAGAGAGTGATACATGTATCTGATGTACTTTTCCATGTGTCCTCATATTTGTTGGGTGAATACTTTGTCACTAGCATACCAATGACAAAATATATGATTCACTCATAGCTATATTGAGAAATTAATCTCTCCTCTCATCAAGGGGAGGTTCCCTTTGAAATCTCTTCTCTAATTAATAAGAAATTTAAATCTGTGGGTTAGTGTTGGGCATATAAATCTCTTTTTTCAGAGTTAATGTATTCCCTTCACTTTGTTACAATTTCCCTATCACTTTAATACTTAAGGAAATTAACGAATTTATCCAACAAACTATATCAAGATTTTATAAACAAGAAGCACAAAGTCTTTCTCGAATATAACACCAACTAAACTAATTATCACAATGAAAAGGAGCTCAACTTGCAGCTCAAAATCCTCAAGTATAATTCCTTAATCCTAAAAAACTACAAGCAATAGTAGAAATACAAAGCCTACTACTAATCACTTAACAATAGAAATTTCTCAAATATTCAAGGAGCACAAAGTCTACTTTCATAATTCAAGAGCTCTTTAATCCACTTAACAATACTTCCTATATCAAGAAATTCAAGAACATATATAGGTTATGAACTTAAGAACATTAACTCATATAAGAAATTCTTTTTAAACACAACACAAAGTTTGGGATAAAATAAAATTGCTTTCTTTATTTGCTTGATCAAAATTTCACAACAAAGTCAAAGTCTTAGTTGAGGCAAAAAATTAGTGGTCGTCCCTGATGATGCTGGACTAGAGGAGGTCACCCTTGATCTGGCTCGATCTTCTTTCATCTACAAAACAAACCAAAAGGTGATTAAGTTCATATAACGAATTCATTTCAACATAGCATTTTTTACCTAAAATCATCAACAATAAGATATCAAAATGAATTTTGTTCAAGATTCTTTCCAGAGACAAGCTCTATAAGAATTTCACCTTGGACCCTTTGGAAGTGTTAGGAGTGAAATTTGCATTCCTGGTTCAAATTGTTCTGACCTTGCAACCGTACTTTCTTAGATACATGCCCAAGGATGCTCTCATTCTTAACCAACACCAATCTTGATGCAAATTTGGGGCAATAGAGAGGTTTTTAAGAATTTTGCTCTGGATCCTTTGGAAAGGTCAGGAGTGAAATTCACCTTTTAGGACAAAATCTATCATGTTTCCACTCCAAAATACCTTCCAAGGCAAGCACACACTAGTTTTCCTTCCTCTAGAGCCTAGGTATCCATACCTTGACCTCTATCATAAGCAATTTGAGTGAAATTGGGAATTTCGCTTTGGACCCTCTAGAAGGGTTAGGAGCGAAACTCCTGTTTTAGGCTTATTCCTCAATCTTCTTCACTTTCAATTTATCGTGAAAGGCTTAAATGACCTCCCTCTAGGCCTTTAATGCCTTAGGAATCAAAATCCTATCTTGACACAAAGGGGAAATAGTGATTTTGATGAATTTCACTCTAGACCCTTTGGAAGGGTCAGGAGCAAATTTCTTGTTTTGAGCTCATTTCCTCATATTTGATGAATTCAATTCACCTCCAAGAATAAGGACACATTTCCTCACTCCTATCTAGGCCATACAAATTAAAATTTTAACTTGTCTTGCAAAGAAAGTAGGTGATCCTAGGATTTTTGCTCTAGACCCTTTGGAAGGGTCAAGAGCGAAATCCTTGGTTTGGGCTAATTTCCATCTTTTTTCAACATCAATTAAATTCAAAAGGAAAGAACATGTCTCCTCGCACCCATCTAAGCCATGAAAACCTAATGTTTGACTAGACTTGCATGGAAAATAGGTGATTTTAAGATTTTCGCTCTGGACCCTCTGGAAGGGTCAGGAGCGAATTTCTTCCTCTAGCCCAAAATCATCATTTTTGGAGACAAAAATCCATTCAAGGGAAATGTCAAGGGCTTCTATCATCATTGTCTAGGCTTGGCTTGGCACAAATGCGAGAGGAATAGGTGGATTTTAGAATTTCGCTCTGGACCCTCTAGAAGGGTCAGGAGCGAATTTCTTAATTTAGGCTTATTCTTCCATCATTTCAAGTTGAATTCACCTCAAAAGGCTAGAAAACACTTCCCCTCTCACATCCAACCCAAGTTTGACCTGATTTTGCAAGGGAAAATAGGTGGCTGAAGAATTTTCGCCCTGGACCCTTTGGAAGGGTTAGGAGAGATTTTCCTATTTTGAGCTTGTTTTGACTACTCCATTACCTCAATCCAATATTCAAAGGCAAGAACACATCAAAGTCCTTCTAACCATGCCATAAAAATCAAGAATCTCACCATCTCCAAGAAGAAAATATGAGTTTCCAAGAATTTCGCTTTGGACGCTTTGGAAGGGTCAGGAGCAAAATTCACCCTCTTAGCTAAAATTCTTCATTTTTCAATGCTTTTAAACATTTCTGAAGGCCAAACATGTCCACTCTTCCTTTAAACATGCCCTGGACTTCAAAAATTGGTCAAACTAGGGAGGAAATGCATCTTAGGTAGATTTTCGCTCTAAACCCTTTGGAAGGGTTAGGAGCGAAAATCTCATTCTAGGCTTGATATTTCATCTTTTATTGCTTTCCATCATTTCTCAAGGGAAGAATATGTCTATCCCTCCTCCATAATGCCTTGGACACTAAGAATTTGGCCTAACAAGGAAGAGAATGAGGTCCATGAAGATTTTTTCTCTGGACCCTTTGGAAGGGTCAGGAGCGAAAATCATGTTTTGAGCTTGATTTTTTCATTTCTCCAATTCCAAACCACCTCAAGAAGGTAACTAAACATCAGTCTCATACAAGGAACAAAGTATTAATCCTAAGAAAGGTGAAAAATGTAGGCTTGTAAGGAATTTTGCTCTAGACCCTTTGGAAGGGTCAGGAGCGAAATCCACCTTCTTGGCTAGAATCCTTCATTTTTTCAATGCTTTCAAACATTTTCAAAGTCCAAACATGTCCACTCTTCCCTTCAAGATGCCTTTCAAATAAAAATTTGGTCAAACTAGGGAGGAAATGAGCCTTAGGAGGATTTTCGCTCTGGACCCTTTGGAAGGGTCAGGAGCGAATATCACAATTTGGGCTTGATTGTTCATTTTTCAAACTTCAATTTTCTCCTGGAGGCAAATATAGATCATTCTTCATCAAAGGAGCAAGGTTTCAAGCTAAAACAAGGGAACAAATGAAGTATATAATGAATTTTGCTCTGGACCCTTTGGAAGGGTGAGGAGCGAAATTATCTTTTAGGCTAAAATCTTGATCTTCAAAATCATCCAACTCCCTCTTAGGGCAAGAACATACTAACTCCTTCTCCATCATGCCAAAGCTTAGCCAAAATAAGGAAGAAAATAAGAGCTACCAAGATTTTCGCTCTGGACCCTTTGGAAGAGTCAGGAGCGAAAATCATCTTTTTGGTTTGATCCTTGACTTTCCCAACTCTAATCTTCCTTGGGAGGAAAACATAGATCCCTCTCCTTTCATTTCCACCTTGGTCCTGACTCTGGCTAAAGGAAAAATGAGATTTTCAAGAATTTTGCTCTAGACCCTTTGGAAGGGTCAAGAGCGAAATTCCTACTTTAGGCTAATTTCCATCATTTTGTCACCTCAAATCTCCTCTAAAAGACAAATGTGCATCAAAACCTTCCCATCACACCCCAGAAGTCAACAAACTTGGTCATGTCAAAGAGCAAAGTGGACCAAAATGAATTTTGCTTTGGACCCCTTGGAAGGGTCAGGAGCGAAAATCATCCTTGGGCTCAAAGCCTGACTTCATTTTCACATTTCCTCATTCAAACAAGCGTTTTTACCTTCATTCAAGGCTAGGAATGCATTAGTTCCATGTTTTGGTCAAAGTAGAATGTCTTATGGAGAATTTCGCTTTGGACCCTTTGGAAGGGTCAGGAGTGAAATTCGCTTTGGACCCTCTGGAAGGGTGAGGACCGGAATTTGACATTTTGGTCTCTCCATCAGGATGATTTTATGGAATATAACATTTAAGTATAAGTGACATTTCCTTATATCTTTCTTCTTTCTTATACTTTAAGTTATATTCCATATATACTGTCAGGATGTTTGAGAGTGGTTTCGGACCTCCAAGAGTTATATTGCAAAATCTAGTTTTTGGAGGATTCTTCAGTTTTCTAGACAGTCAAATTTCAGGATCAAGACATTCAAGACTTAGCCAAATTTTAGGATCTAGACATTCCAAACTTAGCCAAGTTTCAGGGCATTTAAAGATCAGGATGATATTCCAGACTTCATCACTCACCAACTTGACCTAGCTTAGACCTTCAAGAATGATACTCACTCACCAAGAAAGACACAATTAGCAACAAGATCAAAACCAGGCCCTAAGGAAGACTTTCAAAGAAACCCTAATTATGGGGCCCCAAAGACTCAACCTAGCTCAAGCAGAGCCTACCATCTAGGTGATCCCTCTAGAAACACTCGAAAAGCAAAGGCTAACTGACAAAACTCTAAAACCTAGAAAGCAAAACCCCACAAAGCAAAAAAAAGTAGCAGTCCCCATTTGAAATGGGGCGATGTGTGAATACGTCACAACATCTAGTGCCACCTTGAATAAATGTTCCTAAACATTTCAGAGATAAAGACTCAATTGACACTCAAAAGCTCTGGAAGATTCAACCCAACTTATCAGGTGACTAGAAAGTATACTCAAAGAAGAAGGAGAATCCCTAACTAGATCAAAATGCTTAGTCTTTGATTACACATGTGTGTACAAGTGTATTCATTCCTCTCGACAAGACAATTATGATCTTTGGGTTCCCCTGTGATTAGCTACATAGTTTATCTGAACCTCAAAAGCATCCTGGATAGAGCCTCACTGCCAGTCAGACATCCATAGTCTCGACGAGGTTATCGCCGCAAGCTCACGAACATTGCTTCATTGCCAACCAGGCATCCATAGCCCTGATGGAGTTATTCGTATATTCCCGCTAGCCAATTTTGGTATTTCATTTCATTTTTTCTTGATTTTTCTCTTTCATTTTCTCATTTTTTCCTTTTGATATTGCTTTTCATTCCATCAATTCCTTTGGCTCATAAGCAGTGAAGCTTACTAGGGTTTGAGGATTGCGGTGGCGCTGAAGTCAGATTTTAGATTTTTCACCAATCACAGCTTTGCCTGAAAACCATAATGACTCAGAGTTAATTAATGTGTGAATATATAGTAATCAACCGATGTCAGCATCAAGATACAGAAAATGATTCCCTTCTAAGTCAAATACAAGTCCTGATCAGATGATAAAGTTCGAGAAGAACAACCTTAGATTCCAAGCACTTCATGAATAGATATCTAAGAAATGAGTCTAACATAAGATCCAGGATATTGCCAGTGTGCAAGAAACAACACAGACACCTTTCTCACAAGATGGAGGTTCCCACTCAAGACACCTAAACTAAAGCAAACAACTGATGGACTGACCCAAGGAAAACTAAGCTAAAGCACACACCAAAAGAAAACTATCTAAAGAAAGCAAACAACTAAACTACCTGAGCCACACTAGATCATGAGTCAAATGACTCAAGGCAAATTAAGAACAAGGCTCAAAAACTTCTAACTAAAGACACAAAAAGAAAACCTACTCCAAACCTATATACAAGACTCCTAGACTCAACACGACTCAAAGAAGCAAAATATATACATGACTTCACATGATTTCTCAGGTTGTACAATAGGAGCATGGAAAACGTGATGGTTCTCAACCGAGAAAATTCATCCTTAAACATAGAAAAGCAAGCTCTCACCATGCATCTCTCATACTCAAGAAAGTTTTCACTTAAAATGATCAACTGAGGTAATTTGTTAGGACCATGATCAATCCAGATGCAAGTTGTTTTTCCAAAATCCCCGTAATCAAAATCATAATAACTTTCAAGGATAGGATTAAGGAAAGAGACAACCTGACACATTTCTAGCTCAGACAAAACTGTATTGTCAGAAGCGAGGTCACCAGCTACTTCAGGAGGTCGCCATTGATGATGAATCATTCCACGGGCATTTGTAATATGTTGACCTTGATTTGGAAAGTCCTCTTGAAACAAGCTCAGTGCCCCTTTGAATAGCTCAAGATTCTATGTTTTCACTAAGATATATTGCATAAACTAGGCATCTTCATGAAATTTTGTGAGCATATCCTCAAAAATGAGAGTCTCCTTGAGGGATTGATTTTCAAAGATCTCCTCTAGTTGATCAAATATAATTTTTGGTGGCATTTCTTCTTCAAGCATAGTCTCGGGAGGTCAGAGCTGATGACGGATCATATCACTCACAATAACTTGATTGTCTTGAGAAAATTTTGACCGTGATTCCATTTTTACTTCTTCCCCAAGACCTTTCAGTGCCTCCTCAAATATCATGAGAGTGAGGAAATCTTTAAGCACCCCTTTGAATTGTTCTTCATACTTAGGCTCACTTATGATGATCTGTAATTCTTCATTCAATAGGTCAACTTGATTGTCCTCTTTAAACCTCCTGCAATTCAATATCAAGGATCCCCTTTTGTAGCATAAATGAGAATTCTTCAAGGAATGAGTCATCTTCTCCTTTAATTGCTTGCTCAACTCCTAGATCTTCCTTTATCACTGCTTGAGTATTCTCAAATAATTCTTCAACTTTTGTTTCTGTTGGTATTTTGGTATGGTTTTGTCATTGATGTCAACACCTACTAAAACACTAGCACTTTGGAGATCTAGCAACATTCATCGGCAAGCAAGTAACTACTGCACAGTCACTGGTAAATGGTTCACCACCAGGATATAATGATCATCGGTACTTGAAATGATATGGAAGACACTTGGTAATATCGAAGACATTGTGTGGACATCTTATATTAATGAATTAATCATTGGTATATTCATATTTGCATATTTTCTTTTACAGGCAAATAGGTCCAGGGTTACCTAGGGTTACACCAGCAAGTTTATCTTTTCCAGATCAGCATGGCACACTTTGGAAATGATTAATTATTGTTGTAAATGCATTAAGCCGACATGTTCAATCAATTATTGCATCGGATATTATATTGTTTGTAAAATGTTTTATTGTAATATCTTGTAGAGCTGACCTACTAAAATTGGTCTTAGGTTATGGTATAAAGGTAAGATCTTATTTGTAAGATTAGGTGTGGAATGTGAAAAAGAATTGTGTGAAGGTATATGTGAGATTAAGCAGAGCTATACATGAAGACATCATTTGAAGGTGAAGCTAGGTTTTTGTGAAAGCATATCAGCATTACACCGGTACTGAATCCAGCATATGAAGATGCTATTTTGTGCAGTACATTCTTATTCGATTTAACCATCCAACTGTAGTCAGTGTGACTCCCCTTTAGTGATTGAGCAGTGACTCTAGGCTGTTGGCCTTTCTGCATGTGCAGAACCCATCTATGTACACTTACTATCTGTAGTAGTATCATCTGATTATGGGTAAGGTTTCCCATTGTGGTTTTTCCCCTTATAAGGTTTCCACGTACAAATATTGGTGTTATGTGTTGTGGATGACTTTGTGTTTATGTTTCATGCATTAATCTTTACCATTATAGCTATTAACTGTTAACACTGTCTACCGGCATACTTAACTGGTTTACCGATATTAAGCATTAAGTTGGTTAAGTGGTTTTTGGTTTGAAATTAATAGACAACTGATTCACCCCCCCCTCTCAATTGTCTCCAGGACCTAACAATTGGTATCAGAGCCTAGTCCTCTTTTTGCAGAAGTTTAACAACTTGAGGAGATCCAATGTCTACTAATTATTTTAGGAAGGACAGTCCTAAACTTGATGGAACCAACTATGGCATATGGAAGATCAGAATGGAGACACATCTAAATTGCATTGGTGAACACGTCTAGGAAGTTACAAAGAAAGGTTACACTGTTGTTGTACCTGGTCAACCCAGTCCAACTACCATGGCTAAAGATGAGGAAAATGATTGCAAAGCAAGAGAAGCACTTTTGAGCACATTATCAGATCAACAAATCATGGGATTATCAGATAGGTCTACTACTAAAGCTATTTGGGATCATTTGGAAACATTGAATGAAGGAGATTCCACAGTCAAAATTGAAAAACTTGAAAGCTTCCAGGTCGGGTATGAACATCTAAAAATGGAAGAAGATGAAAGGATTTCTGCTTTTATGGAAAGAGTAAATGAAATTGTTTTGGGTATTAAATGTTGTGGAGGAACCTTAAGTGAGGATGAAATTGTTTCAAAAATCTTAAGAGGATTTCCATTGGCATATAAAATGAAGATTACTGCTATAAATGAGTTAAGAACAATGCCTAATACATCAGTAACTAGGGATACATTGATTGGGAAACTTTCAGCTTTTGAAATTGAAGAATTTGGTCCTGTTGCTACTATAATGATAGATTTAACCTTTAAAGCATCAACATCATCTGCTCCATCATTTGAAAAATCTGATTGGAAAGCCTTTTATGCAAGAGAACTTGAAGAAAGCAGAAAAGAAAATGAAGAACTTGAAGAACTTGAAGCACTGTTTGCAAGGAAAATGCCTAAAGGTCCAATTGGAAGTAAGTATGAAGGTAAAGCACCCTTTAAATGTTTTAACTACAATAAGATTGGTCATATGGCTTCGAGATGCCCTGATAAACATGCTAGACTAAGAGAAGAAGCTAGAAGGATATACAAGCCTAATCTTGAATATCAGAGATATAGATTTAAGAAGAACAAAGACAAATCTTGATACATTGCTGATGAAGGTGTGACTGATGATTCTGATGAGGATACAATAGACAATGGATGGGTTTTTGTTGCTATAATAGAAGATCAACTGGCACCCACTACTCAACCGGTAGAACAAGCCCTAGTAGCTAAAGTTGAAGTAAAGGATGACTGGATCATTGACTCAGGATGCTTAGATCATATGAGAGGAGACAAAGGTAAATTCTTGAACTTTCAAGAATACAATGGAGGTTTAGTAAGATTTGGAGATGACAAATCCTATTCAATCAAAGGTAAGGGTACAATATCTTTTGATGGTAAGCATTGTTAGGTCCCGGAGACAACTGAGAGGGGGGGGTGGGGGGGAATCAGTTGTCTAATAAATTCAAACCAAAAACTTATTAACCAACTTAATGCTTAATACCGGTAAACTAGTTAAGTATGTCGGTAGACAGTGTTAACAGTAAATTGCCATACCGATAAGAATTAATGCATGAAACATAAACACAAAGTCATTCACAACACATGACACCAATATTTGTACGTGGAAATCCTGTAAGGGGAAAAACCATGGTGGGAAACCTTACCCACAATCAGAAGATACTACTGCAGATAGTAAGTGTACAAAGAGGGGTCTGCACATGCAGAAAGGCCAACAACCTAGAGCTCACTGCTCAATCACAAATGGGAGTCACACTGACTACAGTTGGATGGTTAAATCCAATAAGAGTGTCCTATACAAAATCACATCTTCATATGTTGAATTTAGTACTGGTGTAATGCTGATATGCTTCTACAAAAACCTAACTTCACCTTTAGATGATGTCTTCGTGTATACCTCTGCTTGATCTCGCATATACTTTCACTCAAATCTTTTTTGCATTCCACACTTGATCTTACAAATAAGATCTTACATTTATACCATACCCTAAGACCAATTTTAGTAGGTCGACTCTACAAGATATTACAATAAAACATTTTACAAATAATATAATATCCGATGCAATAACTGATAAAACATGTTGGCTTAATGCATTTATAACAATAATAAATCATCTCCATAGCGTGCCATGCTGATCTAGAAAAGATAAACCTGCCAGTGTAACCCTAGATAACCTGGACCTATTTGCCGGTAAAGGCAAATATGCAAATAAGAATATATCAATGATTAGTACTTCAAAATAAAGTGTCCACATGATGTCTTTGACATTACCAAGTGTCTTCCATGTCATTCCAGGTACCGGTGAACATTATATCCTGCCGGTTGATCATATACCAGTAACTATTGCACAGATTACTGCTTGCCGGTGAATGTTGCTGGATCTCCAAAGTAGGTGTATTTAGTAGGTGTTAACATCAATGACAAAACCATACCAAAATACCAACAATAACACTAACAATGTTTACTATGTTGAAGGATTAAAGCATAATCTTTTAAGTGTTGGTCAATTAGTTGAGAAAGGATTTTAGTTACAATTTAAAAATGGAAAATGCAAAATCATGAATAGAACTTGTTTGGAAATTGTAACCGGTAATCAAACTAAAGGTAATATCTTTCATTTGATTAACAGTGAAAAGACATGCTTGATTGCACATATAGATGAAAGTTGGTTATGGCATAAGAGACTATGTCATGTAAACTTTGATTGCATGGTAAAGATCAGTACTACTAAGGCAGTTAGAGATCTACCTAAAATTATCAAACCTCAGAATAGAATATGTAAGAAATTTCAATTTGGAAAACAAGTTAGAGATAGTTTCAAAAGTATTCTAGAAAAATCCAATAATGCTCTTGATTTGATTCACATTGATTTATGTGGTCCAGCCAGAATTAAAAGCTTACAAGGTGATAGATATTTTATGCTAATCATTGATGACTATTCTAGAATGTGTTGGGTTACTTTTCTCAGAGAAAAATCAGAAGCACTTGGAAAGTTCAAACTATTCAAAGCAATGGTTGAAAATGAAACCGGTAAGAAAATCAAATGCTTAAGATCAGATCAAGGAGGAGAATTCACATCTAAGGACTTTAATACATTCTGTGAAGTGAATGGAATCAGAAGACAACTATCAGCACCTCAGACACCACAACAAAATGGAGTTGTTGAAAGGAAAAAAAAAACTATGTTGGATGCAGCAAGAAGTATGTTATCAAAAGCAAATTTACCACATGTGTATTGGAGAGAAGCAGTCAGCATAATGGTCCATACATTCAACAAAGTTCACATCAAAGGTGAAACCGGTAAGACCCCTCATGGACTATGGTTTGGTAACACTCCCACTCTTAAGTATTTCAAAATTTTTGGAAGTAAATGTTATATCAGAAGAGATGAGTATATTGGCAAATTTGATCCTAGAAGTGATGAAGGAATATTTCTTGGTTATTCATCTAAGAGCAAGGCATATAAATGTTTTAACAAGAGATTACAGAAAATTGTTGAGAGTACAAATGTAAAGATTGATGAACAATTCAGAGGAACTTCAAGGTATATAGGCTCTGAACCGGCAATAGAAATTGTGACAAATGAACCTACACCAAATCCACCAGTACAAAATGAAGATCTAGTTACCCCGGTACCATCTGAGGATTCCACAGTAATTGAAGAACAACAACAAACTAAGACACCTCGGTATGTAAGATTGAATCATTCAGAAGATCAGATAATTGGAAATAAATTTAAAGAAGTTATGACAAGAGGAAGATTGGTAAATGAAGAGGTATGTCTTATTTCTCAAATAAAACCATCATCTATTAATGAGGCATGTGAAGATAAATTTTGGTTTAAAGCTATGGAAAAGGAATCAGAACAAATTGAGAAAAATAACACTTGGACATTAGTTCCCCAACCTAAAGATAAAAATGTAATTGGAACCAAATGGGTATTTAGAAACAAACTTAATGAAGATGGTAATGTTGTCAGAAATAAAGCAAGACTAGTGTGTAAGGGATATTCTCAGAAAGAAGGAGTTGATTACAATGAAACCTTTGCACCCGTAGCTAGAATTGAGGCAGTCAGATTATTCTTGGCCTTTGTAGCTCACAAGAACTACAAAGTTTATCAAATGGATATTAAATGTGCATTTTTGAATGGAGATCTTGAAGAGGAAGTCTATATTGAACAACCTGATGGATTTTTTTTGACAGATGACAATGATATGGTTTGCAGGTTAAGAAAAGCTCTATATGGACTAAAACAAGCCCCAAGAGCTTGGTATGCAAGATTGGATAATTATCTTTTAAAGATTGGTTTTACCAAAGGATATGCAGACAAAAATTTATATTACGAAATAACTAATGATGAAATCTTGATTATAGAAGTATTCGTTGATGATATAATCTTTAGAGGAGAAGATGGTCTATGTAAGGAATTTTCTATTGAAATGCAGCAAGAATTTTGAATGTCTATGATTGGAGAAATAAAATTATTTTTAGGATTGCAGATTTCACAGATTGACAAAGGTATATTCTTGAGTCAATCCAAATACTTGAAAGAGTTACTAAAGAAATTTGGGATGGAGAACTCTAAACTAGTAAGCACACCTATGACTACAAATGACAAATTATCTCAAAGGGATGAATCTACACCTGTTAATCCAACTAGATACAAATCTATGATAGGAGGTTTACTATATTTGACACAAACCAGACTTGATATTATGAATGCAGTATGTATTATTTCAAGATTTCAAAGTAATCCTAGAGAAAATCATGAATCCGCAGTAAAAAGAATTTTCCAGTACTTACAAGGCACTATAAATCTTGGATTATGGTATCCTAGAGATGAAAACTTTGAATTATGTGCTACACAGATGCAAATTGGGCAGGAGATGTGGATGATAGAAAAAACACCACCGGTGGAGCATTCTTTCTTGGAAATAGACTAGTTTCTTGGTTGAGTAAGAAACAAAGTTGTACATCTTTATCAATAGCAGAATCAGAATATGTTGCAGCAGCAGCTAACTATACACAGGTACTATGGCTTAAGCAAATGTTGAAAGACATAAAGGTAAAATGCAGTGAACCTATTACCATATATTGTGATAACACTGCAACAATTGATATATCTAAGAATCCAGTACTACATTCTAAAACAAAACATGTTTCTATCAAACTAAATTTTCTAAGGGAAAAAGTTGAAGATAAGGAGATAAAACTGGTTTATATGAATACTAAAGAACAACTTGCAGATGTTTTCACAAAACCTTTGCCTAAGGAGACTTTTGAATATCGCAGAGATCAACTTGGAGTCATACCACCACTGGTAGAGACTTAGACAATTGATTATTGTCATCAACCAGTAGAATTAAAAGACAAATCTTTTACTCTAGTCTTTGATGAGGAAGCTACTTCTCAGGGGGAGTAGTTGGTATACTGAATTGATTGGTATTTTGTATATGAAATAAGTTTTGTTACAACTTTGGTATTTGATGTCAAAGGGGGAGAGATATCTATGGAAAAACACATTATCTTTTGGAGAGATTGGTATGGAAACTTTGGATAACACATGTTGCTCCTAGGGGGAGAGATTTTTGTTTGGGAGAGACTATTACTCTATGTATTCTAGTTATGATCTTTTTAGAGATTGTTGGTTTTTGGTATTTGGCATTTTTGTTTTGGCACTTTGATGGTTTTTCCATCTTGTGTTGCCATCAATTCCAAAAGGGGAGATTGTTGGTATTTTGGTATGGTTTTGTCATTGATGTCAACACCTACTAAAACACTAGCACTTTGGAGATCCAACAGCATTCACTGGCAAGCAAGTAACTACTGCACAGTTACTGGTATATGGTTCACCGACAGGATATAATGATCATTGGTACTTGAAATGATATGGAAGACACTTGGTAATATCAAAGACATCATGTGGACACCTTATCTTAATGAATTAATCATTGGTATATTCATATTTGCATATTTTCTTTTACCGACAAATAGGTCTAGGGTTACCTAGGGTTACACCGACAGGTTTATCTTTTCTAGATCAGCATGGCACGCTATGGAAATGATTAATTATTGTTATAAATGCATTAAGCCGACATGTTCAATCGGTTATTGCATCGGATATTATATTGTTTGTAAAATGTTTTATTGTAATATCTTGTAGAGCTGACCTACTAAAATTGGTCTTAGGTTATGGTATAAAGGTAAGATCTTATTTGTAAGATCAAGTGTGGAATGCGAAAAAGAATTGTGTGAAGGTATATGTGAGATTAAGCAGAGCTATACACGAAGACATCATTTGAAGGTGAAGCTAGGTTTTTGTGAAAGCATATCAACATTACACCGGTACTGAATCCAACATATGAAGATGCTATTTTGTGCAGTACATTCTTATTGGATTTAACCATCCAACTGTAGTCAGTGTGACTCCCATTTTGTGATTGAGCAGTGAGCTCTAGGCTGTTGGCCTTTCTGCATGTGCAGACCCCATCTATGTACACTTACTATTTATGTAGTAGTATCATCTGATTGTGGGTAAGGTTTCCCACCGTGGTTTTTCCCCTTAAAAGGTTTCCATGTACAAATATTGGTGTTATGTGTTGTGGATGACTTTGTGTTAATGTTTCATGCATTAATCTTTACCGGTATAGCTATTAATTGTTAACACTATCTACCGACATACTTAACTAGTTTACCGATATTAAGCATTAAGTTGGTTAAGCGGTTTTTGGTTTGAAAATAGTAGACAACTGATTCACCCCCCCCCCCTCGCAGTTGTCTTTGGGACCTAACAATGGTATTCCTTTTCAGGTGCAAGGCATGGCGAGCTATCTATACATTGATCATCAGGTGTTTGTATCTTCAACCTGCAACTGATCCTTCTCACGATTAGATGCTGGAATGATGTCTTGTTCATAGGTCCTCTTGAATTCAGCTGCGAGATGTGCACCCCAAGTTCTGTTCATGATGCCCTCTTCCTCAAACAAAATTGGCATCCCAAACTAATTTCTGACTTGATTGATGGCCATTTCACATATTGAGCAAGTAAACTCGGAATGAGGTGCACTATGAATTCTACACCACAATGGTAGCAATATGTTTTCTAAACACATTTCACCATTCAAAATGAGCTGACTCTCAATCATCCACAAGAAGCTTAGAAGAGGATCCTTGCTCTCTGGGACACTGAAGCTGCCTTCTTCTATTTCTGGCCTGGAGACATCCCAAAAGAAGATTTTTCCCTGCACTGCCAATTCCACCCTTGATAAGTACTTCAAGCAATGCATTTCATCATGTTCCTCTGTCTCATGGACTCA
This sequence comes from Cryptomeria japonica, assembly GCF_030272615.1. Taxonomy (NCBI): domain Eukaryota; kingdom Viridiplantae; phylum Streptophyta; class Pinopsida; order Cupressales; family Cupressaceae; genus Cryptomeria; species Cryptomeria japonica. The sequence goes on along the minus strand of NC_081412.1, from coordinate 615,061,936 downwards.
ACACTGCCCTGGTCTTGCAAACTTGGACAATCTGCATGTATAAAGCTATTTATCTAATCTCCACCAAAGCTAAGGAAAATCAACTTGTTTCTCCTCATGAAACTATTGCTGCTCCATTGAGAAATCTTTTCTTTTTGATTTTTTGATTTTCTAATTTTCACTTTTTTTTTGGATTTTTGGTTTTTTTACTTTTTTTTGGATTTTCTAGAATAAAAGAGATCTAGAATATCTCAGATTTAACTTGAACACTCAACTGGTTCTAGCTTGCTTCCTTCTTTTACAAGTCCAACTGACGACCCAGTGATCACCTTCCTTCTTTGTACCACCTCCGTCGAGTGTTGAAGATGACTTTCCACTGATCTTTCTTGGATTCAAGAGTTCGCATTCACTGTCAGGCACTGCTAATTTTGTTGAGAGTGGGAGAAGGGTAAAAAGCCTTAAGACGTTTTCTTCAAATGCAATGTGACTTGACAAGATCCAACTTTCAAATGCTCAGCCCTCCTTCTAGCACCAATTGTGTTGAGCATGGGAGGAGGGTAAAAAGCCTTAAGATGATTTCTTCAAATGTGATGTGACTTGATAAGTTCCACTGATCACGGCTTGACAATGATCAGCCCTCCTTCAAGCACTAATTCTATTGATGTGTCTTTTGTACATGACCAAACATAGAATAAAATACCTAAAGGTACCTTATCCTCTCTTGAACAAAGTTCCCGACTGCTGAAGATCTAGCTGAAGGATCAGTCAGAGTAACTCCAAGGTTCTTTTATGTAGGATCTCTATGTATGGATAAGCTCTTTGTGGTATGATGTGATTTTGTTGGAATCACAAGGGGACTTACACTTGATGACTTGAACGTCTAATTTGCTGGAATCACAAGTCCTATTTACTACCTGGAAGACAAACAAATGGCAAAAGATGCAAGATTCAGGAAGTCTACTCTACTACCTAGAATGCGAGAAGATGGATGAACGACTAGGTGGAGTCCTACTAGGCTAGGTCTCACCATTAGGCTTGAACAATCTGACACCAACTCAGTGCGATCTTCTAAGGGATGCTTCCAATACATTCAAATCGTATGCCATTAGACACTGATCAACATTCAAGATAATGCATGAATAATAGATGTGTACGACTTAAGATTAAGCTCATTTTATGCCAGTTGACCACACAGGGCACATGTACAATCAGTAAGAGGCTAGTGGTATGGACTAGACAGATTCTACACAGGTGCATTCAACAACTTCTTTCATTCAATTTAATTATCTATCATCTAAAATGAATATTCAACAAGAGACCATGCATATTGCAACGAAACAACACACTTCACCATAACTTCAATGAAAATGGAGTTTGTTTACAATCACTGGCAACAATTTCTTGCCTTGTCCTCCTAATTTACTCTAATTGCTATTGTATTAGCTCACTATTCACTATTTCTAACTATTCACCCCACTACTGACTATTGACTAACTATTAGCCTTTACAAATGAGGAGCCAGGGCTTATATAGCGCTTTCAATACAATTCAATGGCTCAGATCAATTTTAGATCAATGGCTAAGATTTTACAATGAAAACCCTAATTAGGGTTTGTTACAACCAACTCAATTCTGGCCAATGAAATAATTACATTATTTGGACACATGTCTTCTCTGGAATATTCAACCAATGGACAACCAGGGTAGGTAAATCAAAGTTAGTGCCATCCTTGATGAGTCAGGCACATTGAATCTGGACATGTTGAGGTGGACCAATCCAACTGGAGGAGTGATGACTGGGACACCACCTTGTCTGACACTTGCAACTTGGTAGATATTCAATTTAATGATGCTGAGAAGCTGACTTTAATTAACTTTTCTGAAACTATTGGCTTCTTCAACGAACCCTTGCTTTAACCTCCTTTGTCTTTGATGTGCAGGATGGATGGTGGTCATCCCTGATGATGCTAGACTAGAGGAGGTCGCCCTTGATCTGGCCTGGTCTTCTTTCATCTGCAAAACAAACCAAAAGATGATTAAGTTCATATAACGAATTCATTTCAACATAGCATTTTCTACCTTAAATCATCAACAAGAAGATATCAAAATGAATTTTGTTCAAGATTCTTTCCAAAGACAAGCTCTATAAGAATTTTGCCCTGGACCCTTTGGAAGGGTTAGGAGAAAAATTTGCATTCTTAGCACAAATTGTTCTAACCTTGCAACCGTACTTTCTTAGATACATGCCCAAGGATACCCTCATTCTCAACCAACACCAATCTTGATGCAAATTTGGGGCAAAAGAGAGGTTTTAAAGAATTTCGCTCTAGACCCTTTGGAAGGGTCAGGAGTGAAATTCACCTTTTAGGACAAAATCTATCATGTTTCCACTCCAAAATACCTTCCAAGGCAAGCACACACTAGTTTTCCTTCCTCTAGAGCCTAGGGATCCACACCTTGACCTCTATCATAAGCAATTTGAGTGAAATTGGGAATTTCGCTTTGGACCCTCTAGAAGGGTTAGGAGCGAAACTCCTGTTTTAGGCTTATTCCTCAATCTTCTTCACTTTCAATTTATCGTGAAAGGCTTAAATGACCTCCCTCTAGGTTTTTAATGCCTTAGGAATCAAAATCCTATCTTGACACAAAGGGGAAATAGTGATTTTGATGAATTTCACTCTAGACCCTTTGGAAGGGTCAGGAGCAAATTTCTTGTTTTGAGCTCATTTCCTCATATTTGATGACTTCAATTCACCTCCAAGAATAAGGACACATTTCCTCACTCCTATCTAGGCCATACAAATCAAAATTTTAACTTGTCTTGCAAAGAAAGTAGGTGATCCTAGGATTTTTGCTCTAGACCCTTTGGAAGGGTCAAGAGCGAAATCCTTGGTTTGGGCTAATTTCCATCTTTTTTCAACATCAATTAAATTCAAAAGGAAAGAACATGTCTCCTCGCACCCATTTAAGCCATGAAAACCTAACGTTTGACTAGACTTGCATGGAAAATAGGTGATTTTAAGATTTTCGCTCTGGACCCTCTGGAAGGGTCAGGAGCGAATTTATTCCTCTAGCCCAAAATCATCATTTTTGGAGACAAAAATCCATTCAAGGGAAATCTCAAGGGCTTCTATCATCATTGTCTAGGCTTGGCTTGGCACAAATGCGAGAGGAATAGGTGGATTTTAGAATTTCGCTCTGGACCCTCTAGAAGGGTCAGGAGTGAATTTCTTAATTTAGGCTTATTCTTCCATCATTTCAAGTTGAATTCACCTCAAAAGGCTAGAAAACACTTCCCCTCTCAAATCCAACCCAAGTTTGACCTGATTTTGCAAGGGAAAATAGGTGGCTGAAGAATTTTTGCCCTGGACCCTTTGGAAGGGTCAGGAGAGATTTTCCTATTTTGAGCTTGTTTTGACTACTCCATTACCTCAATCCAATATTCAAAGGAAAGAACACATCAAAGTCCTTCTAACCATGCCATAAAAATCAAGAATCTCACCATCTCCAAGAAGAAAATATGAGTTTCCAAGAATTTCGCTTTGGACGCTTTGGAAGGGTCAGGAGCAAAATTCACCCTCTTAGCTAAAATTCTTCATTTTTCAATGCTTTTAAACATTTCTGAAGGCCAAACATGTACACTCTTTCCTTTAAACATGCCTTGGACATCAAAAATTGGTCAAACTAGGGAGGAAATGCATCTTAGGTAGATTTTCGCTCTAAACCCTTTGGAAGGGTTAGGAGCAAAAATCTCATTCTAGGCTTGATATTTCATCTTTTATTGCTTTCCATCATTTCTCAAGGGAAGAATATGTCTATCCCTCCTCCATAATGCCTTGGACACTAAGAATTTGGCCTAACAAGGAAGAGAATGAGGTCCATGAAGATTTTTGCTCTGGACCCTTTGGAAGGGTCAGGAGCGAAAATCATGTTTTGAGCTTGATTTTTTCATTTCTCCAATTCCAAACCACCTTAAGAAGGTAACTAAACATCATTCTCATACAAGGAACAAAGTATTAATCCTAAGAAAGGTGAAAAATGTAGGCTTGTAAGGAATTTTGCTCTAGACCCTTTGGAAGGGTCAGGAGCGAAATCCACCTTCTTGGCTAGAATCCTTCATTTTTTCAATGCTTTCAAACATTTTCAAAGTCCAAACATATCCACTCTTCCCTTCAAGATGCCTTTCAAATAAAAATTTGGTCAAACTAGGGAGGAAATGAGCCTTAGGAGGATTTTCGCTCTGGACCCTTTGGAAGGGTCAGGAGCGAATATCACAATTTGGGCTTGATTGTTCATTTTTCAAACTTCAATTTTCTCCTGGAGGCAAATATAGATCATTCTTCATCAAAGGAGCAAGGTTTCAAGCTAAAACAAGGGAACAAATGAAGTATATAATGAATTTTGCTCTGGACCCTTTGGAAGGGTGAGGAGCGAAATTATCTTTTAGGCTAAAATCTTGATCTTCAAAATCATCCAACTCCCTCTTAGGGCAAGAACATACTAACTCCTTCTCCATCATGCCAAAGCTTAGCCAAAATAAGGAAGAAAATAAGAGCTACCAAGATTTTCGCTCTAGACCCTTTGGAAGGGTCAGGAGTGAAAATCATGTTTTGGGTTTGATCCTTGCCTTTTCCAACTCTAATCTTCCTTGGGAGGCAAACATAGATCCCTCTCCTTTCATTTCCACCTTGGTCCTGACTCTAGCTAAAGGAAAAATGAGGTTTTCAAGAATTTCACTCTGGACCCTTTGGAAGGTTCAGGAGCGAAATTCCTACTTTAGGCTAATTTCCATCATTTTGTCATGTCAAATCTCCTCTCAAAGACAAATGTGCATCAAAACCTTCCCATCACACCCCAGAAGTCAGCAAAGTTGGTCATGTCAAAGAGCAAAGTGGAGCAAAATGAATTTCGCTCTAGACCCTTTGGAAGGGTCAGGAGGAAAAATCATCCTTGGGCTCAAATCCTGACTTCATTTTCACATTTCCTCATTCAAACAAGCATTTTTACCTTCATTCAAGCCTAGGAATGTGTTAGTTCTAGGTTTTGGTCAAACTATGAAATTCGCTTTGGACCGTCTGGAAGGGTCACGAGCAAAATTTGACATTTTGGTCTCTCTATTAGGATCATTTTATGGAATATAACATTTAAGTATAAGTGAAATTTCCTTATATCTTTCTTCTTTCTTATACTTTAAGTTATACTCCATATATATTGTCAAGATGTTTGAGAGTTGTTTCGGACCTCCAGGAGTTATATTGGAAAATCTAGTTTTTGGAGGATTCTTCAATTTTCCAGACAGTCAAATTTCAGGATCATGACATTCTAGGCTTAGCCAAATTTCAGGATCAGGACATTCCAGACTTAGCCAAATTTCAAGGCATTTGAAGGTCAAGATGACATTCTAGACTTCATCACTCACCAACTTGACCTAGCTTGGACCTTCAAGAATGATACTCACTCACCAAGCAAGACACAATTAGCAACAAGATCAAAACCAGGCCCTAAGGAAGACTTTCAAAGAAACCCTAATTCTAGGGCCCCCAAAGACTCAACTTAGCTCAAGCAGAGCCTACCATCTAGGTGATCCTCTTGGAAACATTTGAAAAGCATAGGCTAACAGACAAAACTCTAAAACCTAGAAAGAAAAACCCCACAAAGAGAGAAAAGTAGGGGTCCCCATTTGCAATGGGGCGATGTGTTAATATGTCACAACAGGGTTGCAACTCCTTTATGTTGTAGCCTATAAATTGTATAGGGGTTGGTGCTCCTTTAAGTTGGTTCTCATAAATTAGGGGTTGGTTCTCTATATATTATAATTAGAGATTCATTGTGAGGCTGGATTGGACTAGAAGATCTCCAACAACTATTCTCACTGAGGTTTTTCTCACATTGGGTTTTCCTCGTATATCTAGTGTTGCGTGATGTATTCTTGTGCATGTGTTATGCTAATGTTTTAGCAAGTCCTTTCACACATCTTGTTTGCACTGTTTGAGCTTCTGGTTAGTACTCAGTTTGTTTTATATATTACCAGTATCCTCTTTTTGAATAAAAAGTGTTTAAATCACTAATTCACCCCCCTCTCAGTGATCCATTGTTTCCAACAATTGGTATCAAAGCCTAGGTACCTTGTTTTGTCAAAATAATTCTCTATCTTGGGTAGATCTTGTCAAGTGTTCACAATGGCAAGAAATGAATGTGCCTCCTCAAAAGCTCCTATAGTTGATGGTGTCAACTATGCCTTTTGGAGTAGAAGAATGGAATCCTATTTATCCTCTCTAGGTTGTGATGTATGGATGTCGGTTGTGAATGGGTATACAATCCCTAATAATCCCCCTACTGATCCAGATGCTAAGAGGGAATATGAGAACAATGCTAAAGCTAAGAATTTCATTCTTAGTGGGTTGTTTGATAATGAGTTTGTTAAAGTTATGTACTACTCCTTTGCCAAGGAAACTTGGGATAAGTTTTAGAAGATATTTTAAGGTGATGCTAAAGTCAAGGAAGCCAAGTTGTAGACATTGAGAGCACAACTTGAGGGTTTGAAGATGAGAGATGAAGAGAAGATTGCCGACTATCTTTGAAGGGTTGATGAAACAACAAACACCATTAGAGGGCTTGGAGAAGAAATAAAAGATGAGGTGGTAGTGAAGAAAGTACTTAGATCTCTTACATCTAAGTATGATAAAAAGGTCTCATCAATAGAAGAAGCAAAATATCTGAAAGTATTTACAATGGATGAGTTGTATGGCTCCCTAACTACTTATGAGATGAGGACTATCGGTACCGATGGTATGAAGAAAGAAGCAACATTCAAGACATCAAGAAAAGGAAAAGAAGAATCTTCTCATGATGAAACTGGTGAAGACTCTGATGACATCATGGAAAACTTTTTCATAAGACTCAAGACAGGTTCAGGAAAATACAAGGCAAGCTTCCTTTGAAATGTTTCAACTATGGAAAGATTGATATTTTGTTGCTAAATGTCCTTATGGTGATAAGAATGAAGATGATCAATCAAGTGGTAGCAGATCATATAGTAAGGATAGGAAGCAGAATGTCTACCAGCATGGTAGAAGAGGCTATCGAAAGCAAAGCAGTCTTTACACACATGAAAATGATACCATAGATGAGGAAAGTGCCTTAGATGACTACTATAGTGGAGATGAATTCAGAACAAACCTTTTCATGGATCAAGAGGTTTTAGTACCTGAAAAAGAAAAAGAGGAAGAGAAATAAGGAGAAGTAGTGTTAGACACAATGTACCACTAAGAAGGGGGTGAAACAGTGGTTCTCAGTCTTTTCCTTTGAACAACCTTGATGTGTATACCAGTTATGAGATCTATCACAATGATGACTTACTGGCTGGTGGAGAGACTAACACAAATGCAAACACACATAAAGGGCATCACATAACACCAGTATGTTCAAGGAAAACCCAAGATGGGAAAAAACTCGGTGAGTAATGTTGTTGGAGTCTACTGCTCCAATCTAGCCTCACAATGAAAAATTTGTTACAATGTTTAGGGCACCAACCCCTAATTTAGGGCACCAACCCAAGGAGAACCAACCCCTAACTTATTTATGGGCAACAACCCAAAAGAGATACAACCCCTGCACTGAGCTACAACTGAGTGCTCACAAAGAAAACATCAATTACAAAAGTAGTTGTCTTGTTACAAGTGAATCTTGCAACCATTTCATATACCTTACTCTATCGGTGAGATACCTTCTCTGATACACCGACTCACTCTTTTGTTGCTCTCACTTGCTGCTCTACTACCGGAAAACCCTACCAGTACACTTCTCCTCTTCTTCTTTGCTGGCTCTCCTCCTCACTCTCTTCTCTTCACAAGTACTACACTCTACCGATTCTATGTTTTCCTTCTCTGTAGCTCCCTTTTCTTCTGCTCTGTCGGTGTAGACACTATCAGTTCTACTCTTCTACCGGTTGAACACTTCAACTAGGTTCACCCTCACACTCAGTCACTTCTAAGCTATGCTATGTGCACTTGACTGATTTTCTCTCACAAGCAGAAGTAACATACTTTGTAGTAGCACTTTATTCTTCTATCTAGCAGCAACTTAACAATGTCTTTGGCCTGCATATTTATAGACCGGTTTTCCCGCCAAAAGCCTATTTAAATTCTAGCTGTTTAGGGTTTCCTCATCATCCTCAAGGCAAACCAAATCCAATCAGATATTCCCTGATCTAATCTCTCTGATAGCCAATAGTACACCTTTGCCATTATCGCACTTTCTTGATCACGCCTTCTATTTCTGGCGATCTGCTTTTTCCCTTATCAGCCGATTTCTTGGTCAACCACGAAGATCGGTCTTATTATTTCCTTCATCTATGTTGATCTCCTCAATCACTCTTAGATAGCTCTAAGTTGTCCTCCAGACCTCGAGCCACAAACCTTTACAATAATACTGCAACATAGCCCATGATTTGTGGGATCTTCCATTAATATTGACCAACTCTGCAACTAAGTCATCGGTGTACATTCCTTCTTCGTTCGAATATAGGTTCACCACCTTGACTCCATGTGGCATCCATGTTGACCAACTGCCAGCTTGACTCTTCATGTCAGTCTAGGTAGAATCACCGACCAAATACTCTATTGGTTCCTCTTTCCTGTCAGTTTACTAACCCTGCTAGTATCTCACACTCTACCATTTACCTCACCATGTCTGTACTGTGTTGAACTGTCGGTGGAACACCTTGACCGGTCACTAGACATGTCTATCCAAGCATGCTCATTCCCATAAAGTGGGAGGTCATTTATATCTACACCTTTCTCATAGTACCAGTGGAGTTGCATACGTGTAAACACTCTTGATGATACCATGTCATCAACCTTCCACATAATCTATCTTTAATCAGGCTAATCTTCCTTTATGTCCATCTGCTCAACCATGTCTTCTCCCTGAACAACTCTAACAATATTTATGCCAGTTTGTCAAGATGAAAAAGTCATCACTCTTCATCTTAACCTGCAACACACCATGCCTTCTCTCTCGGTCCAGTGCAAATCCTTGTTCTCATGCACTTGAGGCATTCCTTTGATTTACTAGTAGATCCGATGTGGGCACATTCACTGTCAGTCATCTCTTCCCTTGGTGACTGCATCTTCATCTAGTGGGATTCCTATTGTTCTACAACCTCACAACATACCTGTGATCAGTTCATTCTTCTTCTCCAATGTCGATGTGATTTAGCTAACATTCCGCCTCTTCATCACACATAACAGCTCAAACACTTTGCCCATCCTGTTTGTGCACTGGTCATCATCTTACTAGTTGACACCCACTCACTTGGGGGATTTGTCTTCTCCATGTGAACACATCATTTACCAATTGACATCCTTCTCTTACGGTGATACACTATACCGGTAACCTATTCATCTCATCCACACAAGTTAGGCACTAACTTGTGTGTCGGTAACACCTGTGGTCATCCATCTGATGGCATTCTCTTCCTTATCTTACCGGTGTCCTACAACACAAAGTGATATCCAAGATACCTCATTCTATACTTCTTCATGATAGTGTTGCACATTTATCTCTTCTACCAGTGATCATCCCATACCAGTTGACATCAATGACAACACAATGCCAACAAGTAGATCTTGAAGAAAAACTCATTAGTGCCTTAGATGATCTAAAGAAAACAAGAAGAGATTTGAAGAAGGTAAAAAGGGATGCAGCTGAAGAACAAGAATTGTTGGAGCAATCTCTTGAAGAGTCCAAGAAAACTATTGCACATCTATAACTCTAGTTGGAAGAGGCCAAGAGGATGTGTGAAGTTACTAGTACCAGTCTGAGTGAAAAGGAAAAGGAACATCAGAATCTGGAAGTATAAATAGTGAAACTTTAGAAGGAGTTAGAGAAAGTTCAGGAAGAAATAAAAGTGAGAAGCAAATATGAAGGTAGCACTGAAGCCCTAGACAAGATGCAAAGCAAACAAAAGCTATCCAAAGATACTGGTGGCTTAGGTTTTCAAGAAGGTGAAAGTTCAAATAGAAAAGACACATCTGATAAGGAGATACAATTCACTTCTTCAAATGAAGGTGAAGAGAAGAAGACATTCACGGTAAGAAAGGATACCGGCAAGAAGACATATGCACATGCTGTTAGAAACCGCCACACAAACTGGTATACTCAATCAATGAACCAGAGACCATACTCAATGCACTGACATGTAGATCCAAGGAGAAATGCAAGTGTTGATCATGAAGGATTCGTAAGATTTAGCAACATGAAAGGAAGACCCCTAGTGAGGCAGCTGTTTGTAGGTTCAAGACAACCTAGCCGGTATGTTCCAAATTTTCATGGCTATTGTCACTGGTGTAATAAGTTTAGTCATAGAATGGGAGATTGTTGGAAAATAAATGTCAACCCCAATTTTGAGAGTAGAAACTCATTTTCTATATTACAAAGTACAAATGTCACATGTTATAATTGCAATGATTTTGGTCACAAGAGTTATGAATGTAGGAGTAATATGCAAATGTCCTACAAGAATGCATTGAGTACATCTTATAGTGCTAATGTGAAATGTTACAAGTGTCAAAATTTTGGTCACATAGAAAGGTATTGTAAGCTAAGAACTAACAAGAAAAAGAAAATAGTACCAGATCAGAAGTTAGAAACAAAATAGGAACACAAAGTGACAGAAGAGGAAAATAAAGAAGAGAAATTGGTTTGGGTAGAGAAGGAGAAAAACAAGATAGAGTCCAGCCTGATTGTGCAGACTGATCTACATGCTGAAAGGAGGAATTTATGGGTAGTTGATAGTGGTTTCTCAAATCACATGACTGGAGATAAGAAAAAGTTCATCAAGCTTGATGATTGGAATGGTGGTTCAGTCTGGTTTGGTGACAACTCCTCCATCAAGATCAAAGGTTGGGGTACACTAAATATTGATGGCAAGCTCAAGGCTCATGATGTGTACTATGTGGAAGGACTAAAACATAACCTACTGAGTGTAAGTCAAATGTGTGACAAAGGGTACAAGTTCTCATTTGACTCTACCGGTTGTCAGAGAAGAAAGCAAAGTATTGGTCAGGTGGTAAGTGAAATAAAGAGAATAGAGGGTAATGTCTACAATCTAAAGGAATGCTATGAGTCTCAATGCATGATGGGACAGATTGATGAAAGCTAGTTGTGAAACTAAAGATTAGGCCATGTGAATTTTAATAATCTGGTTAAGATAAGCAAGAACCAGTGTGTGAGAAACATACCCCAGATTATAACATTGGCAAGTACATTCTGTGATGAATGTGTTAGAGGTAAGAAAGCAAAGGTTAGCTTTAAAAAAAAGGAATATAACACCTCAAGACCTTTGGAGTTGATACATATTGACTTATGTGGGCCAACAAGGACAAGAGAATTGGTTAGAGAAAGGTATTTCATGTTGTTCATAGATGATTACTCAAGAATGACTTGGGTATGTTGGCATATGCACACTCCAATGAAACATTGTATGTGATTGAAGGTTTTGTCATTGATGGAAACCTTGTAATCCTATGGCACCAACAAAGACATTATACCGGCATCGGTAGATCACACTCTACACTGGCACTCAGGACACCAACACTGGCACAAAAGAAAGGAAGTATACCAGCACAGAGGCCAACATGATTTTTGTTATATAATATTTTGTTTATTATTGTAAGCTGACTTGGCAAATTGTAAAATGACTCTTATATATAAAAGAGATCATTGTAGACATTTTATAATATGGAAGAATGTGAAGAATGTGAAGTAGAAGCATTAAGGAAAATATTAGGCAGACCTAATGTGCGAAATATAGGTCAAAGGTATATGTAAAGAATAGAGTAGGAACCGGTACTGAATTAGGCATTGAAGATGCTATTGTAAAGCACTACAACATATTGGATTTGTATAATCCTTATTGTAAGTTAGTGAGACTTCCCATTGAGCAGTGAGCTCTACGCAGTTGGCCTTCCTGCATGTGTAGGCCCCTATTGTAAGTAATATTCTCTTATTGACCAGTGAGTGAATATTGTGGGTCACAAATCCCACCGAGGTTTTTCCCACACCGGGTTTCCTCATTAACATCTTGTGTTATGGTGTACTTTTCATGTGGATGTACTTGATTCTGTTTATTGCATTATTTCTTGCATACCAGTACACTATTATATTATGTTTTGCATGTTTTAAGTTAAGAAATTCTAATCACTAGTTAGATACTGATTCACCCCCCCCTCTCAGTATCTGTGGGACCCCTAACAATTGGTATCAGAGCTTGGTCCTCTATTTTCAGAAGCCTAACAACTTGAGGAAGATCTTGACATTGGTAAAGATGGAAAATCTGATGAAGCAACTTGAAGGAGCTCTTATAGACTATGATGTGGAGAAGTTGAAAAAAATCAAACTAGAAGATGATTTAAGGGTAGCTCAGGATATCATTCAGGGACTTCAAGAAAATTTTACTGTAGCAAGAAATAAGAGAAGAGAACTTTGTGAAAAATTTCAAAATGAGAATGATGAAAAGGAATCACTTAATGATATGATAAGAAAGTTGTAACAAGAGATCATGACAACAAAAAATGAAATGCAGGATATGACTATGAGATTTTGCAAAGAGATTAAGGATACGAAGAAGAATGAAGAAGAATTAACCAGAAGAATAAGTGATGCAGCAAATGAGAATACAAGACTTAGCTATGAAAATGACATGTTGAAGATAGATTTGATGCATACTCAGAATGACTCAAATGAACTGATGAGACAAAAAGAAATCTTGGAAAGAGAACTGGAAACTGCAAATCAACACAAAGAAAAATTCAAGAAAAGATCAGAGGAATTCGGCACCTTGCTGAAGAATCAAAAACCTAAAGGTGACACGTCTGGAATTGGCTTTGAAGTTGGTGAAAGCTCTGGTACTACAAATACTCAGGATCACAGCAAACCGGTAAGACAACCTAATGCTTATAAATTCAATGGAAAATGCTTTAATTGTAATAAGTATGGTCATAGAACAAATGCATGTAGATCTAGAAATTATCAGAATATCAACACACCCACTGGTCAATGTTCTAAATACAACAAAGCAGGTCACAACTCTGAAAACTCTAGAATGAATGTGAGATGTTATGTTTGTGGAAGATTTGGACATTTATCTAATCAATGAAGAACACAAAATGGCATAGGTTATGGGAAAGCTATTCAGAAAAAAAATGTAACTTGTTATGCATGTAACAAGATTGGGCATATTGCTAAATTTTGTAGAAAAAAAGGAACACTGGTAGACAACAAAAGTGCTAGCTTGAAAGGTAAAGAAAAAGTTGAAGAGGTTAAGCAAGAATTCTCAAAACAATGGATTAGGAAAGATCTAAATATTGGGAATACTCCTCCACCGGTAGAACAAAACAATGCTTCACCGATAGGATAGAGTGATGCTTCACCGGAAGGACAGAGCAGTGCTCCACCGATAGGAAGTTCTTCATCTAATTGAAGAAAATTTCTTTGAGGGTTTGGCAATCTAATGACACATGTGCTATTATTCCCTCGGTTGAGATAAGAAGTTGAAAATTACCTATTACTGGCAAACAATGTTAAGTGAATACTTAACCGGCATGCAATTAATGTGGTAGATGGCGAAGAGACATTATAAAGTTAAGGTTTTGGCTCCATTTCATTTCACTGTGATTTCAAATTTTCAAAGAGCGCGAAGACTCCGAGCTAAGGAATTTTGAGCAAGAAGCAAGCACACTCCAAGCAATCATCCATCCAAGGCAGTAAAAGGTATTTAATCATGGCATCCACCTCTGCAATTGAATACATAGAAAACCCTACTGTTGTTGAAGTAATAAAAAGACCTAGGCCCGTATTTCAGTTAGTTCTCGAGATAGCAAATAAGGATGATACCTTGGGTGCTTTTTCTCAAATTCCTAAGGGAGTTGTATATGCCGAAGACCCCAGAATGTACATCCACTGCAACATTGAAGAGTTAGGAAATGAGGAAATTAAAACCATGTATAAAACTATGATATGTGATAATACCGGCAATGTTAAAGATGAGCACAAAATAATTGAGACCCTAGGATTTACAAAGATCCTTAGCATTCTTGAATTTCCAAAGGATGTGGTTAGGATAGTTTTAAGCAGGGTACATGGAGAATTTTTCTGGTTAGATGCAATCCATAAGATCACCAAGGAAGCTGTGAAAGCTATCACAGGGTTACCGACCACCGGTAAAAGACCAGATAAAACCAAGAAGGTTTTGAATGACCTAGTTATAGACCTAACTGGTGCAACATTTGACAAGAGGTCTCTAAGGGTTAATGATGTAAAAGATATCAATGTGAGATTCATCAGTATGATATTAGGGTATAAAGCAACTCATGCTAATAGACGAAATTCAGTTTCAAGTTTATGCATTAAGAGTGCTTATGATATGGTAACAGATAATGCAAAAATTGACATATGTGAATGGTTAAAGGATGAATTAATTGACAATCTTGGAAAGATCAAGAAGGATAAGAAAGGAACTTTCAGATTTGGAAATTTGTTGGTATGCCTAATGCTACACATAACAAAACAGGTTCCTGGTATAGGTTACAAAGAACTTGGATATGACATTACGATAGGCAAACAATTGACTGAACTATTCAATAATATGGGTGAGAACAAGGAAAACAATATTAATGACTTCTTTCAAGCATTAAAAGCTAAAATGAAGAAAAGAGTAAGGTTATCACAGAAGATTGTAGACAAATGCAAAGATGATATATGCTTTGTCATCAAGAAAGATGAAATCTGGATGGAAGCGGTCATCCCAAGGATAGTTTGGGTAGCCGAGATGGGCTATGAAATAGATGATCACATAGTTGAAACATATGCCAAAGCACTTCTGGAAGCCCCTAGAGAACCAAAAGAAAACGTATTTGGTAGTGTTGAAACTGTAGACGTCTAAAAATGGTCAACGCTTGCGGAGTCATAATTTAACATCTACGCATTGCCTTATTTTTAGGCTTCTTGCGTCGCATTAACATTTCTTCTATGTTGCGCACTTGGTCTTTATCATTTGCGAGCATCGAGTCCTTCTTCTGCTTTCATAATTTTTCTCACTTTCGAATTTGGTCTTGTCGATAACAATCTTCAGTCATGATTTTGATCGATCTTATCTTGTCGCATCAATGAGCGTGTTAATTTGTCATCATTTTGGACATCGTCAATCCTAATTAGGGTTTTTTCCTCTTTTCAATCTTGTCATCTTGCGATCGATTCGTCATCGATCCTTGTCCTTTGATCAAATTGTCATCAATCTTGTCGTCTTGCGATTGATTTGTCATTTTCAATCTTGTCGTTTTGCGATCAACTTGTCATCGATCATTGTCATTTTCAATCTTGTCATTTTGTGATCAATTTGTCATCGATCGTTGTCATTTTCAATCTTGTCATTTTGCGATCAATTTGTCATCAATCGTTGTTATTTTCAATCTTGTCATTTTGCAATTGATTTGACATCGATCGTCATCCTTCTCAATCATGTCAATTTGGATCAATTTTTCATTATTCCTCATCAATTGGTGCATTTATTAATCAAATCACTTATCAGCATCAGTCCTTTGTCAGTCAGAATCATGATCAAATCAAATCGATATCAATTATCTTTTGTCAAGACCTAATTGTCATCCTTGCATTTTCTAATTCATCTTCTAGGGCTTCATGATTTATTCATTTAACCTTGTTTGTCATTTCTCCCTCTAGGTTAAATAATTTATTTATTTATCCTAAGTCTTCTTGTCACAATTAAATGTTTATTTAATTGGCTAACTAATTCTTCCCTCTTTGTGAATTAATTAATAAATGAAAAATTGTTAATTAAATCACTTAATTCCTAATTTCATCAATTCTCTAATTTCCTAATTTCTAATTCATCCAATTTTCAATTTTCTCCTAATTTCATGGGAATGACATAGAAAATTTGTCATAATTGTCAATCAATCAATTTTGACATAGCAATTTGTCATAATTATCAATCAATCAATTTTGCATAGAAAGTGTCAATTTGTCATAATTTGTCATAATTGTCATTCTTGATTTGAAATTTCCTTTCAAATCTCCTCATGCTAATCTTGTCTTTTCTCCAATTTATCTATAAATTGGATGAATTTCTTCATTCAAAGCCCCTGGTCGAATCAATCATGCTTCTAGTACCCTTATGCTGTCATCTTGTCTTGACAATCTTGCTTTCACATTAGGCTTATGCACTTGAAGGTGAGATCCACAAAACAAAGCAATTTGAAGGAGAAAGAAGGACAATGGAGCCACATGAAGGAGACATCTGCATTTGGTTTGCTTAGATTTCATTTTGAATGTCTTGTTTTCATGTTTTCATTGAATGTTTTTAGGATTAATCACTACATTTCAGTTTTCGTGATTGAACTAGTCCAATTTGCCACTTGCTTTGATGATTTCCAGATTCCTATCTATAGAAACCATATAAAGCCAAATTCAATCAAAGAAAATAGTGAAAAAGGTTGAGGCAGTTTTAAGGAAAGGGTCTAGACAAGCAAAAGCCATCAAGGAAGATGTATTGAAGAAAACCGACATAACAGACGATGAGTTAGCAGCTCCAGAGCCTGAAACTCACCTATCACGAGTAGGTACTTCTTCAGGAAGTGATATGCCTACAACTTTTAAAAGAGTTGTAAGAAAAAGAGATCCCTCACCGACAACCACACCTTCACCTAGGAGGACAAGGCAAAAGCAACAAGCAGTGAGATCTCCGGTTAGAAAGACCACACCAAAGAAGAAACTAACAACCAAGAAGAAGAAAAGGACAAACAAAGACTTGGCTCCTCTTGATATATTACTGAATGAAGTCATAGAGGAAGGTAAACTGAAGAACATAGAGAAAATATATGACACTCTAATAGCAGATGAAAAAGAACAAGTTGAAAATAGTGTTATATTGTACATGGATATGTACAAGAAATTTTTGAAGGAAGTAGTCAATGAAATTCCTGATGAATTATTCAAAAGACTAGAGGCAAGAAGACAGGCAGTGATAGAATTGGATAAGAAAATAAAAATTGAGAAGTTACTTGCTGTATATCCAGTAAACTCTCCACAAGAGATTGATGATCTAATTGCAAAGGCCAACTGGTCAGTATTTTCTACTGCACACCGACATATTTCACTAATGGCACGAAGAGTTAATGAAGTGACAGAGGAAACAGAAGATGGATGGGATATATTCCTGGTTGAGAAAGAAAAATAAGAAGAGTACAGGAACCCCAAACCTATAAAGGTATATCAGAAAGATAGAGACAAGGGGAAAGGTAAAGTTGGTGGACCACCAAGTATCAAGGTTAGAGACAACTTACCCCCACCTTCTTTAAATACTCCACCAGTAAAATCAACAAGTACTGAAGATCAACTGGCAGCTGAGAGTATGGATGTAAAGGATAATAATCCTAATCCTGAAGTCCTATATACTGTGAATGTTGATACTCAAAAGATCAACATAGTAGTAGGCAAAGATACAACTATTAAGTCAGATATGGCTAGTTAGCCTCCGGTAGCAGGGGAAATAGATAAACCAGCAGAAGATAAAGAGAAAAAGGTAGAGACTGAGACATAAATAGAGGCAATGCAACATACTGAGAAACAAATAGAGCTAAAGGCTCTAGAACAACAACAACCGGAATAGGTACATAAGGAAACAATGCCACCGACAACTAGTGAAGTAGGAAAACCAGTGCTTAAAGAAATGCAGACACAAACAGACCTACCAGAGGTCAACACAAGCCTGGTTACATCCTCTGGTACTCAGATTGTTGGATCATCATCAGGATATAAATCAACAAATGTGACTGAGGTGTTATTAGATTCTATCAAGAAAATAACCGATTGCAGCTCACAAGATTACAAAGTAATTGATGATTCCATACCAATTTTGAAGGTAATTGCTCCCAACTGTAATATAGATAAGAAATATTCTTTAGGACAATTGGATACATTGTGTAAATATATCTCAGAAAACATTGAGAAAATAAAGGAAGAGTCAGTGAAGGATAAGGTAGAAATTGAAAAATAGAAATTCTTTGATGAGGAAATAAAGAAGTGTAATAGAGATTTTGACACACTTCTACCAGAACAATGTAATTTATTGAAAGAATATAAAAAATATGTATAAAGATACCTGTAAAACAAGCTTTTTGACTATAGATATTGACAAGAAGATGAGCAAGGTACAGGATGAGATAAATAAACTTTGCAGACAGCTTTGTCAACTCACCTGATACACTATCAGTTTTTGAGGAGAATATAACAAATTTTGAGGAAGAACTACTCAAATTGGAAAGAGAGAAAGAAAGAATAATAAATAAGGAAAAACATTTGAGATCTAAACTAAGTCCAAGATTGGACTATCTATCATCTCTGCGGAAGGAAATTTCTGAGGCATTAATACAGGGAAGCAAAACACCGACAGAGCATTTGCAGCATCTCACCAGTATGGTGAAGAGAATAGAGACAAGAATAAAAGATGGCAAGAAGTTTATGGATAGTATAAACTTGATTTTGTGAGATCTTTTTCAAATTGTAACTACCCAGCTATAAGGTTGAAACCACAAACTCTACTGACATCTTGACAACCTTTGTCATTGATACCAAAGGGGGAGTAGTGGGATGAGAAAATTCAAATCATAGGAATCATATGCTTAGGGGGAGCACACACATTTTTATTAACATTTTTGGACTACACATTTTTGGATAATTTTTGAAATTTCTCATGAGTGTTGCCATCAATGCCAAAGGGGGAGATTGTTGGCATATGCACACTCCAATGAGACATTGTATGTGATTGAAGGTTTTGTCATTGATGGCAACCTTGCAATCCTATGGCACCGACAAAGACATTATATCGGTATCAGCAGATCACACTCTACACTGACACTCAGGACATCAACACCGACACAGAAGAAAGGAAGTATATCGGCATAGAGGCCGATAGGATTTTTGTTATATAATATTTTGTTTATTATTGTAAGCCAACTTGGAAAATTGTAAAATGACTCTTATATATAAAAGAGATCATTGTAGACATTTTATAATATGGAAGAATGTGAAGAATGTGAAGTAGAAGCAATAAGGAAAATATTAGGCAGACCTAATGTGTGAAATATAGGTCAAGGGTATGTGTAAAGAATAGAGCAGGAACCGGTATTGAATCAGGCATTGAAGATGCTATTGTAAAGCAGTACAAGATATTGGATTTGTATAATCCTTATTGTAAGTCAGTGAGACTTCCCATTGAGCAGTGAGCTCTAGGCAGTTGGCCTTCTTGCATGTGCAGGCCCTTATTGTAAGTAATATTCTCTTATTGGCCAGTGAGTGGATATTGTGGGTCACAAATCCCATTGAGGTTTTTCCCACACTGGGTTTCCTCATTAACATCTTATGTTATGGTGTACTTTTCATGTGGATGTACTTGATTCTATTTATTGCATCATTTCTTGCATACCGGTACAGTGTTATATTATGTTATGCATGTTTTAAGTTAAGAAATTCTAATCACCAGTTAGATACTGATTCACCCCCCCTCTCAGTATCTGTGGGACCCCTAACAAGGTAACCTTCCTGCACGATAAGTCGCAAGTATTTGAGAGATTGAAGATTTTCAGGAAGATGGTAGAAAATGAAAGTGGTTACTGGGATGCTTAAGATCAAACTACGGTGGAGAATTTTCTTCCAATGAGTTTGTTGACTACTATGAGAGACACAGAATCTGAAGACAATATTTAGTTGTAAAGACACCTTAGCAAAATAGGGTGGTAGAGAGGAAAATAGTTAAGTGAAGGAGATGGCTAGGACAATGTTGAATGAGGCCAACATACCAGATATAACCTCAAAGGAAGAAGTTCATACTGTAGTCTACACATTAAACTCCATACAGTTAAGAGTGAACAACATAATGACTCCTTATGAGATGGAATGAAAGAAAACCATCACTCAAGCACTTCAAAGTGTTTGGTAGTAAGTGTTTCATCAAGAGAGATGCTGATGGGTTGGGAAGTTTTTATTCCTAAAGTGATGAAGGAATCTTTTTGGGATACTCAACCAATAGTAAAGCCTACAAATTCTACAACAAGAGATTGAGAAGGGTGGTTGAGAGTGTAAATGTGAGAATAGATGAAGACTCACATAGAGGAAAATCTACACTGACACCTTACATTGATGATTCAGATGTTGAATATGAAGAACTATCTGATAATGGGCTAGTAGAAGATGCACCAAACAAGATCCCCAACTAATTTGTGCAGAAGAATCATTTAGAAAAACAAATCAAAGGAGATAGGAATGAAGGTGTGAAGACCAAAAGGAGATTAGCTAGTGAAAGTGAGTAGGTAAATTTCTTCCTCATCACTGAAGTAGAGCCCAAAACTTTTGATGATGCTAGAAAAAGTGAGAAGTGGGTAGATGCCATGGATGAAGAATTGAGACAAATTGAGAAAAAATAGACTTGGGAACTTGTTCCTAGATCAACAAACAAGAATTTCATAGGTACCAAATGGGTCTACCAGAACAAGATGAATGAAGAAGGTAAGATAGTTCAACATAAAGAAAGGTTGGTTTGCAAAGGGTATGATCAAGTGGAAGGTATTGATTTTGAAGAAACCTTTGCATGGGTTGCTAGATTAGAGGCAATAAGAATGTTTTTAGCCTTCTCAGCCTATAAGGGATATAAAGTGTATCAGATGGATGTAAAATCTACTGTTCTCAATAGTAATCTTGAAGAAGAGGTGTATATGGAATAGTCGGAAGGGTACTTGTTGCATGAAGATAAGAGTTTTGTATGCCAGTTGAAGAAATACTTGTATGGTTTGAAGCAGGCTTCCAGAGCATGGTATTACCAGTTAGACAAATACTTGAAGGAGCAAGGATTCAGGAAAGGGAATATAGACAACAACATGTATGTCAAGGTAAATGGAGATCACATGATTATAGTTGTTGTCTATGTGGATGATATTATATTTGGTGGATATAAGGACATCATGTGCAAAAAATTTATAGATCAGATGAAGATAGAATTTGAGATGTCCATGCTAGGTGAGTTGTCCTATTTTCTTGGTTTGTAGATCTAATAGCAGGAGAGAGGAATTTCCATCTCCCAAACCAAGTATGCTAAAGACATGCTGAAGAAATTTCAAATGGAGGACAACAAACCGGTAAGTACTCCCAAGGTTAGTGGTTGTAAGTTGAGAAAACTAGATGAGTCCCTCGAAGTTGAGCAAACATTGTATAGGTCTATGATTGACAATCTGTTATATCTAACATCATCTAGACTGGATATTGTACAAGTTGTTTGCATGGTAGAAAGATTCCAAGCTACTCCTAAATAGTCTCACCTAAATACAGTCAGAAGAATCTTCAGGTATCTGCAAGGAACAATCAGCTATGGTCTATGGTATCCAAAGAAAGAAGATTTTTCTTTGCAAGCTTATACTGATGCAAATTGGGTAGGAAGTATTGATGACCAAAAAAGTACAAGTGGAGGTGATTTATACTTAGGAGATCGGTTAGTATCATGGCATAGTAAGAAACAAGACTCAATGTCATTGTCTACTACTGAGGCAGAGTATATAGTAGCTGCTACATGTTGTTCATAGGTTTTATGGATTTGTAGCATCGTAAAATTGTGACACTTGCAATTTCAACTACATTTGGGTCTTCACAATGGCGGCGCAATGTTGAACCTGAATGGAGACCCCGAAACCTATTTACGACATCAAAAACTGCATCTTTCTGCACCTTGGCCTGATCCTCCTTGCACCTTGCTGTCCCGGGAGGTGGGACCATGGTGCCCAGTGCCCTGGTCCTTCAGGACCATGGTGCCCAGCGTCTTGGTCCCTCAGGACCATGGCACCTAGCACCTTGGTCCTCTAGGACCATGGTGCCCGACGCCTTGGTCCCTGGCCCTATTTTGGGCCCGGTCTCTTGTTGGGCATCGGGTCTTCAAGTTTGCAATTCAGAAAATAATGCTCCTAGGTCGGCCTAAGGTCAGAAAAATTAGTCTCCTAACCCTAATTGACAAGTATATAAACTACATTTCCCCTCCCAGAAAAGGAGGAAAAACATATGTATGCAAGAGGCGGAAGCGATAGGCAAACATTCAAACATTCAAGCATTCAAGCATTCCTTCAAGCAATTGAGCATTCTAGGTCTCCATTCAAGGCTAGGTGTTGCATTCAAGACAAGGATTCAACCATTGAAGAGGAGATCACCTACAACATATAACATACAACATCATTACACCTTCGCATGTAAGAATACAAACATTCTTACAACAAGGTATCAGTACTTGATTACATTACAAACATTTACATTTACAACATTCTCATTTCTTGGTTAATTCCAAAACTGGGGTTTGACCTGAAGGCAAACCCCTAATCCCTAACCCCCCAATCGTCCTCTCTTTTCTGTGTGTAGGTTGCAGGTATGCGGCTGTAATTGAAGATCTGGAATCCTTGTGCAGAGATGAACTGATCCCCCTTCGTTTCGCGAATTTTTCGAAGGACCGTGTGCACTTCGAGCGCCATCGTCCTATCAACTTTCACTCAAATTTGCAAGACAGCATCATCTCGACATTTTACTGCTAATTTCAGGTCTGCAGCTTCATCCCATGTCCCTATTTCTGTCTACAAGCTAATCTTTCTTACTTTCACATACACTCCTAGTTCAATCCTTCTATCTACATTCTTTACAAAAGAGGGTATCCTTGCTGTCTCAACCCTTGAAACTCATTTAGAATCCAATCTTGCATTGTGTGGGATTGGATATTGTGGGTTTCAACCCCTCTTTTGAATGTAAAGTCTTCCCTAAGTGAAAACCGTCAACCTTAGTGACCTCCTTTCTCTTTCCTTGGAGTGGGGGAACACCTAGGGTTTGATTTTCTGCTTTACATTTTGGTGAACCCAACGTGAACATCCTAATTCTGATTATTCATGGTTAGATCTGAAAATTTTGCTTCCTTAATTACATTTCCATGTTTGATCTTTTGCAAATTTTAGAGGTTAATTGCATAAAAACTCTAAATTTTCTTTTTAGTAATTGAGCTTGTGAAATGTTTAATGGTTAATGCTTGTTTCAGATCTACTCTTCTATTGCAAATAGTCAATTCATATTTGTGCTTTAATTCTGAAAATTAAGTGGTTAAGTGTCAAAACCCTAATTTTTAAAACCCTCTTGATTCAACCTTTGACCGATGATTTCACTGATCAAAACACCTCCAAATCGGCTGTAACTTTGGATTCCGCAACAAAATCATAATATCTCTCATCCCTGAAATTTTTGAAAAAATTTGCGAGGACCATGTGCACCCCGAGCGCCATCGTCTCTGACATTTTTTCCAAAATTTCGGGAGCTAGATCTTACTGCATTTTTCTACTAGAATCCAGAATCTTGGCTGATTTCATCAATTCTAACACTTTCAAAATTAAAGTCAAAGTTGGTCTAGTGATTGCTTGGATTAAGGCTTCTAATCATTTCAAAAATTATTGAAATTGAAATTTTGTGTTAAAATTGTATTTCTTACTGTCCTAAATCTGAAAAGTGTGTTGACATTCATTCGAAGTTTCAGTGCTTTATTCAAATTTTTGCAGTTTGTGACTTTTGAAATTAAGTGTTTAATTGTAACAACTTTGATTTCCGCTTCCAAAATCCAATTTTGCGTGAAATTGAGTCAATTGTTAAATTTCAAAGCTTGCATTGCTTTTAGTATTCCCTCTAAAATCATAAAATTCAAAATTTCAGTTTCCCTCTCTTTTTCAAAATTCAAATTTTGCATTTTTCAACAATCTTGGTAGGGTTCAATTTTGAGATTGCAACTTTAATTTGGCCTATCTACAGATTGCAAAATCTCTCAATTTTTTCAGATTAGCTTTAAAATCATCATAACTTTCATCCTTGAAAATTTTGAAAAAATTTGTGAGGACCGTGTGCACTCCATTCGCCACGGTCCCCGACATTTTTTCTGAAACTTTGGGAGACTGTCATGATTGCATTTAACAACTTAAATCTAGGAGATTCGCTGATTTTAGTGAAATTCGCTACCTCTAAATTTGAAAATAAATTCAAAATTCAAAATCTTCTCTCTCTCTCTAGTGCATGAGTTTTACAACAATAAGCCCTACTTACACTATTCCCATTAGACGAAG
This sequence comes from Cryptomeria japonica, assembly GCF_030272615.1. NCBI lineage: Eukaryota > Viridiplantae > Streptophyta > Pinopsida > Cupressales > Cupressaceae > Cryptomeria > Cryptomeria japonica. The sequence continues at coordinate 615,037,760 of NC_081412.1, read as the reverse complement.
CCTTAGAATTAAGTCTTTCCAAGGTTTAATTACCGAGGAGATGGAACCTAATTTGAATGGTCTTTTTAACGAAGACACGGGTAATTCCTCTAATCCTCTTAATGATGAAGAAGCTCTCCATGAGGTTTCTGTAGAACAACTTTCAAAATTGGATAACCAATTTGATGATTTTCAGCAATGGATGTCTCAAGAATACCCCGATAGTCAAGCTCTTTCATTAATTGAGGGTCTAAAACGTATGGTTCAAAGTGATAAGAATGGAATTGATATTTTGCATAGTATTGCACACATCGTGGATTTGAATGTGATGCCTATGAAGAGTTGTGCCGAAACTTTAGGTTATACACAACCTCCTACTCACGTCAATCATTCTATTCCTTTAACAACTTCTATTGCTAGTATACCTACTTTTACATCAAACATAATGACTACTTCAATACAAAACATTCCACCTATGATCACCAGTCATGGGGGCAATCCTTCTTCTTCAATCAACCCTCTTCCTTCATTCAATCCGACTTCTTCATTCATTCCTTCAATGAGTGTTCCTATTACATCTCCACAAATGAACATGACGCAAGGGGGCAATTCAGTTAACCATTCCATTCCTCCTTGTAGTACTCCTTTTTTCCAATCATCTCCTATGACTAACCATCATAGTGTCCCGCCACCTTACTCTCAATCAATACCTTCTTTCAATAACATAATACCTCCATCACAATCTAACATGTCTAATATGAACTCTTCGACTGAAGCGACCATTAACAATCTTGCACAAACTGTCTCTTCTTTACAGCAACAAATTGCCTCTATGAATCAATCTAAGTTTAGTGTGCCCACATTTGATGTTGCGAGCCCACTTTCTCTTGACATTGTTTGAGCTATCCCCCCTAAGCATGTTGAAATCCCGCAGTTAGAGCTTTAGAATGGTAAGGGTGATCCTCTAACACATGTTAAGACCTTTCAAACAATATGTACTGATTTTTCTCATGACCAAAGGTTGCTTGCAAAATTGTTTACTAGAACATTAAGAGATAAGGCTCTACAATGGTATTGCTCATTGCCTTCCTATTCTATTACTTCTTTCCAACAACTTGCAAATGCTTTTATTCAACAATTTCAAAACAATATAGGTCCTAAAGTTACTTTGATTGATTTAATGCATTGTAAACAAGGTGTTAAAGAGAAAGTGACTGATTTCATTGGTAGATATAAGCATTTGTGTGCTCAAATTTATTTTCCAGTACCTGACAATGATATTCAAAGGATCTTTATTTCTAATTTACAAAAAGATATTAGAGAAAAACTTCTATTTTCTAAGTTTACTTCTTTTCAACAGTTGTGCGCAACTCTTCACAATTATCAACTGACTGTGAGCCAAATGGAACAAGCAAATCCTATGGCTCCAAGTGATAAGGGTGATAGTAGTCAACAACCATTTGGGAAGTTTAAACCGAACAGAGAGTTCATTAAGTTCAATGAAAATATCACCAACAACAATGTGAATGCAGCATCAGGTGTGCCTCCTATTTCTAAGTTTTTCAAGAAAGAAAGAAAGTTTACTCCTTTGAATGAAACATTGCATAGTATTATGAATAAGTTATTGGAACAAAATGTGCTTACTCTCCCTCCTATAAAGAAAATAGATCCTGCAAAGATTAATTCACCCTATTTTGATAACAAATATTTTTGTCAATTTCATCGTCAACCTGGGCATGATACTGAAAAATGTTTTGCTTTAAATGGTGTGAATGATAAAGGCAACACATCTGTAGCTCTTCCTAACCAAAATCTTAAGATTTTTACTGATCCATTACCTTCTCATACCTCTAATGTGATTGAGACTAATGATTCCTCTTTCTCACCTGATGGTCTTGTGTCTGTGACTTCGAATGTGATTAACTTTGTAGAGCAGCAGAAAATCCCTAAAGAGCCTTCCATCACATTTGATTCCAGTGAAACTATCAGGGCACCTGATGGTCCTTTATATATAGTTGCAAAAGTCAAGAATACACCTTGTCGTGGAGTGCTTATTGATCCTTCTTGCATGGTTAATGTCATTACTGAAGAATTTATTTTTACTTTGCAATTGAATCAAGTGATCTATGACAAAACAAATGTGGTTGTGAAACTATTTGATGCATTTTCTTCTCCTGCAATTGGTTCTATTACATTACCTATTGAGGTCCATAACAAATCCCTTGATGTGAACTTTGCTATTATTCCATCATCTGAACAATTTCGTGTGAAGCTAGGCTATCCTTGGTTATCTTCCATGAAAGCTATTGCTTCTCCTATTCACAAGTGTTTTAAATTTCCCCATAATGGTGAAGTTGTTACTGTCAATCATAGTCTCTTTAAACTAGCTGAAAGAACTTCTAGCGTACCTGTTGATTATTTTTGGCCCAAACAATTCCAAGCTCTTCCACCGCTAAGTGATCATCTTTTCAAATCTTATCAAAAGTGGAAAAAAGATATGATCCTATCTCTAAGTGAACCTAGAACACCCACACTTGATATTCCTATCGTTCTTGAGAAGGAAGTTCTTCCTTTGAAAGATAAAACTAATGTCTTTTCTCAAGAAGATTCCCAACCCATCCCTATGGATGTGACTATGTCTATGTCTAATAAACTTTCTGAAGGTAGACCTATAACTCCTCGTCATGATGGACTTGGTCTCCTTCCTAAACCAGATATTCCTCCTTTATATGGAGCAGTTCCTCCTCCTTATAGAGAGAAGAGACCTTCCTCTTCTCCTATGGATCAACCTAAGAGACCACAACCCAAACACCCAAGTGATAAGGATGAGAACATTCCTCCTCCTCAATCTTCTCAACTTCCTACTAAGACTAGATGAAATCGTTCTGCACGTGAACACTGACGAAAGCATCATCTTAGAGCTTGTGCAGCTGCCTCTCAAACTTTGCAATCCCCCAAAACACCTTCAGCTAGTATTATTCCATTTTCTCCTCAGCCGAAAATTGAGCCAAAATATCCTAAACATAAGATGCATGATGGTTTTGATCCTGTGCAAGTTAAAGATCCTATTTTTATAAATCTTGATGATATAGATGAAAATGTTATTCATGATGAAAATGTTACTCCTCTTCATTTTGATAGTGAATATGAATATGTTGATGTTGATAACCATTTATCTAACAAATTTTCTAAAGCACTTATCCTAGCTCCTGGACAAGAACAATGTGGCTTGGAACATGAACATAGCCCTTGTTTGGATCTTGTGACAGCTCCATCTGCTGTGTTGGATGTTCCTCCTCTAGCGTGTTTCCTGCCTTCCCAAAATATTGATCAGCAAGATCGGGGGGTGGATGACGTGCTAGACTAGTTTCATTAGCATAGCGGACTCTCTCCTCCTCTCTTTTGTTACTTCTTCTATGTGTTATTCTCATTCTTCTATTTGTTTTCCTTAGTGTTGTCTACTTGAGGATGATGCAAAGCATTGAGATCTCTTTTGGTCTCTCTCATGTTGACTCAAAAGACACAGGCATTCCCTTCTTCTAGGTGACTTTCTTTGATTGGGGAATGAAGAACAATTATGAATACATACATATGATATAAATGAATTATCATACAGCATACTAACCCCAAGGAAAGTGAAATCACCTCGTGCTTTGTGTTTTGTGTCTATTATCCTTAGGCTTATCTCACACTTGTGGGCTAAATCCATGTGATAACATGCTCCTTTCCCTTCTCATTTCTTATGTGTATCACTACCTTAAAGCAATCACCCCCGATGAGGCATGTGCGATCACTTTAATGTAGGGGGCATAAACTCCATCCATATCTCTTCAAGATTCCTAAAAATTTCTTGGCGAACTTATCTTTGCCTTGAAAACTTTTGGTATTTTTCTTGCATGACTCATAGTGAGAGAACCTTACTACTGACAGTCATGGTTATCCCTCCTGATCTTCCCTTTTACTTTGTCAATCGAAGTCGTAAGATCCTTAGTCCACTGGGGGCTTGGTGTATCTTGCTTCCTTGACATGGTGAAAAGTCTTTCAATGTTGTTTCCTTGTACTTTACCACAAGTATGGGCGTACGCTTATACTCCTGCTAAAGTGGGGGCTAAATGTAGCATTGTAAAATTGTGACACTTGCAATTTCGACTGCATTTGGGTCTTCACAATGGTAGCGCAATGTTGAACATGAATGGAGACCTCGAAACCTGTTTACGACATCAAAAACTGCATCTTTCTGCACCTTGGCCTGATCCTCCTTGCACCTTGCTATCCCGGGAGGTGGGACCATGGCGCCCAGCGCCCTAGTCCTTCAGGACCATAGCGCCCAGCGTCCTGGTCCCTCAGGACCATGGCACCTAGCGCCTTGGTCCTCCAGGACCATGGCGCGCAGCGCCCTGGTCCCTGGCCCTATTTTGGGCCCGGTCTCTTGTCGGGCATCGGGTCTTCAAGTTTGCAATTCGGAAAATAATGCTCCTAGGTCAGCCTAAGGTTGGAAAAATCAGTCTCCTAACCCTAATTGACAAGTATATAAACTACATTTCCCCTCCTAGAAAAGGAGGAAAAACATATGTATGCAAGAGGTGGAAGCGATAGGCAAACATTCAAACATTCAAGCATTCAAGCATTCCTTCAAGCAATTGAGAATTCTAGGTCTCCATTCAAGGCTAGGTGTTGCATTCAAGACAAGGATTCAACCATTGAAGAGGAGATCACTTACAACATATAACATACAACATCATTACACCTTCGCATGTAAGAATACAAACATTCTTACAACAAGGTATCAGTACTTGATTACATTACAAACATTTACATTTACAACATTCTCATTTCTTGGTTAATTCCAAAACTGGGGTTTGACCTGAAGGCAAACCCCTAATCCCTAACCCCCCAATTGTCCTCTCTTTTCTATGTGTAGGTTGTAGGTACGCAACTGTAATTGAAGATCTGGAATCCTTGTGCAGAGACGAACCGATCCCCCTTCGTTTCGCGGATTTTTCGAAGGACCGTGTGCACTTTGGGCGCCATCGTCCTATCAACTTTCACTCAAATTTGCAGGACAACATCGTCTCGACATTTTACTGCTAATTTCAGGTCTGCAGCTTCATCCCGTGTCCCTATTTCTGTCTACAAGCTAATCTTTCTTACTTTCACATACACTCCTAGTTCAATCCTTCTATCTACATTCTTTACAAAAGAGGGTATCCTTGCTGTCTCAACCCTTGAAACTCATTTAGAATCCAGTCTTGCATTGTGTGGGATTGGATCTTGTGGGTTTCAACCCCTCTTTTGAATGTAAAGTCTTCCCTAAGTGAAAACCGTCAACCTTAGTGACCTCCTTTCTCTTTCCTTGGAGTGGGGGAACACCTAGGGTTCGATTTTCCGCTTTACAGGATGAAGCAGATGCTAAAAGACATACAAGTGGAGATACCGAAACCTATTCCAATCTAGTGTGATAAATCAAGTGCAATTGACATATCCAAGAATTCAGTAACGCACTCAAGAAAAAAACACATTGCAATCAAGTATCACTTCTCGAGGGGGAAGGTAGCAGACAAGGAGATCATTGTTGAATATGTTCCAACTGGTGAGCATATTGTTGACATATTTACCAAGCCACTTCCTTTGGGCCCATTTGAGTACCTGAGACAAAAAATGGGAGTTGTCCCACCATCTAGAAGTACTTAAATGCATAAGAGGATGCATGATTCAGGGGGAGTCAACCATTGTTACTATCTTATGACTATTGAATCACGAAGCATAGACACAAGGGGACAATGTGTCTTAACTAGATGCAGTCAAGGGAGAGATTATTGGTGTCAGACTAAGGTTTCCTTTGCCATTGTTGTCAAAGGGGGAGAGAAACTAGAAAAGAAAATGTTGACATCAATGCCAAAGTGAGAGATTGTTGGCATTGAGTTCTCATTGATGTCAACCAGTATTGCAAGCAGGCTACCGGTAGAGGTATGTCATCTGGTATAAAGAAGAGTGAACCGGCATGGTGAAAGACAAATATGGTATTGAGAAGATTAACATGAAGTCTTGTCAACCAGTATGGTGGAAGACAAGTAGTTATTAAGACTATCAGTGACTTCACCGGTATGAGGTGAGATGCATGTGTATGTTAGCATGCTGAGTGATAATTGGTAAAGCATAGACTGGTCTAGAGGTTAGCTACCTATTTATGATGAAGAGGAAGAATGTTAAAGTAATCACAAACCACCAGACGTGAAGATGTGCTACTGGTGCAGTGTGCACTACCATTTAGTAGGAGGAGAAGGTCTCACTGGTAAAGGCTTGTGTCAGTATGTGTTTGGTAAATGTTCAAGTGTAAACTAACCTTGTGTTAGTGACATGAGTGTATGATCGATGTGATGACATGTGCTGCTGAGGTGGAACATGCAGAGGTTGGTGAAGCCTCCATCAACATGGTTATTGAAACAGCTAGTTGACATTAATGAAACAACCACAAATCACGAGATGATAATAGATTGATGTGGCTTGAGAAAGGAAGAATGACATAGAAAGATCAGGGAGTTGTTGGTGCTTGGATCAAAGCAATGAAATCAGACTGCAAGAGGACCTCAAGAAGAAAACAACTAGTTCTTAAACGAGTCGATAGGTTTCAAGGCCAAAAAACATGGTCGAGATTGCTATCTTTAGAAAATATGCATTGGATAATGGAAAACACATACAGATGCATTCCTCAATTACTGTTGATCGATCTAAGGCAGATTGGATCAGATCTCATGCAGATTTGGGCAGGTGAAGGAAACCCTAACCACCCTAAGTTCAAATTGATTCTTGGTAGGAAAGACCAAGTTTAAATATGATGACTTGAGATTGTGATTGTTGCTATTGTAGAGTGAAGGCAAGTGTGAAATCATTGTCTTAGTGCCGAAGAGATAAACACTCAAAGTGTTTATGAATGAAGAATAGACTGGTAAGGAGAAGTAGGATAAATTGGTGTAAGGAACAAACTGGTGGAGTGAGCATAGAATATAGAGGTGACAAGCCAACAAGTATGGTACCTGATAAAGAGTGATCAAGTGTAAGTTGAGGAGTAAAGGCATTGTGAGAGGGCACTTAGAAAAGTTATCAGCAAAGGCAAGTTGCGGAGTGGGTGGAGAAAATACAAACCGGTAGAGGAAAATATTGTAAGGTTGCAACACTTCATTTGCAACAGTGATTTCATTTGTAGAACTAAGTTTTATATTATTTTCACTAAGTTAGAGCTTAGTGTAGGGGTTGTAGCACCTTTAGGTTGTAACCTATAAATTGTGCAAGGGTTGGTGCTCCTTTAATTTGGTGCTCATAAATTAGGGGTTGGTGATCCCCGGGTTGGTGCCCTAAATATTGTAATCAGAGATTCACTGTGAGGCTGGATTGGAGCAAAAGATCTCCAACAACTATTCTCACTGAGGTTTTTCTCACATTGGGTTATCCTCTTATATCTGGTGTTGTGTGATGCATTCTTGTGCATGTGTTATGTTAATGTTTTAGCAAGTCCTTTCACACACCTTGTTTGCACTGTTTGAGCTACCGGTTAGCACTGAGATTATTTTATATATTGTCGGTATCCTCTTGTTGAAGAAAAAGTGTTTAAATCACTGATTCACCCTCCTCTCAGTGATCCATTGTGTCCATTAGTGCATTACCAATTGTAATATTTCATATACTTCTAAAAGGGTATCATCATATTATGGGTAGGTTCTCACCACAATGTTTTTTATTAACGGGAGTTTCTATGTCAAAAATATTGGTGTTATGTGTGTTATTGATGTGGTGTTGATTTGTGCTTTCATTGTTATTATCAAATCTAAATTGGTGTTTAAGTTGACTAGAGTTTTTGTACAGATTGATTCACTCTCCCCTCTCAGTTTGCTAGATTGTTTCCAACATAAACACTATACCACTCACAAGATCTAAGATACATACTCTTAAACATATTTATCCTCTTTCTCTTCTTCCCTCTTCTCACACCTTAATTCTCACCTCCTTGTCTCTTCTCTCACATGCTTTCCCTCTTCTTGCATTTTATTGTCACCATTTTCTATCCACACCTTGGACTTAAAATTTTTCTTCCCCATATATTATTCTCCCTCCCTAATTCTCATTTTTTCAACTAATTTATTTCTCACTCCACTCATACCACTCTAAATCCACACTTTCTTCTCCTAGCCTAATTTAATTCTAAACCCACTCGTCTACCTTCCTTATTCTTATTCCTTATAACTAATTCTCCTCTTTTACATCATTCTCCCTTTTTATATCCATTTTCTCTTTGTTCATTCCTTTTCATGTCCCTAAATTTATTTACATAACTTTTTCTTTTATCTAAGAATATCTCTCCCAAATCTCCTAATCATTGGAAAACAAATAATTTTCCTCACACTTATAATTATTTTTACCATGATTCTCACTATGACCACATGCATCTTCAAAAGTATCAACTTATTCATGATGAGATTGTTAGGATTGATGATAGTCCCAAAGATACTGAGAGGGGGGGGTGAATCAGTATCTTTTTGGATTACAGAATATTTGACCTCATTAAGTATTTTACATTCCAAAACACTATACCGGTAAAAAATAATTAATGCAGTAAATAAGAACAGTAAAGACAACATAGAAAGAACACCATAACACAAGATGTTTAACAAGGAAACCCGGTGTGGGAAAAACCTTGGTGGGATTTGTGACCCACAATATTCACTCACTGGCTAATGAATGGATATTACTTACAAGAGGGGCCTGCACAAGCAAGAAGGCCAACTACCTAGAGCTCACTACTCAATTACAAAAGGAAGTCTCATTGACTTACAAAATGGATTATGAAAATCAAATATAATGTACTACTACAAAAAGCATCTGCTATGCCAGGTTCAATACTGGTTTAAACTCATATAATAACCATAAACCTTTATACAAAATCTGTCTTGATATTCACTCTACATATCCATCATATCATATATCCTCTCACCAAATGATCTACAAGATCTCATACTTATATATGAGTCTTATCACAACATTCCATGTCATCTTACAAAAAGATATTACAATTAAATACAAAATACAATAATCAAAATCCTGTCGGCTAGGATGTCGGTAAACATTATTGTCACTGTCGGTGAACTATCTGCCAGTGTAGAGTCTATCGATGTTGGTGCCTGCTAGTGCCATAAGATTGTAAGGTTGCCATCAATTAAAATATCTTCAATCACCTTTAACTACCATTAGAGTGTGCAATGCCAACAATCTCCCCCTTTGGCATTGATGGCAACACTCATGAGAATAATTCAAAATTGTATCCAAAAATTGAAGTCCAAAAATCTTACCCAAATTGTGTGCACCCCCTGAGCAGATGATCTCTTCTGCAAGTCATTTTTCTTAGTTCTACTGCTCCCCCTTTGATATCAATGACAAAGGTTGTCAAAATGTCAATGAGTGCAATGCTCAGCTAGTACCTTGTAACTGGTTGGTTACAATCTGGAATCGGTCTGCTAATACCAAATTCAGGCTCTGAGTGATCCTATTGTTGTTCTTTAATGTTGCCTCTAGTCTCTGAATAGTATCAGTGAGGTGATGCATTTTCTCTTCCGGTGTCTTTTGTCCCTGAATAAGTGCCTCTGAGATCTCTTTCCTCAAAGAGATGAGGTTATCCAATTTAGGATTGAGTCTACATTTAAGTTCTTTTGCCTTGCCTTTTATTATTTCCTTCTCTTTCTCCAATTTTTCAAGTTTCTCCTCAAATCCAACTATCTCCTATTCTATAAATGATATTGGTTTAGATGAACCACTGATATTGTCATCTATATCATCAATTTCTTTTTGCACTTTTTTGATTTTCTTATCAATATCCACTGTTAGAAGATTAGTCTTGCAGGTGTCTCTATATAGTTCCTTAAATTCCATTTTGGTTGTACTAAGTACCAGTAAAAGAGAATCAATGTGTTCTGTGCACTTCTTTATTATCTCTTCAAAGAATTTCTCTTTTTCCTTGTCCATTTTCTCTTAAATGTCTCTTCATTTAGTTGGTCCACAGTTAGTATATTACCGGTGATGTATTTATACAATATGTCTAAATGACTCAAAGAATCCTTATTACCTAAATTACACTTGGGTGCAATCAATTTAAGATTAGGAATGGTATCATCTATAGCCTTATATGCCAATACATTACAATCTATAATTTTCTTAATAGAATCCAAAATCACTTCAGTCACATTTGTGGGTCTGAATTCAGTCATGGAAGTACAAGATGACTGTCCAACTACCTTAACAATATACATGCTACCAGTGGTAGTAACAACTTTGCTTGTCTCGACCTCTGGTAGATCAGTTTGTGTTTGCATTTCAACTAGCAAAGGTTTAGGCTTCTCAGCATTTTCCGGTGGCACTGTCTCTGTATGAACCTGTTTCTCAGCTTGTGTCTCAGTCTATTTCACTATGCTCTCTTCTGCCGGTTTTTCTGATTGTTCTTTATTGTTATCAGTCAGTTTTTCTGATGGTTTTTCAGTTGTATCCACTATTGGTTTCTTTGTCCATACCTCTACACTATCCACTACCGGTTTCTCAGTTGGTTTCACTGTATTCTCTGCAGCCGGTTTCTCTGTCTTTGTCAATTTTTCAATGTATGCATCAACAGTACTGTCAATAACCATTTTACTAACCCCAATCAATGTTATCAGCTGGTGTTTCAACTTCAACATTTTCAGCTTGTGTTCCAACATTGTCAGCCAGTTGCTTAGTAGCAACATCTTTCTTCTTTTCCTTAGTATTTTCTTTATCAACTACAATATTGACCTCTTGAGTGTCTATGTTCATTATGTACAAAATTTCAGACTCATGATTTGTATCCTCATGTGGAGTCTCCACATTCTCAGTAGGTGGTGTGTTGTCAGTTAGTACTGGTGGAGTAACTAAAGGTGGTGGAAGGTTATCTATCACTTTTATATTAGGTAGTCCACCTACCTTGCCATTTCCTTTGTCCTTATCCTTTTGGTATACCTTGAATGTTTTTGGTCTTTTTAGTTCTTCTTGTTTTTCTTTCTCCACAAAGAAGATGTCCCATTTATCTACTGTCTCTTCTGAGATCTCATTTACTCTGTCGGCATTAGACTTACATGTCGGTGTCCACTAGAAAAGACTACTCTGTTAGCTTCACTGATCAACTCATCTATTTCTTCAACTGATTTCACAGGGTGAACAACTAGTAGTTTCTCAATCTTGGTTTTCTTGTCTAGCTCTATAATGGCTAACCTTTTAGGATCTAGTTGCCTATACAAATCACTAGGTGAATCATTAACAACCTCTATCAAAACTTTCTTATAAATATCAAGGTGTAAGATGATACTATTTTCAACACTTTCCTTCTCCTCATTGGTAAATGTATCATATAATTTGCTAACATTAGATAAGTTTCCATCATCTGTTATCTCATTTAGTAGGTTGTCAAGTGGAGGAATGACCCATTTTTCCTTTCTCTTTCTAGGTGTCATCTTCTTAGCTGGTGGCCTTACTTCTTGTTGCTTCTGCCTTGTTGTCCTAGTTTTCTAGGGAGGAGGAGAGGGTACCGGTGAGGGTTTTCTCTTCCTATCAACTCTTATAAACTCAATAGGAATTTCACTATCAGAGGATGTACCAACCAGTGAGAGATGAGCCTCCGGTTGTAATCCTTCCAGATGACATTCCTTGATACTAGTGATATTCATTATGTTTTCCTTTATTTCTTGAACCTGCTTAGATGCACTCCTTATATATTTTTCTCTTCTCTTCCTTTGTTTAAGTGTTTGAACACCACTTTCTATTGTCTCAACATTACCAAACACTTTTTCTTTTGATTCTCTAGGGGCTTCAAGTAGGGCTTTGGCATATGTTTCAATTATGTTTACATCAGCCTCATATCCCATCTTTCTCACCCAAACAATTCTAGGAAGAACTGCCTCCATCCAAATTTCATCCTTCTTAATCACAAAACAAATTTCTTTCTCATACTTGTCAACAATACTTTGAGGTAACCTTTTCCTAGTTTTCATTTTTTCTTTAAATGCTTGGAAATACTCTATTATTTTGTTTTCCTTGTCTATCCCCATGCTAGTGAAGATATCTAACAGTTGCTTCCCTACCGGTATATCATAACCAAAGTCTTTCTTGCCTATACCGGGAACCTCTTTTGTAAGATATAGCATTAAGCATACAAGAAGATTGCCAAAACGGAAAGTACCTTTCTTATCTCCTTTTATTTTCTTAAAATTATCAATCAACTCATCTTTCAACCATTCACATATATCTATCTTAGCATCATTGTTAACCATATCATATGCACTTTTGATACATAGACTTGAAACTGAGTTTAGTCATTAGCATGTATGGTTTTGTATCCTAATATCGTGCTAATGAATCTAAAATTTTCATCTTTTACATCATTAACTCTTAGGGATTTGCTGTCATAGGTTGCTCTAGTTAAAGTCATCACATTGTTATTTGAAACTTTCTTGGTTTTATCTGGCCTGCTACCGGTGGAGGGTAAGCCAGTAATTGCCCTAACTGCTTCCTTAGTGATTTTATGAATAGAGTCAAGCTAAAAGAATTCACCATGAACTCTGCTAAGCACAATCCTTACAACTTCCTTAGGAAATTCTGGGATGTCAAGGATTTCCACAAAAACTTGGGTCTCTATAACCTTATGCTCGAGTTTTATAGTTCCATTCTCATCAAAGATAACCTTCAAACATGACACCAAATATTCTTCTTTTGTCACTTCTATTAATCATATTATTTATTTCTCATCCTTCTATAGTTGATATGTTACAAAGTAATGCCCATGTAGTGTATCTTATCACCATATTTATTTGTATCCTCTCTACCTCTATTCTTGATGTACAAAGATATGTTACACTTTAGGCCAACCTATTAGCACAAATGAATTATGTTTTTCTAACTAATATTGGTCAAACATATGAGCTAGATAGATTAATTTAAACTAAGCTAAATATATCTACCAATTATCCAACTATAATTGTTCACTAAATGCATATGTAGAACAATGTTGAGACCAATTTACCAAAAAACTGATTTTCTTTTTCAAAGCTTGGTATTTTAACAACTCACTCCTACTCATGTAAATAATTTAAAAAAAAAAATATAAAAATATCCTTTTGTTGATCTATAAGTGTAGTTTTAAAAAATCATTAATTTTTAATAGTTTAGTCATTGCTTATATTTTATTTGTTATTTTTACTAAAAATAGTTTATCAATACTAGAATATAAGGTTTGTTATTATGTAAAGGAAAATTACTTAAATGTATTAAAAATTTGAAAAAAATATGATGCACTAGATAAAGAATTCTATGTCAAGATTGTTGGTATTTGCATGAAGATTGCATTAATGCTATGTTATGTTGTCATTGATGTCAATTAACCGCTAATGATATTATTGATATTGTTGTAATATTGTTACTATAACCAGTAGGGAGAATTTGTGGAGTGAACCAGTAACCAGTGTAAACCTTATCTATTGATATAACCGGTAAACCCTACTTGTTCTTTTTTGATAAATCCTTACTGATTAAGTTCGGTGAATTGGTTATATTGGTTTATGATCTGACGATGAGCGGTAATGATTATGACATGTATGATTGTTGTATGAAGACAATTCCAAAGAGATTTTGGTACGTTGTTGTAATGGTTTTTGTCTAGGGAATGAGCAAATGTATTGCATCTAATGTAAAGCGCATGATGAGTTACTAAGTTTGATGAAGCGGTGATCAAGGAGTGATCAATGTTTTCTTGATTGATGTGCAGAGATTTCTATGTAATCCAACGGTCATACTTGAACCGATTTGTTTGTAATCTCTATGAGAATTAGGTTTTTGTTGTGTTACCGACCTAATCGATTTGTTTATAAGGTTGATGAAGTTGTTTAGTTTAATGAGTTGGCGAAGAGTGAGCATAGATCAATTGAGTGTGTGGTTGCCGAACTTGATGATGTATTTGTAGTTTGAGTAAAGGCAGATATGAGCATTAAATGGATCTGATCAAGCAAGTGTAGTGCTATTCAGACAGATCAACAAACTCCTGTTGTATTTTAATAATTATAGCTGAATTGAAATCCCCTAACCGGGTAAGCTCTAACAAGCTTGGTGTTATTCAAATCGTCTAATAGGGTGATCCATTAGATTGGATTTTCAAATCCTCTACCGAGGTTACTCCTTATAGGGTATTGCTTCTAACAAGGCATTGTAGTGAAACCCTTAACCGGGTGATTCCTAACAGGATCATTTCTTAACAGGACTTTTTGTCAAGCTTTAACAGGCTAGGCTCCTAATAGTGCAAACTTCAAAAGAGTTCTGATAGTTATCTTGTGAGTCTCATCTCACCGTGTTTTTTACCTATTTGGGTTTCCACATCAAAAATATTTGTGTAAAGTGGTGAATGTTTTTGTGGTTATGTTTTCATGGTTGATTTACTTAACTACTTAACTACTTTGATAAGTCATGATAACTGGAAGTATTTGGAAACGAAGAATTTGTTTACTGTTAATTTGTTGTAACAGTCAACCAGATTATCTTATGAGTTTTTATCTTCATAGGGGTATTACATTGTTAATTCTAAGCTTACTTTGAGAGATTAATTTTTGAGATTGGTGAAGTTTGTATCAATTTTTCTATCTACTGATTCACCCCCCCCTCTTAGTAGCTGACCAGATACTTATTCTTTCATCATACCTTTAATTGGTATCCATTCTTATCATTTCTTTGTTTGATGCAGAGTATGTAGATGTTCATGGTCTTGAGACTATATGAGGTATGGAAAAAACTTGAAGAGATTTATAGCAGTGATGAACATGTTAAGATTGCTAAAGAAGAGAGTCTAAGGTGAAAGTTTGATGACATGCAGATGGATGAAGGTGAGAATATCCAACAGTATGGTCAAATGATAAAGGAGATAGTCGGTGAAATGAAGAGTGTAGGAGGTAAAGTGGAAGATTCCATAGTGATCAGTAAGGTACTGAGAACCCTACTACCAGTCTATGCTATCCGAGTTGCAGCTATCCAGGGGATGAAGTCCATCGAAAAAACTAAGGTAACTCTTGACTCCATCATTGGCAAGCTTACTGCTTTTGAATTAAATGGTTATGATGGTAGTGTAAAGAAATCTAAGTATGCATTTAGAGCTTCTGTTTCTAACCCATTAGTGAGGAAAAGTAGAGATGCCAATCATTGTTATGAATCTAGATCCAACATAGAAGTTGATGATGAAGATAGTTTAGTTGAGCTTGAAGAATTGTTGGCCAAGCAGTTGCCTAGAGGTACAGGTAAATATAGAGGCAAATTACCTTTGAAATGTTTTTCATGCAACAAGATTGGACACATATTTGCTAACTGTCCTAATGGTGATGATGAGCACAAACGAGATATATTCAAGAAGTACAAGGGCAAAGGAAAAAGAGGTTGTCTTATTGTTGTTGATGGTGGTATCACTGATGGGGAATTTGATGGTGATGCTAATGAAGACATTGTGTTTGTAGCCATTAAAGAAGAGATGTTAGACCAGAAGGCATTAGTATCTAGGATGGATAACTCTGATGATTGGATCATTGATAGTGGTTGCTCACATCACATGACCGATGATCAGAGTAAATTTCTTTCTTTGAAGGAATTTGATGGTGGAGTTGTAAGATTTGGTAAAGACTCACCCTGAATGGTTAAAGGTAAGGGAACTATTTCTATTAATGGAAAGAGCAGTGCAGGTGATGTCTACTGGGTTGAAGGTCTAAAGCATAATATTTTGAGTGTGGCACGACTCAATGATAGAGGATACCCATTGGAGTTTAAAAATGGTATGTGCAAAATCTATGACAACAAAGGTGAACTGATTGCAACTGGGAAGCAAACTAAAGGTAACCTGTTTCACCTTAATCCTAAAGTTAGCAACTGTTTAATTGCAAAGATAGATGATAGTTGGATTTGGCATAGAAAATTTTGTCAAATAAACTTTGATAACATTGTTAAAGTGAGTAAGTCCAAGACAGTGAGAGGTTTGTCTCAGTTAGACAAACTGGTTAATGCTCTGTGCAAAGAATGTCAGTTGGGAAAGATGACATCCTCAACTTTCAAGAGAAAATCCTTTTCAGTAGAACATTTGTTAGATTTGTTTCATACAGATCTTTGTGGACCAATCAGAACAAAAAGTATTCAAGGTGACAGATATTTTATGATCTTCACTGATGATTACTTAAGGATGATGTGGGTCACATTCTTGAAGGCTAAGACTGAATCTAATTGGTAAGTTCAAGGCATTTAGGGCCTTATCTAAGAAGGAGAGTGGTAAGAAGATAAAGTGTCTGAGGACACATCAGGGTGGTTAATTTACTTCTAAGGAATTCACTAGGTATTGTGAAGAAAATGGTATCAAACAACAACTTTCTACACCAAGGACACCACAACAGAATGGTATCACAAAGAGAAACAACCGAAGCTATGAGGATGATGTTGATACAAGGAGATGTAGTGAAAACTTTCTGGAGAGAAGCTGTCAGCACAACTATCTGCACTATGAACTAGATTCTGGTAAAGAGAGGTAAGGACAAGACTCCTTATGAATATTGGTATGGTAGATCACCTGATGTTAGTTATTTCAGAATATTTGGAAGCAAATGTTTTATTAAGAGAGGTGATTATATTAGCAAATTTGAGGCTAAAAGTGGTGAAGGTATATTTCTTGGCTATTCGACCAAGAGTAAGGCCTACAAGTATTTTAACAATCGGACACAAAGAATTATTGAGAGTGTTGATGTTCGAGTGGATGAATATCTTGAAGTCTCAGAGGAAACCAGTTCAAAGAAAAAGTATGAAGATCCTTGCATTTTATTTTTGGAACCAAAAACTGTGAAATATAAAACCAGCAAAGCAAATATTGATGTACCAGCTCAATCGGAATAGATAAATTCATTAGAAGATGATGATAATGAAGAAGTTGAACATGAAGATAATGATCATGTTATTCCAAGATATGTGAGACTGAATCACAATCCTTAACATATTGCTGGGGATAAGGATGCTAGAGTACTAACCAGAAGAACAGTTAGAGAGAATTCTTCCATGATCTCCACTATTGAACCAAGAACTGCTAAGGAAGCATTTGGTGATGATCATTGGGTTAAAGATATGGAGGAGGAATTAGATCAAATTAAGAAGAACAACACATGGACCCTAGTACCCTGACCAGTAAATGAAAATGTGATAGGTACTAAGCAGGTTTTCAAGAACAAGTTGAATGAAGATGGTGTTGTAGTTCGCAATAAAGCTAGGTTGGTTTGCAAAGGTTATGCATTAGAGGAAGGAGAAGACTATAGTGAGAATTTTGCACCAGTGGCAAGACTAGAAGGTGTCAGAACTTTACTTGCATTTGAAACACACAAGAAATTCAAGGTATACGAGATGGATGTTAAGTCAACATTTTTGAATGGGATAATAGAAGAAGAAGTATACATTGAGCAGCTAGATAGTTATGCTTTGACTGATAAGAAAGACATGGTATGTAGATCACATAAAACTTTATATGGATTAAAGAAGGTACCCAGAGCATGGTATGAAAGGCTTCATACAAATCTGATGAAGATAGGCTTTCTAAGAACCAGTGATGATAGTAACATATATCTCAAATCTGAAGGAGATAAAATACTAGTCAATGAAGTATTTGTTGATGATATCATATTTGGAGGTAATGATGACATGAGCAACAATTTTTTAGATGAGATGAAGAATGAGTTTGAAATGTCTTTAGTGGGAGAAATAAAATTTTTAATAGGCTTGCAAATACAACAAATGAAGAATGGTATTTTCATCACACAATCTAAGTATGTGAAAGAGGTCTTAAAGATATTTGGCATGAGTGACTACAAACCAGTTGTGACACCAATGGTTACAGGTTGTAAGTTGTCTAAGGAAGATGAGTCCAAACCTATTGATGAGAAGGAATATAGGTCAATGATTGGAAAAATGCACTATGTTGTTCACAACAGACCAAACATAGCTCATGTAGTTGGCATAGTTGCTAGATTCCAAAAGAATCCTAAGGAAACACATCTGATAGCAACCAAAATAATTTTTAGATATCTAAAAGGTACTGTTTATTATGGGTTATGGTATCCATATGATGGGAATTTTGACTTGAAGGTGTAAACAGATGCAGATTGGGTAGGACATGTTGATGACTGGAAAAGCACAACTGGTGGAGCATTTTTTCTTGGAGGAAGACTTGTTTCATGGAGTAGTAAAAAGCAAAGTTGTACTTCACAATCTAATACTAAATATGAGTATGTTGTAGTTTACATGAATTGTACATAGTCTATATGGATGAGTTACATTTTAGAAGGTTTTAAGATGAAGATTTCAGAACCTATAAACATTTTATGTGATAATACAAGTGCCATAAATATTTCCAAGAACCCTGTTTTACATGCACAAACCAAGCATATTGAATTGAAGTATCATTTCTTGAGGGAAAAAGTATAGAGTAAAGATGTGATCTTGGAGCATGTTTCTACCAAGAAACAACTTGTAAATATTTTTACTAAACCTTTTCCTAAGACTACTTTTGAGTATCTTAGAAGTCAGCTAGGGGTTGTCCCTCTTCATAAGGTCAGTTAAGCATGATGTAGATTACATCAGTCCTAGAGCTACTTGCAAACTTTTACAGAAGGATTGGTGTGGAAGTGGATTTATTCCTTGGGGGGAGCATCAAGTTGTAGATTGTTGATGATGCATAGTGAAATTTGACATTACATGTTTTATTTTCAATTTGGCATAGTTGTCAAAGGGGGAGAAGAACTATGTGATTATGGGAAGGAGAAACAGCGACAAGCTGAAGACATGGAGAGCATGGTGAATACTTGGTAATGTAAACAAGGATTCCTATTCCCAATCACACAACAATCAATGGGATTGATATTTGTATTGCCATCAATGCCAAAGGGGGATATTGTTGGCATTTGCATGAAGATTGCATTAATGATATGTTATGTTGCCATTGATTTCAATTAACTAGTAATGATATTGTTGTAATATTGTTACTTGTATACACCTAAAAATGGTCTGAAGATAGTTAATTAAATATGCAGTTATTTGATTAATTCCCCTTCCCAATTAATTGAATTCACAAGCAATTTAATTAATTTATCTATTCATCTACTAGTAATTAAATTTACATGATTTATTTATATAGTTCTTTTCATATCCTTCTTTGATTAATTAATTCTAAATTAATTAATGTCCCCCCATATAAATCAATTCTTCTAAACCCTAATTAAGATTAACAAACTCAAGTTTGTTGAGATTAATTATCATTTTCCAATTATTTCAATTTCTAAATTCAAATGAACACATGGCTCCTAACTTTTAACAACCTAATCCTGGGTTTAACTAACCCTATCCTATCTTGCACATTCTAACCTCCTTATCCTAACCTTCTATGGTGTGGATATTCTCCCCTTGTGACACATGGCACTTTTGCCACATGTCTCCTCCCTTGGACACTTGCCCTCTAATGAGAAAGGCTCCTTGACACTTGGAATTTCTATAAATATCCCCCATTTTGGAGCAATAACGATCCCTTACATTCATGTTCTTAGCATCATTACTATAGGCAATTTGTATTTCAATTATCTAGTAATTAGCATTTAGATTAATCATAGCATGTTAATATAGTTTCTTAGATCATGCATTTCATATCATTTTCATAATCAATCATGATCAAATAGCTACTCAACTCTTGAGTTGCCACTTTGGAGGTCATTGCTCCATTGAGAGCCAACCAATCCAACACCTTCAAGGTCCTCAAGAATAGAGGAAAATGGGACATTTCAAGGAAGGCTTATGGTTTGCATCTTTAGTTTAGTTTTCAATTAAGCTTTCCATTTATGTTTTTATTGTCTCATTATATGTGTATGCCTTCTTATATACCACATTTTTAGCATCACATTAACTGGTGCCCACCGTGGGGCCTAGCCCCTTTGATCTTTAACAAGTTTGCTTCTAGGAAATTTTATTGATAGGTTGATTAGCTCTTTCAAAGTGCAGATTAGCTCTCTTGGGCTCCTGAATTGCATTCTTGGCCTCTTTTGTAGCATTCTGACACCTCAAATGGCGTTTTCGGGAGATTTCTCAACTCTGTTTTTATGTTTTTCTCTATTTTAGCACTTTCAGTCTATACTTTAGCATTTTTGGTATGTATTGTGGCATTTTTGGTACATTTGTTAGCATTTTCAGTCTGATTGACAATGTTTTTAGTGTGCAGAACAACGTTTCTAGTGTACAGAGTAGCATTTTTGGTGTGCAGAGTAGCGTTTTGGGTCCATTTGGCAGCATTCTTGGCACATATGATGGCCTTATTGGTCAATTTGATGGCATTTTTAGTTTTTTATTGATTTTGCAAATATTGTATGTTGCATTCCTTATTTCTGGTTCTGGACTATCATTTTCCCGAACCTAATTTGCAGATTATTGGTTTTGTAGGTACTTATTTCACTATGAAAGATCGAAGTCATAAAGTATTTCATCATCAAAGAATGCAATATAAACTACTTGTATACACCTAAAAATGTTCTGAAGATAATTAATTAAACAAGCAATTATTTAATTAATCCATCTTCCTAATTTAATCGAACCCACTAAGCAATTTGATTAAATTCCCCCTTTTCATCTACTTATTAATAAATCTAAGGATTTATTTAATAGGTTCATTTCATAATCCCCTTTGATTAATTAATTCAAATTAATTAATTCCCCCCATCAAATTCATTTCTTCTAAATCCCATAATTAATTAAAACAAATCAATTTATGAGTTGTTGAGATTAATTAGTCTTCCTATTATTGGTATTTTTAAATTCAAATTCTCCTAACTTCTAACCACCTAACCTAACCCCTTCTTAACCTAACTCCTTCCATCTAACCTTGGGTTTAATTAACCCCATCTTAGCTTCCACATCCTGACCACCATGTCCCCTTTCCTTGGACACTTTGCCCTCTCATGAGCAAAGCCTCTTGACACTTGTCACCATGGAGATGACAAATGTTCCCTTTCATCCAACCTTTCTAGAAGATTCTTGACACTTGTCACCATAGAGATGACAAATGTTCCCTTTCATCCAACCTCTCTTTCAACCACCTCCAATTTCACCCTTGATATCTTCAAACTTAATCTTGACCATTGATTCCTGCCACCTCACCTCTCGCCTTGGAAATCCTATAAATAGACCCATTTTGGAGAAATAAGGATCCATATCATTTTCATTTCAAGCATTGTTACTATAGGCATATAGCTCTTAGCAATATCATTTTAGTATTGTCATCATGTTCAATTTTAGCTTAAATCTAGCTTATTTTCTAACATAATCATGGAATCATGTAGCTTAATCATTATCATTGTTAGCTTAAATGCATCATTTATCATTTAAATCCTCCATTTAAATATAGTCAAGTCACTGGAATTTTCATGACCAAATCTGGGAGCAAAATTCATACTTGCATTTACTAGGAGGCAATAGATCGCTTAGCTATGGTTTTATCTTTCTTTGCTTTAAATTCATTAACCATGCTTGTAATGATCTATTGAGTGTTTTATGTTATAGGAACAGGTATACACTTCATAGGCAGGACATTTTGGTGCCCATCATGGGGTTGGAT
The DNA here is from genome assembly GCF_030272615.1 of Cryptomeria japonica. NCBI lineage: Eukaryota > Viridiplantae > Streptophyta > Pinopsida > Cupressales > Cupressaceae > Cryptomeria > Cryptomeria japonica. The sequence goes on along the minus strand of NC_081412.1, from coordinate 615,016,087 downwards.
TTATCATTTTTGGCCTCTCAAGCTTCATCAACACTCATCTCTGCCGAGTCTAAATTAGAATGTCATACGAACTCATTTCTGGCCTAGTACGACATAATTTGTGAGCTGGAATGACAAGAGATCCTGTATCGTATGAGACTTTAGGAAAATTTTAATGTCATACTATCTCTCATCCTAACTCGTACGAGATCTCATCCTAACTTGTATGGTCTCAGAAAGATACTCGCACTAGTTGGTAAGGTGTGTCGTATGACACTCTGCTTCTATGGTTTTTTAAATTGACTGCATGTTAAGGGTTTGATGCTTTAATTGATTACCACTAATGCTAACTCTATTCTGTTTATTAGATTTTTGGCAACCTAAATCTTTCCTATAGGATGATTGTCGAAGATACGCTAGTCAAAGACCAAATTCAAAAAATAATCAATGATTACTAATGGATTTATCTTGTAGGTTGCCTAAAAGAATTCAACAAAACTTTGTGTATTCCTCAAATTTTTTTGAGGCACACTTATCTTTTGCTAAAGGAATGAACAATCATGTATTTTGTGTCTTTGATGATAGGCAAGTATGCTCTCACCTTTATTAGGTGATCAGAAAGCTAGACTCATCTTTTTCTTTCATTAGTGCATACCTTTAGCAGGCATGCCCTCCTGAGGAGCTAATAACTCTTAAAGCCATTACAACTGGTGAGAGGGGAATGACCTAAGTGGGAACAAATAATGCCAAGTAATCCAACCCACTATAAAATAAATGTGATTTGATGAAAATCAAGTCAACAGTAGTGCTCGGGAATAGTTCTAATCCATACCTTCAAGTATAGAAAGCCTTGGTTTTCAAGGCTAGGAGACCTCTTAATTGAGTATTATAACCTGACGTGCTGAACAAATCCCTTACTAGTGCCGGTTAAATTAGAAGCTACCTAATTCACCTCCAAAAGGGTGATAATCTTTGTGCAAGAGAGATAGTAACTCTCCCAAGATACTTGCCATATCGTGCCCCCATTAGTATTTGGAGTCGGATAATATGATGTTGATAATCTATTGTGTGAGACTCAACAGCCATATTTTGATTAGCTATTGGGTGTGTACCTAAGTTTGCAAGAAATTTTTTTCTCTCCTCAGCCAATTTCCTTAGGATTTAGCATGCTTGGAGTCACTTATCACCTCATATGTTTGTTGTGTATTCATCCCTGAATAAAAAAAAAATCAGACATCTAAAACTAAAAAACATAAGCAAAACATCAAAATTCACTAATCCAAATTTGGCAAAACAATTTTTTTTTAATCTTTGCTCTGTTATCTGTCATACGAGTCAGGTTCTCTATCGTACTATCTAGTGATTTTTCATATGAGGTTAATCTTTTGTCATATGGTTTAGAAAGAAATGTCATACGAAACTGATCTTTTTACATGAAATTTCTGATTTGTCGTTTGGTCTTATATCTCTTGTCATTCAGAGCTCTATAATCTGTCATGTGAGTCTCTATTTTTATCAGTCCAGAGCTCGCACTTTGCGTGTCTTTTTCAGGTCTGTCATTTTACGTGACTAGTTTGCAGTAATCATAAACATCTATTCTCTATCATTTTGTGCTTGGATTGTCTCTTTTGTTCACTTGGTCAAGTTATCATTCGTTGAAATCAGACTCTAGAACATAAACACCTCAAGATTTTAAAGTGCTCACCCTCAACAAGTTCAAGATCTAAACATCTCAAAGTGCATTATCACCCTCTTTGATAAACTGATCACTCAAACATAGTTTCTCATTAGGATCTATCATCCTCTATCACAAAACTGAAACATTTGGTCAGGATAATCTTGTCCCACATCGTAGGATATATCGTTCCTACTAGACTTGGTTCTTATCAAATCATCATCATTGCACTCCAAAACCGAAGATCAAAAAACTTGCAAACCTTTAAACACTTGAACCATCTTTTCCTATCATTTTGCACTATCACATTTACCTTGACAATTGATCATTTATCAAAACAAACTTTTGGACAATCAAATCCTAGCAAAATAACACCTAGATATGCCCGTTCTAACTAGAGCTCAGAGACAAAGGATCACAGAGAGGGAAATTGAAACATTGGAAACAACTGAAGAGCATATAACCATGGAACATGAAGAGGAAATACAAGTTGAAAGAGAAATAACTAAACAAAATATCAGAGACATTAAGATAGATCCTCAATTTGACAAATTTATGCAGAAATTATTGGAGGGAGAAGAAGAAAAATATTTCCTAATGTTAGCCAAATATGATGCTACACTCCCCCAAGATTTTGATGTGAACAAATTGACACAAAAGAAAAGTGACCCTCCCCCTAATAAAGAACAATACGAAGATATTTTTGGTCTCCACATGAATGACACATCAATTCCCAATAGCACCAGAACCAATGAAGAAACTGGCATACCCAGAAGAGATGAAGTAGAAATTCTGAATAACATTCAATCCAATGAAGATACAAGAAGGACTAGAGATGACACCAGACAAGATCTAGATCCTCCTAGAATGCAAAATCATGGTCATGTAAGAACAAATCATGTTGATAATCCTATCACAACTCTCACACAACAACTAAAAACAATGCAAACACAAATTCAAGATATGCAAAGAGGAAATGTTAGATGATACTCACTTCAAGAAATTTGTCCTTATCCATTCAACAAAAATTTAAACATGATACCATTTCCTATTGGTTTTAAAACTCCTAGATATGAAAAATATGATGGAAGCACTGAACCTCAAGATCATATATGATAATTTTGCACAATGAGTATGGAGTTTGCACATGAGGATACCTACTTGATGAGATTATTTCTAAAAAGCTTAACTGGACTAGCTATGGAATGGTTCTCCAAACTTCCACTTGGAATCAGATCATTCTCAGAGTTGGTGGATAAGTTTGTTTCACAATATTCTTACAACATAAAAAATGAAATAGCAATGCAAGACCTATGTAATGACAAACAAAAGAGTGGCAAACCTTTCATGACATTTTTACAATGATGAAGATGGTTAGCTTCGCGGTATCCTCGTACAGTGTCAGAATACAAAAAAATGGACATATTCATCGACAACTTAAATGATCAAATGAGTTATTACTTAAAAATGCAAAGAAATATAAGTTTTGGAAAAATGATTGATAATAGAATCAGAATGGAGGAAGCCATGATAAAGAAAGGTGAGTTGAAAATATACAAAGGAGTCCATCCACCTAACAACACCAATAACAACAATCACAATGATAAAACAAAGTTTTGGAATATAAATAGAATTTTGTCAATGATGGAATAGTGGATAACAACAATGTGAAACCAAAACAACCAACTTTTAATTTATCCACACACTCAACAGCGGCTCGGCAAAACAACCATCACCAAAAAGCAACTATTAAAACTTTCTTTCGAAGACAATTTACAAACATTGGTGAACCCCTTGGGTCAGCACTAAAGACACTTCTCACAAACAAATTGATCACTTTACCAGAAGAAAGGAACTACGAACCTCAAATAAAACCACCTTGGTGGAATGATAACAATTATTGTGATTTTCATCGAAACAAGGGACATCACACAGATAATTGTCAGAAGTTGAAACATATCATACAAGATATGATTGATAATGGAGTAATAACAGTGGATGGACATAAAACAAATGAATCTCATACATCTTTTAAAACTCCACTTCCAAACTATGAGAAAGGTGAATCATGAACAACAAACAATGGTAAGGGTAAATTGAAGGTAAACTACGCTCATTCCTATGAAAATGTGGTAAACGTGATTGTAGTTAAAGAAAAACAAAATCAAGAACATGCTCATGCTATCACAAGAAGAAAAGCTAAAGTTGTTTTGCTGGGTCCTACAAAAAACACATCATCCACTACCAAACAATACAACCTAGTGGAGCAATTGCAAAAAACACCTGCACAAATATCCATCTTAGAGTTGTTAAAGCTTTCACCTGCACACAAAGAAATTCTATAAAAAGCATTAATCGATACAATAGTTTCCAAAGATCTTGATATCGATCAATTCCAAACCATGGTAGGACACCTCACAACCCCTCACTTCTTATCATTCATTGAAGAAGATGACATATCTTTACAATATCCCCACAACTCTCCTTTGCAAATTGAAGTCCTCATTCACAAAACACGCGTTAAACGTGTTCTAATAGATGGTGGAGCTAGCCTAAATATCTGTTCATTGAGTCTTGTTCATGCCTTAGGATATTCAAAAGATGCAGTTGATGTCCAAAAAAGGATTACCATAAAATCTTATGATGAAGAAGAACGTTCCTCCAAGGGAATTGTGATATTACCCATCAGAGTGGGACCTTTGCAGAAAGACACAGCATGCCAAGTTCTAGACTTGGACTTATCATATAATGTACTTCTAGGGAGACCATGGATACATGACTTGCAAGTTTTCCCATCAAAATATCATCAATGTGTAAAATTTCCCTACAATGGACACGAAATCACAATCTCTATAGATTCAAATCCATTTCAATACTACAACAATCTAAAAATTTCCCAAGAAGTCATTGTTCCTCATAACAAGGAGGCATCATCTTCAAACACAAAATCCAAGGAACAATCATTTTCCTATATTTTATCAAGTATGGAAAAATGAATGCAACTAAGAGATCGAGGGAACAGAGAATATTCAATATCACAATTACCACTTTCTCCTAAAGCCTTTGGAAAACCATCAAACTCTAAACAACAACCAATTATAAAACATCTTTTGATATTTCATGGAGCATTTGTTAGTGCTGGAACCTTATTAGAGGAAACAAAAGACAAATATGTGCTACAATGTCTATACAAGGATGAAGAATGTCAACAAGAGATCAACAATGTCAGAATACCTACTAAAAAGTATGGAAAAAGATTTAACATTCTCAGAAGGATGGGATACACTGGAACAAACCCTATAGGAAAAAGAAAAGAAGGTATCTCAGAACCTAGTCAACCTCATACTTAGTAGACTATAGACAAAACTGGCTTAGGGTATGGACAAGTCACTTTACCAGAAGACACATCTTTTAGTCAACAATAAGAGAAATATGAAAACAGACAAGAACAATTGGTAGTTGAAAGAGAACATCAACTAAGCAACAAACACAAGCAAACATGAAATGGGAAAAGAAGCAAGCTTCAAATCAACAAGAGAAACAAACTAAAAACATCTCTCAAACAACATTAAATCTCAATAAAAACAAGAAAAAACTTAATATAAATCTAGGAGAACTCATAGCAAGGTTGACAGAACTCAATCGTAGTCCTGAAGAAGTTGAATATGAAAGAAGAAAAGATATAGCCTGAAAAGCAGAAGAAATGCTATATGACCAAATCTATAGATTGCAAGCTACAAGTGATACATATTCTAATGAATGGGAATGGGATTCCTATCACTCTAAAGAATCAGTTCAATAAAATTGCTTTGAAGGAGATATAGGAGTCGATGTAGTTCACACGTATGCAAGACAAATGTCAAGAACTAGTTCACTTGAATTAGAATCACATTTGGCTGACTTGGACCTAACCGAGGATGATGAGGAGTTTCTTACACGAGGTCATTCTGATGAGAGTACCGTTCTAGACATCAACATACATATTGAAAATTTTGATACATCCATCATGACCCTTGAAATCCTCGAAACATCCAAACCTAATGATCCCCTACCTCTAATCCACCCTGAACTTATTGATTGGGAAAATGAAGGACATACCACCATTGATACCTTTCTGAATGACCATGCATTATCTATATATCTTAATGAAATCAAACCTATAACAACTCTCACCAGGAATGTCAGCAACGCATCTTCTAGTCAAGTGGGTGCCAAATCTCCTAGTCGAAAAAGTGAAAATAAAGAAAAGAATATCAAGTCTAATGCTGAAAACCATTTATTGGCAACATTAGATCAGGAAAAAGTAAAAAGAAAGGACACAGCTAATGGTGAAAACCTCCTCGAGGCACTAGAAGATAGGAGATTTGACACTTTACCTGAGCACTATCAAGAAAGGTCATCCATTTTGTTTGAACCAACAGAGGCATTTAACATTGGCACAATAGAGCAACCAAAGATTCTTCATCCAACGACTTCTCTATCAGAAGAAGAAATGCAACAATATGTGGAATTCTTCAAATGATGACAAATCAATTTTTCCTGGTCATATGCAAACATGCCAGGGTTAGATCCAAAGATTATTATGCATCACTTAAATGTTAGTCCAGGAGCCAAAATAGTCAAACAAAAGTTAAGGAAAATGAATCCGCATATCGCTCTCCTAGTCAAAGCAGAACTAAAGAAATTATTGGATCTAGGATTCATTAGACCTGTAGCATATCCTCAATGGGTAGCTAACATCATTCTTGTTTCAAAATAAGATAAAAGCATCAGAATATGTACAGACTTTAGAGATCTTAATAACACATGTCCACAGGATGACTTTCCTTTTCCTAACATCGACATCATTGTAGATTTAACTACTGGACACTCCATGTTTTCTTTAATGGATGGTTTCTCTAGATACAATAAAATCAAAATAGCACCCGAAGATCAAGAAAAGACAACTTTCACATGTTGATAGGGTACTTTTTGTTGGAATGTCATGCCTTTTGGATTAAAGAACGCAAGTGCTACATATCAAAGAGCTATGACAACTATATTTCATGACATGATGCATACATTCATGGAAGACTACATGGATGACATATTGGCTAAATCGTATAATAGCAAAGAACATATAGAGATACTGAAAAAGATCTTTGATCAGTTAGAACAATACAAGCTAAGGCTAAACCCTAAGAAATGTGCCTTTGGTGTTACTTCAGGAAAGCTATTGGGATACATTGTTTCAGCTAGAGGTATTGAAGTGGATCCAACTAAGGTAAAAGCAATCATGGAAATGACATCTCCCAAGAATATCAGTCAACTCAGATCACTCCAAGGAAGACTCCAATCAATCAAAAGATTTGTTGCTCAACTAGCAGATAAATGTCAACCATTTACTCATCTATTACACAAAAATGTTCATTTCAAGTGGGACCACCAATTTGAAGATGCATTCAACAAGATCAAGGCTTATCTCATACAACCACCTGTCCTAATGTCACCAATTCTAGGAAAGCCGTTATTACTTTATGTATCGACCACCGAAGCATCATTAGGAGTTTTTCTTGCATAGAAAGATAATGAAGGAAAATAACGAGCCATCTACTACATAAGAAGAACACTAGTAGGATACGAGATCAACTATTCACCAATAGAAAAATCATGCTTAGCAGCAATTTTTGCTTCTCAAAAATTACAACACTATCTACTATCTCACTGCATCAAGTTGATTGCTAAAATTGATCCTTTGAAATATTTACTCAGCAAGACAACATTAACAAGACGACTAGCAAAATGGATCATGATCCTGAGCGAGTTTGATATTGAGTATGTTGACAAAAAAGTTATCAAAGGACAAGTTATTACAGACCAACTAGCAGAGGCACCCCTTCAAGATGATCATCCTTTACATATTGTATTTCCCGATGCTGATATCCTAACAGTCACCACAAAAACATGGCAACTATACTTTCATGGTTCATATACACAACATGGATTAGGAGCAGGCATTCTATTCATTACACCACAAGGTCATACAATCCCAAAAGCATACAAATTGAGCTTTCCATGCACCAATAACATAGTAGAATATGAAGCTTTGGTTACACATATCAAAATGGCTATAGAATGGAACATTACACAACTTCAAGTCTTTGGAGACTCTCAGCTTGTCATTAATCAAAGTAATGATGACTATCAAACAAAAGATGAAAAATTAATACCTTATATAAAGATGGTTGATGATATCAAGAAATACTTTGTAGAAATATGTTTCCAGCAGATTCCAAGAAATGACAACAAAGCAGCAAATGCCATGGCTACACTTGCTTCTCTCCTTCAGACACAGGAAAATCAACAGCGTTATGAATTCCTGGTGGAAGAGTTGTTTTACCCCACCTATAATTTTCCTAATTCCCAAACTATCTATCACCTTGTAGGGCATGATTCCTCACGCTACGGCCAAAATTACACATACCTGAAAGATAACACCCTACCTCCTGATTTATCAAAAAACCAAAAGAGAAACTTTATTCACCAATCATCTCATTTTACTGTCATCGTGGATACCCTATTTAAACGAGGTCTAGATGGTACTCTTTTAAGATGTCTCGAACAAGAAGAATTTGAGAAGGCCTTACATGAAGTCCATAACAACATTTTTGGCACTCATTCAAGTGTGTTAGGATTCCCAAATATACTGAGAGGTGGGGTGAATCAATATCTAAGCGGTTAATGGATTTTCTAAACTTATTAAATGAATTGCATGCCAAAGCAATGTACTGGTAAACCGGAAATAATGCAGTAAATAAGATTAGTAAACACAACATAGAAAGCACACCATAACACAATATTTTTAATGAGGAAACCCGATGTGGGAAAACCCTCGGTGCTATTTGTGACCCACAATATTCACTTACTGTCCAATAAGTGAATATTACTGATACAATAGAGGCCTGCACATGTAGGAAGGCCAACTGCCTAAAGCTCACTGCTTAAATACAAAAAAGGGAAGTCTCACTGACTTACAAAAATGGATTAAGTAAATCCAATATCATGTACTACTTCAGTTCAACATCTACTATGCTAGGTTCAGTACTGGTTTAAGTTCATACAACTTCCATAAACCTTATTCCAAAATCTGCCTTAATATTCACATCTGTCTATTACATTCCTTCCATGCATTTATCCCTTCTTACAAATTATTTACAAGATCTCATACTTATATGAGTCCTAATACAATTTGCCTTGTTGGCTTAAAAAGAATTTTACAATTAAATACAAAATACAATAAACAAATCTTGTCGGCCAGGGTGTCGGTAAACATCTTTGCTGCTGCCACTGCCGGTGTCTATGCCTGTGCCGGTGTCTGTCGCTGCCATAGGATTTTAAGGTTGCCATCAATGACAATACCTTCAATCACATATAATTTCTCATTGGAGTGTGCATTTGCCAACAATCTCCCCCTTTGGCATTTATGGCAACACTCATGCAAAAAAGCCAAAATTGTATCCAAAAGGTGTTGACCAAAAGTCTTACCAAAACTATCAAAACTATGTTACCAAAATTGTGTGCTCCAAAACTATGTGCTCCCCTAGAGAAGATGATCTCTTCTGTCTTACTCCTTTTTCTCATCCTCTACTACTCCCCCTTTGGCATCAATGACAAAGGCTGTCATTCAATGTCAATTGAGTGTAGTTCTTGTCTTGATCCTTGTAACCGATTGGTTACAATCTGATATAACTCTGCTAATGCAAAATTTAGGCTGTTAGAGAATTTCTCACTATCCTTTAGTGCTACTTCAGTCCTTTGGATTGTACTAGTGAGTATGTGCATTTGTTCTTCCAGTGTCTTAAGTCCTGGAACAAGAGCCTCAGAAATCTCTTTTCTCAAAGAGATGAGGATATCTAGTTTAGGACCTAGTCTACATTTCATTTCCTTTGCCTTAAACTTTAATCTCTCTTTATCTTTTTCAAGTTTTTCAATTTTCTCTTCAAATTCGGTAATTTCCTATTCTACTACAGATATGGAGTCTAATGAACCTATTAAATTATCAGCAATGTCATTGATTTCCTTTTGAGCTCTATTGATCTCTTTATCTATATCCTCTATCAAAACGTTTGTCTTACATGTGTCTCTGTACAATTTCTTGAAGTCCAAAATTGTCTTTCCTAGTCCCGGTAATAATGTATCTATATGTTCCTTACTCTTCTTTACTATATCCTCAAGGAATTTTTCCTTCTCTTTATTCATTTTCTCTCTGAAAGTCTCCTCATTGATTTGATTAATTGTTAGAATATTGCCGGTTATGTACTTAGACAATGTGTCTAATTGGCCTAAAGAATCTTTATCCTCTATGTTACACTTGGGTGCAATCATCTTCAAAATTGGTATGGTGTAATCAATTGCCTTATATGCAAGTGCATTGAAATCAGTTATTTTCTTAATTGAATCAAGCAATACCTCTGTTACATTGATTGGCCAGAATTTTGTCAGTGAAGAATCAGATGTTTGACCAACTGTCTTAACAATTTGTAATCCGTCGGTGTGAGGAACCTCTTTGCTTATGGTGACCTCTGGTAGATCAGTTTGAGTCTACATTTCTACAAGCAAGGGTTTAGGTTTCTTAGTTGATGTCGGTGGCACAGTCTCTGTCTGAACCTTTAGCTCATCCTTCTTCTCTTCTAATTTCTTAGTATGTACCTCAGTCTATTTCTTAGAGCTTTCCACTGCCGGTTTTTCTAATTGTGACTCTGTGTTTTCTATTGGTTTCTTTGTGTTTACCTCTGAAATGTCTATAGTCAGTATCTCAAAAGATTTTTCATTGCTATCAGTTTCCAGTTGCTCAGTAGATACATCAAGATGTATACTAGTGGTATCTGCCTTTCCTGTATCCAGGGAATCAATTGCATGTTCAGTTTGTTGTTCAGTCCCAATTTCAATGTTTCCAATTGTATCCTCAATATTTGTCTCAACTGTAGTGTCTTCTACCGATGGCTCAGTTGCCACATCTTTCTTCTCACTTGTCTCCTTATCAACTAGAATGTTGACTTCTTGTGTGTGAATATTCATTGTATACAACACCTCATAATCAAGATTTGTGTCCTTATGTGTTGTGTCCATACTCTCTGTTGCCGGTGGTGTATCAACATTTTGTGTTGGTGGAGTATCAGAAGAAGGTGGGGGTAAGTTATCTGTCACCTTTATACTCGAAGGACCACCTAACTTACCTTTACCCTTATCTTTGTCCTTTTGGTAGACTTTAAAAGTCTTTGGTCTCTTAATCTCTTCTTGTTTCTCTTTCTCAACAAATAATATATCCCACTTGTCTGCAGTTTCTTCTGATATCTCATTAACTCTGCTAGCCATTAGTGCTACATGTCGGTGACCGGTTGAAAATAATGTCTGGTTAGCCTCACTTATTAGTTCATCAATTTATTCTGTTGAATTCACTGGGTGAACTGCAAGTAGTTTCTCTACCTTCATCTTTTTATCCAATTCAACAATTGCTTCTCTCCCTGCTTCTAACCTTCTATACAACTCATTGGGTAAATCATCAACAACCTCAATCAAAAATTTCTTGTAGATATCCAAGTGCAGGATAACACTATTTTCTATGCCTTCCTTTTCATCACTGTTAAAAGTATCATACAACTTGCTAATGTTTGATAAGTTACCATTTTAAGTTATCTGATTCAAAAGGTTGTCAAGTGGAGGAACAACCTATTTTTCTTTTTTTTTTCTTTGGTGTTAACTTCTTTGCTGGAGACCTAGTTGCCTATTGTTTCTGTCTTGTTCTCTTAGGTGTAGGAGCGGGTACCAATGAAGGTTTCCTTTTCCTTACTACCCTTTTAAACTCTATCGATATTTCACTGTCAGAGGAGGTAGCGACTGGTGAAAGATGTGTTTCCGGTTGTAATCCTTCCAAGTCACTCTCCTTAATACCAGTTTTATTCAATATTTCTTCCTTGATTGCTTTTGCTTGCCTTGTTCCTTTTCTAACTATTTGTTCAGTTTTTTTTATTCTTTTATGTGACTGAATGTTGCTTTGAATTGTTTCCACATTTCCAAATACTTTCTCTATTGGTTCTTTAGGGGCTTCTAGAAGGGCTTTTGCATAAGTTTCTATTATGTTCTCATCAACCTCAGATCCCATCTCTGTAACCCAAATAGTCCTTGGAACCACTGCTTCCATCTAGATTTCATCTTTCTTTATCACAAAGCATATGTCCTTTTGATATTTGTCAACTATAAATTGAGATAGCCTTATCCTAGTTTTCATCCTAGCCTTTAATGCCTGAAAGTGTTCATTTATGTTCTTTTCTCTATCATATCCCATGTTGTTTAGCATGTCTAGAAGTTTCTTTCCTACCAGTATGTCAAAACCAAAATCCTTTCTACCAATATCGGGTACTTCCTTGGTAATATATAGCATCAAACATACAAGTAGGTTGCCAAATCTGAATGTACCATTCTTATCACCTTTGATCTTCCTTAGATTGTCTATCAGTTCATCCTTCAACCATTCGCATATGTCAATCTTTGCATTGTTGTTTACCATGTCATAGGCACTCTTAATACATAAGCTAGAAACAAAGTTTAATCTGTTGGCATGTGTAACTTTGTATCCAAGAATCATGTTGATGAACCTTACATTGATATCCTTTACATCATTTACTCTCAAGGATCTCTTGTAAAGGTTGCACCGGTTAGGGTCATTATAGTGTCATTTGGAACCTTTTTAGTCTTGACAGGCCTGTCACTACCCTAACTACTTCTTTTATTATCTTATGAATGGAATCCAACCAAAAGAACTCCCCATGAACTCTTCTTAACACAATCCTTATAACATCCTTTGGAAAATCAGGGATACTAAGAATCTCCACAAAACCTAGGGTTTCAACTATCTTATGTTCCAGTTTCACATTTCCATTAACATCACAAATTATTGTTCTATACATGTTCATAATCTCTTCAGCTCCTAGTTCTTCAATATGACAATGTATGTAAATTCTAGGATCCTCATCATAAGCAACTCCTTTGGGTATTTTCGAAAAAGCTCCTAGGGTATCATCTTTCTTCACAATTTTGGGAATAATTTTAAATACGAGCCTAGGATGCCTAACAACTTCAATTAAAATAGGGTTTGCAATTAATACAGGTACAAAGGAGGAAGCCATTAATATAAATACCTTAATCTGCCTTTAGGTATGAGTGTTTGAATGATTTGCTTCACTTCTCGCCGTGGATGCCTTCACTCAGGATTTTCACGCTCTTAGGAAATTTGAATGCTTGGTGAATGAAAAAGAGCCAAAACACTTGCTTTATAATGTGATTTCCTTCAACTACCACATTTAATGCTTGTTGGTTAAGTCAAACTTAACACATCTTTTGGTAAAGAAGTATTTCAACTTCTCACCATCAACCGAGGGTAAATTAGCATGTTTTTGAATTCGTTGCCATACCCCCAAAAATGTTTCTTTTTAGTTAGATGAATAATCTCCTGCTGGTGGAGTGATACTTTGTTCTACTGGTGAAGGAATGGCTTCATTAACATTCATATCTGACTTTCTGATCCATTGTTTTGAAAATTCTTGCTTTACTTCTTCAACCTTCTCTTTACCTTTCAAACAGGGTCCTTTGTTATTTGCCGGTGATGCCTTACTTCTACAAAATTTTGCAATATGTCCAGTCTTGTTACAAGCATAACAAGTCACATTGTTTTTCTGAATAGCTTTTCCATATCCTATGCCAGTAAGTGTTCTGCATTGATTAGATAAGTGTCCAAATCTTCCACAAACATAACATCTTACATTCATTCTGTAGTTTTATGAATTATGAACAACTTTGTTGCATTTAGAACATTGGCCGGTGGGTGCATTGGTGTTCTTATAGTTTCTAGATCTACACTGATTTTCTCTATGACCATACTTGTTACAGTTAAAGAATTTTCCATTAAATTTGTAGGCATTAGGTTGTCTTACTGGTTTACTGTGATCATGATTGTTTGCAATACCGGAGCTTTCACTAGCTTCAAAGCCAAGGCCATTAGTATCTCCATTAGGTTTCTGATTTTTCAACATGTCATCAAGTTCCTCTGAACTTTTTTTGAATTTTTCTTTATGTTGATTTGCAATAGCCAACTCATTTTCTAAGAAATCTTTTTGTCTCATGAGTTCAGTTTTATCATGCTTTGAGTGAATTATATCTGTCTTCAACATATCATTTTCATGACTGAGTCTTAGATTTTCATTTCCAGCATCATTGATTCTCCTAGCCAGGTCATCTTCATTCTTCTTTTGGTCTTCAATGTCTTTACAAAACCTCATAGTCATATATTGCATTTCATTCCTCAAGGCCATGTTTTCCTGCTTCATTTTGCTTACAAGATCATTAAGAGTTTATTTTTCATCATCATCACTCTGTATCTTCTCATGAAGTTCTATTCTTTTGTTCCTAGCAATAGTGAGATTTTCCTGAAGTCCTTGAATGATTTCCTGTGCAGCCTTCATATCATCTTCAAGTTTCATATTTTTTAATTTTTCTGCATCATAATCTACAAGAGCTATTTCCAATTGCTTTCTCAAGTTTTCCATCTATACCGGTGTCAGAATCGTCCTCAAGCTGTTAGGCTTTTGAAAATAGAGGACCAGGATCTGATACCAATTGTTAGGATTCCCAAAAATACTGAGAGGTGGGGGTGAATCAGTATCTAACCGGTTAATGGATTTTCTAAACTTATTAAATGAATTGCGTGCCAAAGCAGTGTACCGGTAAACCAAAAATAATGCAGTAAATAAGATCAGTAAACACAACATAGAAAGAACCCCATAACACAATATTTTTAATGAGGAAACCCGGTGTGGGAAAAACCTTGGTGGGATTTGTGACCCACAATATTTGCTTATTGGCCAATAAGTGAATATTACTGATACAATAGGGGCCTGCACATACAGGAAGGCCAACTACCTAAAGCTCACTGATTAAATACAAAAAGGGAAGTCTCACTGACTTACAAAAATGGATTATGTAAATCCAATATCATGTACTGCTTCGGTTCAACATCTACTATGCTAGGTTCAATACCGGTTTAAGTTCATACAACTTCCATAAACCTTATTCCAAAATCTACCTTAATATTCCAATCTGCCTATTACATTCCTTCCATGGAATTCTCCCTTCTTACAAATGATTTACAAGATCTCATACTTATATGAGGCCTAATACAATTAGCCTTATTGGTTTACAAAAGGATTTTACAATTAAATACAAAATACAATAAACAAAATCCTGTCGGCTAGGGTGTCAGTAAACATCTTTGCCACTGCTAGTCCCAGTGTCTATTGGTGCCATAGGATTGTAAGGTTTCCATCAATGACAATACCTTCAATCACCTACAATTTCTCATTCGAGTGTGCATTTGCCAACAAAGTGGTCTTACCCTTTCGAAAAAACTCATACGCTCAGGCTATTATTGGTCGACTATGGAACGAGATCTTTTCAGATAGCTAGAACATGCAAACAATGTTAGATCCATGGGAATTTGATTTATGCACCAGCATAAGAACTTCATCCTTTGGCAACATCTTCGCCTTTCTACCAATGGGGTCTTGATCTAGTAGGAAAGATAAATCCTTCTTCATCTAATGGTCTCAAATTCATCCTTGTAGATACAAAATATTTCACAAAATGGATTGAGGTAGTACCTCTCATAAGTATCATAGGAAAACAAATTGTTGCATTTATCTTGAATTACATCATCTGTCGCTATGGAATACCAATGACCATTATCACTGATAATGGGCGACTATTCAAGAATCAAGATGTATAAGAGTTATGTAAGAAATTAAAGATCCAACATAGATTTTCCACACCCTACTATCCACAAGGGAATGGGCAAGCAGAGGCATCAAACAAAACTATTCTGAAAATCCTCAAAAAGATAGTGAATGATGCTAGCAAAGATTGGCATATTCAATTGAACCCTTCTCTATGGGCTTACCATACTAGTATCCACACACCAACGGGTGCCACACCTTTCTCTCTTGTTTATGGATCAGAAGCATACTGCCAATAGAAGTAGAGATACCTTCTCTATGAGTATCATTAAAAGGTCTCATCCTAGATGAAGAACAACAAGTATCTAGACTACAAGAGTTAGAATTCATCCATGAACGAAGACAAAATGCCTTTGATCATTTAAAGGTATATCAAAAAAGAATATGTCAGAGCTATAATCACAGGGTCAAACCACAAATCTTTCAAGTGGGGGAACTAGTACTAAAGGAAAATCCATGAAACCAGTCAGATCGAGAAAAGAAAGGAAAGTTTGAACCAAACTGGTTAGGTCCATTTGTGATCACAACAGTATTTGGATGAGGAGCATATTAGCTATCAACATAGGACAAAGATCAGCTTGAGGAACCAATCAATAGCATGCATCTGAAGAAGTTCTATGTCTGAAACAGTGAAAAATAAAAGAAAATCCAAAAAAAAGTCAAATATGAGAAAAAGTGCAATAAAAACAAATGGTGAAAACCTAGCAAACAGGCGCTCTATGTCCGCTAGCTCTTCCATCTATTAGTTCATGCATCTTTTTGCTTGCATTCTTTTCCATCAATGTTGTTCATATGTATCATAAAGCTTTGTACATACGTAGACATCTCGGGTGGTTTCTCGCCATGGTTTGGATCATTGGGTATATCATAACGAATTTGTTTCTAGGCTTGGGGCAAAATCTTGCACTTAGCTGGGGTAAAACTTCTCGATCTTTTTGAGCTTAATCAAATAGGAAGAACAAACGTTTAGGCAACTCTTATCAAGCAAAAACTAAAACATATCCAACATTGAACACAAGATCAAATTATCAACCATCAAACTATCACAAAGTCAGTCTAAACGAATTGATGATATCTTTTTGGATAATGATTTTAACATGATTGTTCACATTTTTTATATATTGATTTTCGCTATAATGATTTCTGAGTGACTCTAGGATATCTTTGACTAGAGGAACAAGGAAGAAACATGATATTTTTCTTGTCTGTTGTCTGAAAATTAATCATTAATATGTGCAAATTTATCTCGGGACATGATCATCGGAGTATCATTGAAGACATTTTCGATTTGTGTATTGAAATGATTAATACTGTCTGTTTTACGCAAGCAACGCGCAGGTCATCTCAGTTCAATTATACCTCGATGCTTGTGCTAACTTGCCATATCAAAATTCAGGAAAGTAGTGCTCAGGTCATCATGGTTAAATTATACCATCGATGTTTGCACTCACTTCCCACATTTAAAAAGCTCAATGATGACAAAAACGCAATAATCCAGTGACTGGTCCGCTCATAGCATTTGCATTTATCTTGCATTTCATTCTTGCATGGGATCCCACATGCTCCTTTTATCCAAGGTTAAATTTATCACAGGAATCATCGATGTATTCTCATAAATGTATACGCAATTATAATGATGACTCATATCTCTCGAGGTATTGTCGACCCAACAAAAATCTTATGCTACCCTCTCAATAGAACCAACATCAGTATATCTAAATCTTACTACAACTTGATATCAAGAAACTATTAGTTCTTTATCCAATCAATCTTATCAATCACATCTAAATCGATTCTCTCATGTCTTATACAAGATGTATCTTTCTTGAAACCAGACATTTTGATCATTTCTTATATAGGATATATCGTTCCTGAAACCAGACGCTTTGATCATCTTTGTCTTATATAGGAGGTGTCATTCCTGAAACCAGACTGAATCTTGATCTTATCAATCTAACCAATCAAACTTTATCAATCATCAAGAACCACATCATCGTGATGGTAGAACTCGCATTTTCATCAACCACAGTTGTAGACATTAAATCATTTTTAATCAGGACATCAATTTCGCAATCATCCAAAAACTCCAAAGATCAATTATCTCAATTGATCTCCCGAGGGGGCATCATCATATCACAATTTATCAATCAAGAGCTGGGGCATCCTATCAAATCAATATCTTCATAAAAATGAGATTATTCTTTGAATCAATGCGTCATCACACCTCGCTTCAAAGAGGGGCAAAATGTATACACCTAAAAATGGTCTAAAGATAATTAATTAAATAAGAAATTATTTAATTAATCCCCCTTCCTAATTTAATCGAACCTGTTGGGACTCATTAAATTTGAGTCAAGTTTAGAGGCCCATTTCAAAATTTTGCTCTACATTTCCAAATGAGTCAGTTTGAATGGCATAGTTAGAGAGAGGGCAAAATGGAGCCAATTGTTTTTCAAGGGGTAAGGATCGGGAAACATGTCCTACACCTTTGATTTGGCCTATTCAGTGATGTGAAACTTTTAGAATTCAGTTTGGATAAGTTTATCGGGTACCCATTTCAAGGGGTGAGCTGAAAGTGCATTTTAGGCACAAATGCAGATTTTACCAAGTAGCCTACTTTGGGTGTTTATATCTTTTGCCCTGTTAATCGTCATGAAGAGTTTTAAATTGGATTAAATTATATGCATAAAAGTGAGTTAGCTTGAAAAATTTCAATTCTCTAGCAATCCATTTGCTCAGTTTTCAAAGCTCAAATTGTTTGCAGTTTGAATGTTTTGACAAGTCCCTGTTTCAGCGCCTAGTCGGAGCCCTATTTCGCAAGTGTAAAAGTTTCCTCAGTGAGTGTTATGCCAAAATGTTTATTCCAGGATATTTTTGGTATAAAAAATGAGTCATGTTTCAAATTTCAAGCCTCTGCCAATCCGTTTGATCAGTTTTCAAAAGGGTCTATTGAGCCATCTTTTTTAGTGATCCGTACTTTCATTGACGTATCAGTTAAAATTGCTATTTTCATGAGCGCAACATTTGCACCTAGTCATCCTTTTGTGTAACTGAGTATTATAGGTTTTAATATGTACATCAAGGTACCCATGTCTCATATTTGAGGGTCTACAGAGATCGTTTGATATTTTTAAGAATGGCATCATGTGTTGCCTGGACATTGACTTCATCAAGTCAGCAGTGTCCATAAAGCCAGTTAGGCATTTTTGAAAGTTAATATATTTTCACTCGGGACTTGGCTTGAAAAACTGTTTCATAGTGTTCATGCTTGTATATCAAAGTACACGCCTGTCAGATGACAAGATCCAGAAATGTGTTTTGACAGGTTTGAAAATTACGTCTTCGCGATTAAATGCGAAAATGTGGCACAAGTGCCTGAAAATTGCAAAACTTCGTATGATGATCCGAAAATGATGCCAATCGTTTCCAGAGGTAATTTTAAGGTTCTTGATGTATTTCAGAGGTCAGTTACATGAAAACAAATTTTTTTTTAGTCAAGCCCACGTTGGGGCCCGACCTGGCCTATGCCCGTACATTGTTTATATTGGTTATTTTTGTTTACTGCAGGAATTTCAGAATATTCAAGTACTGATGCAATTCACAAGTCACAGTCAGGTAAAGTTCATATCGGTAGCAGCCATTGAGGATTCAAGGTTAAAGACACTATTAATTCAAGGTTTAACAATATAGCTCAAATGAAGGAGATCATTGTCATATAGATTTGTCATGGTCTATGAAGACATAAATGATGTGCATTGGTTCTCCTTATTGTCATGGTTACACTCCTATCTAGGGTTTTTAAACTTAGGTCTGCATTGTATGTATTCCATTGATCATGTTTTATATCTCTACTCCCAAAGCCCACAATCTTTGCTAGTATCCTCCCTTGCCGTGGAGCATGGAATTGAGAAGATTATTGGCAGCTTAAATGCAATGGCATGATGAAGATGGGAAAAGGCCGTTGAAATTTCTCAACCAATGGTATTATGGTAGGCGTAGAACCAGCACTTCCCCCCCTCCCACATGGAATAGACAAAGAAGGTTGCAGGAACTTTCAAAAAACACAATAGCATTGCCAATTTTAAATGGCAGCAATATCCCTCTGTAACGTGGGTTTTTGGCATGGGAAAAGCATCATGAAACTCCTAAGCATGTTGCAATGTGTAGCATGGAGTGGAACAGAATCTAGAGAAGGGCGTTTAAGACTTCATGCATTGTAGAATGGAAGGTGTTGTAATGCCAGTCTCCTCCCTCACGTGCCTCCCATCTCCCTCCAGGCTTCACGTGGTGGCTGAAGAAGAGACTGCAGAAAATCAAATGCAATTCGTAGTTTCAAAACCAGATTTCTCCTCCCTGCGTGGAATAGAATTATGGGTGGAGGAAGGCATTTAAAAAATCATGGTGGATGCAATGACAATTTCCTCTCTGTGTGGTGATTTTGGCATGGAGCTCCCTGCCAGCAACATTCCTCACGCACTGTGGTTGGGGGATCATCTTCAAGAAAAAAGAAATTGGCAGGTGTATCGCCAAAGTTCCAAGACCCTTGCCAAGTCTTCTCCCTTGCGTGGAATGGAGTTGGGAGTCCACAAAAAAGTTTTCAATGGAAATACCATTGGTAGGTGTAACAAATTGGCAGTTCATGTCGAGAGTGGGAAGGGTTTATTTGCTAGTGAAAACAATGAACAAGTCTTCAAAGAATATGGAACAAATGGTATTTAGAGTTGCAGAAAATTTGAAGCAGAATGTGATTTGATAGGCCTCGCTCCTCTAGTGCGTGAATGGTGAAAGGTTTATAAACTTTTAGACAAATGCACATGGAACACATAGTGCCAAGTCCATGACCCTTGGTAGCAGTCTCTCCTTGCATGCTGGAAAGGCATTGAAAGTTTTAAGAAAAATGGCAAGGCGCCATTAAAACTAGAAAGAAAATACATTGCCAGGAAAAATGACATTATCCCACATTGGCTGGGGAATGAACATTTTTGATATTTATAAGAAAAGGCACACTCATTCATAGTGTCAAAGCCTTAAGAGCTTTTGATGTAAGGTGCTAATGGGCACCCAAGCGGACTCCACACACATGGGTGTGCTTCTCGAGGCGACTGAGGAGGCTAATTGAGCGGTGACTAGCTAGACCCCACGCAGGCATGGATCATGAGGCGAATTTTGCAAAGAAAGAGCGGCTTAAAGTTTGAGCAAGTTCCAAGAGATCCGAGGAAGTGCATGGATTCGCAAGCTGAAGATGCTCAAAGGTTAGCTATCATGAAATGGCGAAAAGCTCAAGCCAAAAATGAAGGTTAAAGACCCTGCAGGTCGCCAGTTAAGGTTTATTAAATGGCGAAAAGCTCAGCAAAGGGAGTTAAAGATCGAGCAAGTCTAGAAGATCTAATGGCTCGCATGATTTCGGAGCCTGAAGGTGCACGCCAGTTAGCCATTGCAAAATGGTGAAAGCCAAGTGGTAGGCCCGAGTGGGGGTCTAGCTCGCGGGTCACAGTGATGTGGCACTGAGGTGGCGCATAGGTGGCAGACACGTGGTGATGACGTAGCGATGAGCAAGTAGCCTGGTGGCGGACATGTGGTGGAGTGATGAAGTTTCATTTGAGGTGGCACTTAGTGGATCCTATCGACGAATCGCAGGTCACCACGTGGTAGGGCATCAGGCCAAAAAAGAGGGAAACATCTAAGTTGAATTATATAGTTGAAACTATATAAAAAAATTAAATGACAGAGCCACATGAATTATTAATTCGCCCAGAGGTCTATTTTTTGTCAAAATACTAAGTGTTATATATCACCGAAAAGCTCTCAAGATGAGGAATGCAGTGATGAAGTTTTTTTCAATAAAGATCAGATATTTTGAGAGTGGTTTCCATGGGAAAGAGGAAGGAATTGAGATTTAGTTGGAAAAAGAGACACTTGGCTTGTTCTGATGAAATCTGATCTTTTTCCCTCTCCTTATTCTAATTTCTTCTCAATTGTGAGGGTTCCATAAATTTGGAGAGTGGCTCCAGTTTTCATGGCTTCCAATTCTGAGTTCTCTTCAAAATTGTATAGGGCAATGTCCTTTTCCATGGAATAGAGTATCTTCTTGCTATAAATGTTTTGTTGCAGGTCATTTATGTGTAAGGCATATACATGGTTTATTGGATTGTCTCTAAGTATTCTTTGTCTTCAATAAATGCAATCTTCAAGGGAGTTTGGGTTTGTCCTCTCAAGTGGGAGTGTAAGGGTTGTTTTCAGGTACTCTTCAAGGAAGAGTTAAAATTCTATGAGCAATCATTTTGGATTCAGGATAATGTTTAGATATGTATGATCCTTTGTCTAAATTTAGAATGTATTAATGTCAGACATTAATACAGGGATATCTTTCTTAATAAATTGAATTTTCAATAGAGATGTTCATTTTAAGTTTGATGTTTGACTCTATTGCCTTTAGATAAGGCACTGATCTTACAGATTTTGGGGTTTTCTCAGGGATTTAAAATAAAAAATCAGAATATCTACCTTTAATTTTATGTTTGTAATGTTAAGTTTTTTCCATCCATCTCATGATTCAAAAATGTTGAGTTGCAAGTGTGGATCTAGCCCATCTGCAGTAACCTCCTAATTTTTTGAACCTTTTGAGATCCATCTACTTTTGTTGATGCAGTTTGGTGTGTAATGGGTTTGATTAAATGCATCACAGGTACACCCACCTAGGTTTTCTAGAGCCTGAAGAGTAGAAAGATTTAGGTCCTTGTTATGTTGTCGAAGGCCTTAAGTGTTTCATTTATTGAGATTGGCTATCTCATAGATAGATTTGCATGTGTTCTTGGGTTAACCAGATTTGGTGAACAACAAAAATGGTGACTCTGCTAGGGAAGCTGAATAGAAATTGCCTAATTTCATCTAGTTAGTCAGTCCATTGAGATTTGCACAGAGTTGAAAGTAATTTTATGGTGAAGAAAATGTTCCTTGTTTGGATCTATAGAATGATATGTTATTTCAAGTCATATTTTATGAAGGAGTAACAGTGAATGTATATTGCTGAGTTGTGAGAAAGTCCTTACAGCTATATGCAAACTTTTCCCCACTTCCTTAATTGGGTGGCGACTATGTGGTTCATACCAGTGTTAAATAGCTTGGAAGAGTGTTTATCACAACGAGATTGAAGGAGACAATGAAGAATTTAAATATATGTTGAATGGTATTCTTGTTAGGGGTCCCACAGATACTGAGATGTGGGGGGGGGTGAGTCAGTATCTAACTGGTGATTAGAATTTCTTAACTTAAAACATGCAGAACATAATATAACAGTGTACCAGTATGCAAGAAATAATGCAATAAATAGAATCAAGTACATCCACATGAAAAGTACACCATAACACAAGATGTTAATGAGGAAACCCGATGTGGGAAAAACCTCAGTGGGATTTGTGACCCACAATATTCACTCACTGGCCAATAAGAGAATATTACTTACAATAGGGGCCTGCACATGCAGAAAGGCCAACTGCCTAGAGCTCACTGCTCAATGGGAAGTCTCACTAACTTACAATAAGGATTATACAAATCCAATATCTTGTACTGCTTTACAATAGCATCTTCAATGCCTGATTCAGTATCAGTTCCTGCTCTATTCTTTACATATACCCTTGACCTATATTTCGCACATTAGGCCTGCCTAATATTTTCCTTAATGCTTCTACTTCACATTATTCACATTTTTCCATAATTTACAAAATGTCTACAATGATCTCTTTTATATATAAGAGTCATTTTACAATTTGCCAAGTCGGCTTACAATAATAAACAAAATATTATATATAACAAAAATCTTGTCGGCCTCTGTGCTGGTGCCGGTGTCCTGAGTGCCAGTGTAGAGTGTGATTTGCTGATGTCGGTATAATGTCTTTGTTAGTGCTATAGGATTGCAAGGTTGCCATCAATGATAAAACCTTCAATCACATACAATGTCTCATTAGAGTGTGCATATGCCAACAATCTCCCCCTTTGGCATTGATGGCAACACTCATGAGAAATTTCAAAAAGTATCCAAAAATGTGTAGTCCAAAAATGTTACCAAAAATGTGTGTGCTCCCCCTGAGCATATGATTCCTGTAATTTGAATTTTCTCATCCCACTACTCCCCCTTTGGCATCAATGACAAAGGTTGTCAAGATGTCAGTAGAGTTTGTGGTTTCAACCTTGTAACTGGGTAGTTACAATTTGAAAAAGATCTCCCAAAATCAAGTTTATACTATCCATAAACTTCTTGCTATCCTTTATTGCTATCTCTGTTCTCTTCACTGTACTGGTGAGATGCTGCAAATGCTCTGCCGATGTTTTGCTTCCCTGTATTAATACCTCAGAAATTTCCTTCCGCAGAGATGCTAGATAGTCCAATCTTGGACTTAGTTTAGATCTCAAATGTTTTTCCTTATTTATTATTCTTTCTTTCTCTCTTTCCAATTTGAGTAGTTCTTCCTCAAAATTTGTTATTTTCTCTTGAAAAACTGATACTGTATCATGTGAGTTGACAAAGCTGTTTGCAAGTTTATTTATCTCATCCTATACCTTGCTCATTTTCTTGTCAATATCTATAGTCAAAAAGTTTGTTTTATAGGTATCTTTATACAGATTTTTGTATTCTTTCAATAAATTACATAGTTCCGGTAGAAGTGTGTCAAAATCTCTATTACACTTCTTTATTTCCTCGTCAAAGAATTTTTGTTTTTCAATTTCTACCTTATCCTTCACTGACTCTTCCTTTATTTTCTCAATGTTTTCTGAAATATATTTACACAATGTATCCAATTGTCCTAAAGAATCTTTGTTATCTATATTACAGTTGGGAGCAATTACCTTCAAAATTGGTATGGAATCATCAATTGCTTTGTAAGCTTGTGAGCTGCAGTCAGTTATTTTCTTGATAGAATCTAATAACACCTCAATCACATTTGTTGATTTATATCCTGATGATGATCCAACAATCCGAGTATCGGTGGAAGTAACCAAGCTTGTGTTGACCTCTGGTAGGTCTGTTTGTGTCTGCACTTCTTTAAGCACTGGTTTTCCTACTTCACTAGTTGCCAGCGGCACTGTTTCCTTATGTCCCTGTTCCAGTTGTTGTTGTTTCGGAGCCTTTAGCTTTGTTTGTTTCTCAATATGTTGCATTGCCTCTATCTGTGTCTTAGTCTCTACCTTTTCCTCTTTATCTTCTACCAGTTTATCTGTTTCCCCTGCTACCAGAGGCTCACTAGCCATATCTGACTTAACAGTTTTATCTTTGTCTACTACTACATTGATCTTCTGAGAATCAACATTCACAGTATATAGGACTTCAGGATTAGGATTATTATCTTCTACATCCATACTCTCAGCTGCCGGTTGATCTTCAGTAGTTGTTGATTTTACCGGTGGAGTTTTTAAAGAAGGTGGGGGTAAGTTGTCTCTAACCTTGATACTTGGTGGTCCACCAACTTTACCTTTCCCCTTGTCTCTATCTTTCTGATATACCTTTATAGGTTTGGGGTTCCTGTACTCTTCTTGTTTTTCTTTTTCAACCAGGAATATATCCCATCCATCTTCTGTTTCCTCTGTCACCTCATTAACTCTTCCTGCCATTAGTGAAATATGCCGGTGTGCAGTAGAAAATACTGACCGGTTGGCCTTTGCAATCAGATCATCAATTTCTTGTGGAGTGTTTACCGGATATACAGCAAGTAACTTCTCAATTTTTATTTTCTTATCCAATTCTATCATTGCCTGTCTTCTTGCCTCTAGTCTTTTGAATAATTCATTAGGAATTTCATTGACTACTTCCATCAAAAATTTCTTGTACATATCCATGTGCAATATAACACTATTTTCAACTTGTTCTTTTTCATCATCTATTAGAGTGTCATATATTTCCTCTATGTTCTTCAGTTTACCTTCCTTTGTGATTTCATTTAGTAGTATATCAAGAGGAGCCAAGTCTTTGTTTGTCCTTTTCTTCTTCTTGGGTGTTAGTTTCTTCTTTGGTGTGGTCTTTCTAACTAGAGATCTCACTGCTTGTTGCTTTTTCCTTGTCCTCCTAGGTGAAGGTGTGGTTTCCAGTGAGGGATCTCTTTTTCTTACAACTCTTTTAAAAGTTGTAGGCATGTCACTTCCTGAAGAAGTACCTACCAGTGATAGGTGAGTTTCAGGCTGTGGAGCTGCTAACTTATCCTCTGTTATGTCAGTTCTCTTCAATACATCTTCCTTGATGGCTTTTGCTTGTCTGGACCCTTTCCTTACAACTGCCTCAACCTTTTTCACCCTTTTGTTTGATTGAATTTGGCTTTCTATGGTTTCAACACTACCAAATACTTCTTCTTTTGGTTCTCTGGGGGCTTCCAGAAGTACTTTGGCATATGTTTCAACTATGTGATCATCTGTTTCATAGCCCATCTCGATTACCCAAACTGTCCTTGGGATGACCGCTTCCATCCATATTTCATCTTTCTTGATGACAAAGAATATATCATCTTTGTATTTGTCTACAATCTTCTGTGATAACCTTACTCTTTTCTTCATTTTAGCTTTTAATGATTGAAAGAAGTCATTAATATTGGTTTCCTTGTTCTCACCCATGTTATTGAATAGTTCAGTCATTTGTTTGCCTATCGGTATGTCATATCCAAGTTCTTTGTAACCTATACCGGGAACCTGTTTTGTTATGTGTAGCATTAGGCATACCAACAAATTTCCAAATCTGAAAGTTCCTTTCTTGTCCTTCTCGATCTTTCCAAGATTGTCAATTAATTCATCCTTTAACCATTCACATATCTCAATTTTTGCATTATCTGTTACCATATCATAAGCACTCTTAATGCATAAGCTTGAAACTGAATTTAGTCTATTAGCATGAGTTGCTTTATACCCTAATATCATACTAATGAATCTCACATTGATATCTTTTACATCATTAACCCTTAGAGACCTCTTGTCAAATGTTGCACTAGTTAGGTCTATAACTAGGTCATTGGAAACCTTCTTAGTTTTATCTGATCTTTTACCAGTGGTCGGTAACCTTGTGACAGCTTTCACAGCTTCCTTCGTGATCTTATGGATTGCATCTAACCAGAAAAATTCTCCATGTACCTTGCTTAAAACTATCCTAATCACATCCTTTGGAAATTTAGGAATGCTAAGGATCTCTGTAAATCCTAGGGTTTCAATGATTTTGTGTTCATCTTTAACATTGCCGGTATTATCACATATCACAGTTTTATACATGGTTTTAATTTCCTCATTTCCTAACTCTTTAATGTTGCAGTGGATGTACATTCTGGGGTCTTCAGCATATACAACTCCCTTAGGAATTTGAGAAAAAGCACCTAAGGTATCATCCTTCTTTGCTATCTTGGGAACTAACTGAAATACAGGCCTAGGTCTTTTTATTACCTCAACAACAATAGGGTTTGCTATGTATTCAATTGTAGAGGTGGATGCCATGATTAAATACCTTTTACTGCCTTGGATGGATGATTGCTTGGAGTGTGCTTGCTTCTTGCTCGAAATGCCTTATCTTGGAGTCTTCACGCTCTTCAAAAATTTGAAATCACAGTGAAATGAAATGGAGCCAAAACCTTAACTTTATAATGTCTCTTCGCCATCTACCACATTAATTACATGCTGGTTAAGTATTCACTTAACATTGTTTGCCGGTAATAAGTAATTTTTCAACTTCTTATCTTAACCGAGGGAATAATAGCACATGTGTCATTAGATTGCCAAACCCTCAAAGAAATTTTCTTCAATTAGATGATGAACTTCCTGCCGGTGGAGCACTACTCTGTCCTTCTGGTGAAGCATCACTCTATCCTGCCGATGAAGCATTGGTTGGTTCTACCGGTGGAGGAGTATTCCCAATATTTAGATCAACTTTCCTAATCCATTGTTTTGAGAATTCTTTCTTAACCTCTTCAACTTTTTCTTTACCTTTCAAGCTAGCACTTTTGTTGTCTACCAGTGTTCCTTTACTTCTACAAAATTTAGCAATATGCCCAATCTTGTTACATGCATAACAAGTTACATTATTTTTCTGAATAACTTTCCCATAACCTATGCAGGTTTGTGTTCTGCATTGATTAGATAAATGTCCAAATCTTCCACAAACATAACATCTCACATTCATTCTGTAGTTTTCAGAGTTGTGACCTACTTTGTTGCATTTAGAACATTGACCGGTGGGTGTGTTGATATTCTGATAATTTCTAGATCTACATTCATTTGCTCTATGACCATACTTATTACAGTTAAAGCATTTTCCATTGAATTTATAAGCATTAGGTTGTCTTACTGGTTTGTTGTGATCCTGAGTATTTGTAGTACCAGAGCTTTCACCAACTTCAAAGCCAATTCCAAAAGTGTCACCTTTAAGTTTTTGATTCTTCAACAAGGTGCCAAGTTCCTCTGAGCTTTTCTTGAATTTTTCTTTATGTTGATTTGCAGTTTCCAGTTCTCTTTCCAAGATTTCTTTTTGTCTCATCAGTTCATTTGAGTCATTCTTAGTATGCATCAGATCTGTCTTCAACATGCCATTTTCATAGCTAAGTCTTGTATTCTCATTTGCTGCATCACTTAGTCTTTTGGTCAATTCTTCTTCATTCTTCTTCCTATCCTCAATCTCTTTGCAAAATCTCATAGTCATATCCTGCATTTCATTTTTTGTTGTCATGATCTCTTGTTTCAACTTGCTTATCATATCATTAAGTGATTCCTTTTCATCATTCTCATTTTGCAATTTTTCACAAAGTTCTCTTCTCTTATTTCTTGCTACAATAAAATTTTCTTGAAGTGCCTGAATGATATCCTGAGCTGCCCTTAAATCATCTTCTAGTTTGATATTTTTCAATTTCTTTGCATCATAGTCTATAAGAGCTCCTTCAAGTTGCTTCATCAGATTTTCCATCTTTACCGGTGTCAAGATCTTCCTCAAGCTGTTAGGCTTCTGAAAATAGAGGACTAGACTCTAATACCAATTGTTAGGGGTCCCACAGATACTGAGAGGGGGGGGTGAATCAGTATCTAACCAGTGATTAGAATTTGTTAACTTAAAACATGCAGAACATAATATAACAGTGTACCGGTATGCAAGAAATAATGCAATAAACAAAATCAAGTACATCCACATGAAAAGTACACCATAACACAAGATGTTAATGAGGAAACTTGGTGTGGGAAAAACCTCGATGGGATTTGTGACCCACAATATTCACTCACTAGCCAATAAGAGAATATTACTTACAATAGGGGCCTGCACATGCAGGAAGGCCAACTGCCTAGAGCTCACTACTCAATGGGAAGTCTCACTGACTTACAATAAGGATTATACAAATCCAATATCTTGTATTGCTTTACAATAGCATCTTCAATTCCTGATTCAGTACCAGTTCCTACTCTATTCTTTACATATACCCTTGACCTATATTTCGCATATTAGGTTTGCCTAATATTTTCCTTAATGCTTCTACTTCACATTATTCACATTCTTCCATAATTTACAAAATGTCTACAATGATCTCTTTTATATATAAGAGTCATTCTACAATTTGCCAAGTCAGCTTCCAATAATAAACAAAATATTATATATAACAAAAATCCTATCGGCCTTTGTGCCGGTATACTTCCTTTCTTTTGTGTCGGTGCCGGTGTCCTGAGTGCCGGTGTAGAGTGTGATCTACTGATGCCGGCATAATGTCTTTGCTGGTGCCATAGGATTGCAAGGTTGCCATCATTGACAAAACCTTCAATCACATACAATGTCTCATTGGAGTGTGCATATGCCAACAATTCTGTTGTTCAAAATGTCGTCTATGCAAGAGGTGGTGACTCTGTGATAAAAGACAGTGCTGAAAGTTGAAATTAATCTTCAGATCTACAAGAGTTTACAGTTGCAAACACCCAGGTATTTTTAGAAGTTTCAATGCAAGACATTTGTTCTAAAAATTTGAATGAGTAAAATATTTTTCCCATTAAGTGAACAACACTAGTAAAGAGGGAAAGAGAAATTACAAACTTATTTGCATATCTATTTTGTTGAAGTTCCAGCATATATATTCTATTGTAGTATGCAAATTTGAAGAAAGCTTTGTGTCAAGAAATGTTATGAATAGATTTGAATATTGATATGTGCTTGAAGTGTTTCATTATTCATCCAAGGTTATATAATCATTTGTGGGAGTAAGAAGGGAAATGAGTAGTGAAGTTTTTCAGTCTTGTGTATTTCTACATAGAGCCATGCCTAGTGAAATGTCACAACCATGTAATAGGAAAGGTTTCAGTATGAAGTATTATGCTACTCTAAATTTTAGAGATATTCCGGGTTACCCAAATCCCATACCCACATAAATTAGAAAATATTTGCCCATATTCAGTGGGAAGAAATCAGAATTAGCATGTCAACACATGAAAAGATTTTCAGATTTGATAGGAGAGTTTGAAATTTGCCAAGAGGATTTGTGCATGAAGTTATTCGTCCAATCATTGAAAGAGGATGCAAGGGATTGGTTCTCTTTTTTGCTGGCAGATTGTATTTCCTCATGGGAAGAATTGATTTTAGATTTATTAGACCAATTTGATGAAAAGATGAGTGATTGTGATTTGCTGAAAGAATTCACTTATATACAAATCAGGGAAGATGAATTGGTACCAACATTTAATATCAGGTTTTCATAAACATTAACTAAAATTTCCAGAAAGTATAAGTTTGATGGTAAAGTATGTCTAGATATCTATATGAGTGCATTTGACAAAAAGATGGGTTTCTTATTGAGAAACAAAGAACCCAAAACCTTGTATGAATCTTTTAACACAGCTAGGGACATCGAAAATAATTTGAAATTTGGGATAGCCAAGAGATTTGTGTCTGTTGTGGTTTCTTGTCAAAGTACCTTCTATGGTGAAATACCATGTGAAGCTGAACAAATCATTCTGAGTCTAGGTGCATCAAGCTTTGCAGTTCCAAGTGGTTTTGGTGATGCATGCGATTCAGATTTTAATGAGAGTCAAGAATCTTTGTTGTTAATGCCGGTTGTCTCTCATAGTAATGATGGAATGATCAGTGGGAAATGTTGTGATAATGTTGATACAAAGATAGATTTATATAAGAGATATGTACCATTTGATTTCTATGCCGGTTATGCTGATTATGTGACTGCAAATTTTGAAGTAAATCATGCATCTCCTAAGGGTAATAATAATGAAATTAATGAGGATGATAACCATTGATCTTTAAATGTTGCTGATGTATTTGATATTGAAATACCAAATATTGAAGGATCACCAAATGTTGTTGATTATGTAAGTAAAAATGTGCAATATGATGAAAATCAAATTTTGTTTAAGTCTGATAAAGCTGAAAATGAAGTTGCGGATGATGTTGATAGTCTTTTCAATGCAAGTATACTCAGTGATGAATTTGTTTCAGAATGGAGTGGTGTTGCTGATTATGAGGATACTGAGTTCGATTTTCAGCACCTTGAAGGTATACAAATGAACAATGAAGATTATTTTCAGAATGAGAGTGATCTTGGCACGAGTTATTCACTTTCTTATGATCAACAAATGAATGCCAATCATGCAGCTAATGATGGTTATGAGAATTCTTATTATTCATCTTGTGAAGATGATATAAAGGGAGACCAAGTTATATATTTCAGTCATGAATGTGAAAATGAAAGTGTTTTTGAAGATAAAAATATATGTGACAGTGCGGATAATGTTTTATTTTTAGATTTGAATGAACCCATATTTGAATGCTTTCTGAATTTGAAGTACCATGAAGAGGATGTGAATGTTGATAATATGCTTGAACTGGATATGGAGTTTTTTGCCTTTGATACTAATGTTCATGGTGCTGATTTTATTATGGAGAATGTTGAAGTTTCCCCTTGTGTTGAACAAGTTTGTAATGTAGATGAAGTTCTGAACAATAGTAGCATGTGTTGTAAGAATTTACATCATGATGAAGATAAGAGGCATGGGTTATGTGATGACTACTTCAGACCACAAATGGAAGTTTTTCGGGTGGATATAAGTCTGAATGAAGAAGATTTAGCCGAGGATTTGCTTCAGCCAGAGGTATGCATTCTATTCCATGAATGGGATATTGAGAATGCAGAGGTTTTGAGTTTGATAAACAAGGATAGTATGAAATGTGATCAGCATAGTGAAGTATCACATCCGGATTGTAATATTTATGTTCCTTGTTTGCATCAATTGGTTAGTAATGTCCCTCATTTTATGAATTTAAATGGTAATAAGGCATGTGCTGATGGGAATTATAGTGTTGAGAATGAATGTTTTATTTTTGAAGTTCAACATGATGATGCCTTTGCAAATGATAAAATTGATTGGGATAGTGAAGTGCATTGTAGCTTGTGGGAAGGCCTCTATAGTGATTTGTCTCATGGTTTTACTTTTGTTGAGAGTGTGTGATTACAAAGTTCAGAATCAGACAAGAGGTATGCACACCAGCTGTTACAGTAATAAGACAAAAGAGGTTGATTATAAGGATTATGCTTAGTTGTTATTGAAAGGTTCCTTTGTTTGGATCATGATGTCAAGTGATGAAAATCAGATTTTTGACAGAGGTAAATGCTAAGATTGTCTGAGCAGTTTATAATTAGTCATAAGTATGTTTGTATCTATTGTATAGTTGTTTTGCTTTAGTTGTGTGGTTTTCAATAAAGTGCCCTGCTGTTTGGGTAGAATGAGGAAGCCCTGTTTGTGAGAATAGAAGAGAGTGATCCGTTTTTGGGTGGTCTACTTAACCATAGATATCTGGATTCTTGTGTTGATCTTGCAATCAACCATCCCTAGTCAGAGCCATTGTTGGGACTCTTTAAATTTGAGTCAAGTTTAGAGGCCCATTTCAAAATTTTGCTCTACATTTCCAAATGAGTCATTTTGAATGGCATAGTTAGAGAGAGGGCAAAATGGAGCCAATTGTTTTTCAAGGGGTAAGGCTCATGAAACATATCCTACACCTTTCATTTGGCCTATTCATTGATGTACAACTTTCATAATTTAGTTTGGATAAGTTTATCAGGTACCCATTTCAAGGGGTGAGCTGAAACTGCATTTTAGGCACAAATGCAGATTTTACCAAGTAGCCTACTTTGGGTGTTTATATCTTTTGCCCTATTAATAATAATGAATAATTTCAAATTGGATTCAATTCTATGTATAAATGTGAGTTAGCTTTCAAAATTTTAAGTCTCTAGCAATCCATTTGCTCAGTTTTCAAAGCTCGAACTGTTTGCAATTTGAATGTTTTGACAAGTCCCTGTTTCAGTGCCTAGTCGAAGCTCTATTTCGCATAAGTGTAAAAGTTGCCTCAGTGAGTGTTATGCCAAAATGTTTATTCTAGGCTATTGTTGGTATAAACGATGATTCATGTTTCAAATATCAAGCCTTTGCCAATCTGTTTGATCGGTTTTCAAAAGGGTCTATTGAGCCATCTTTTTTAATGATCCGTACTTTCATTGTCGTATCAGTTAAAGTTGCTATTTTCATGAGTGCACCATTTGCACCCAGTCATCCTTTTGGTTGAACTGAGTATTATAATTTTTAATATGTACTTCAAGGTACCTATGTCTCAGATTTGAGGGTCTATGGAGATCATTTGATATTTTTAAGAAAGGCATCATGTGTTGCCTGGACATTGACTTCATCAGGTCCGCAATGTCGACAAAGCCAGTTGGGCATTTTTGAAAGTTAATATCTCTTCACTTGGGATGCATCTTGAAAAACCGTCTGGTAGAGTTCATGCTTGTATATTAGAGTACACGCCTGGTAGATGGCAAGATCCAGAAAGGTGTTTTGATAGGTTTGAAAACTAAGCCTTCGCGATTAAATGCGAAAATGTGGCGCAAGTGCCTGAAAATTTGCAAAACTCTGTTTGATGATCCGAAAATGATGCCGATCATTTCTAGAGGTAATTTTAAGGTTCCTGAGGTATTTCAGAGGTCAATTGCATGAAAACAAATTTTTTTTTAGTCGAGCCCACTTTGGGGCCCGACCTGGCCTATGCCCATACATTGTTTATATTGGTTATTTTTGTTTATTGGGGGAATTTCAGAATATTCAAATAATGATGCAATTCACAAGTCACAGTCAGGTAAAGTTCATATATGTAGCAGCCATTGAGGATTCAAGGTTAAAGAAATTGTGAATTCAAGGTTTAACAATATAGCTCAAATAAAGGAGATCATTGTCATATATATTTTTCATGGTCTGTGAAGACATGAATGATGTGTATTGGGTGCTCCTTATTGTCATGGTTACACTCCTATCTGGGGTTTTTAAACTTAGGTCTGCATTGTATGTATTCCATTGATCGTGTTTTATATCTCTACTCCAAAAGCCCACAATCTTTGCTAGTATCCTCCCTTGCCGTGGAGCATGGAATTGAGAAGATTATTGGCAGCTTAAATGCAATGGCACGATGAAGATGGGCAAAGGCCATTGAAATTTCTCAACCAATGGTATTATGGTAGTCATAGAACCAACACTTTCCCCCCTCCCATGTGGAACAGACAAAGAAGGTTGCAGGAAATTTCAAAATACACAATAGCATTGCCAATTTTAAATGGCAGCAACATCCCTCTGTAACGTGGGTTTTTGGCATGGGAAAAGCATCATGAAACTCTTAAGCATGTTGCAATGTGCAACATGGAGTGGAACAAAATCTGGAGAAGGGCGTTTAAGACTTCATGCATTGCAGAATGGGAAGGTGTTGTAATGCCAGTTTCCTCCCTCACGTGCCTCCCATCTCCCTCCATTGCAGAAAATCAAATGCAATTCGTAGTTTCAAAACCAGATTTCTCCTCCCTGCGTGGAACAAAATTATGGGTAGAGGAAGGCATATAAAAAATCATGGCAGATGCGATGACAATTTCCTCTTTGCATGGTGATTTGGCATGGAGCTCCCTGCCAACAACATCCCTCACACACTATGGTTGGGGGATAATCTTCAAACAGAAAGCAATTGGCAGGTGTATCGCTAGAGTTTCAAGGCCCTTGCCAAGTCTTCTCCCTTGCGTGGAATGGAGTTGGGAGTCCACAAAAAAGTTTTCAATGCAAATACCATTGGTAGGTGTAACAAATTGGCATTTCACGTGGAGAGTGGGAAGGGTTTATTTGCCAGTGAAAACAATAAACAAGTCTTCAAAGAACATGGAACAAACGGTATTTAGAGTTGCAGAAAATTTGAAGTAGAATGTGATTTGACAGGCCTCCCTCCTCTAGTGCGTGAATGGTGAAAGGTTTATAAACTTTCAGACAAATGCACATGGCACGCATAGTGCCGAGTCCATGACCCTTGGCACCAGTCTCTCCTTGCATGGTGGAAAGGCATTGAAAGTTTTAAGAAAAATGGCAAGGCGCCATTAAAACTAGAAAGAAAATACATTGCCAGGCAAAATGACTTTATCCCACATTGACAGGGGAATGAACATTTTTGATATTTATAAGCAAAGGCACACTCATTCATAGTGTTAAATCCTTAAGGGCTTTTGATGCAAGGTGCTGATGGGCGCCCAAGTGGACCCTACATGCATGGGCGCGTTTATCGAGGTGACTGAGGAGGCTGACTGAGCGGCGATCAGCTGGACCCCACGTAGGCATGGATCTTGAGGCAAATTTTGCAAAGAAAGAGCAGCTTAAATTTCGAGCAAGTTCCAAGAGATCTGACGAAGCGCGTGGAACACAAGCCAAAGATGCTCGAAGGTTATCTATCATGAAATGGTGAAAAGCTTAGGCCAAAAATGAAGGTTAAAGACCTTGCAGGTTCAGAAGATCAGACGGCTCGTGTGACTTTGCGAAGGAAAGAAGATTAGTAGTTAAGGACTTCGTGAAGGAAAGAAGCTTGCCAATTAAAGTCCGCAAAATGGCAAAAAGCTCAGCAAAGGGAGCTAAAGATTGAGCAAGTCCGAAAGATCCAATGGGTCACGTGATTTCAGAGCCCAAAGGTGCACGCCAGTTAGCCATTGTGAAATGGTGAAAGCCAGGTGGCAGGCCCAGGTGGGGGTCTAGCTCACGGGTCCCAATGACAGCGTTGAGGTGGCGCACAGGTGGTAGACACGTGGTGATGACATGGCGATGAACAAGCAGCCTGGTGGCAGACATGTGGCGGAGTGATGAAGTGTCATTCGAGGTGGCACCCAGTGGATCCTATCAACGAATCGCAGGTCACCACGTGGTAGGGCATTAGGCCAAAAAAGAGGGAAAAATCAAAGTTAAATTATATAGTTGAAACTATATAGAAAAATTAAAAAATTTAAATGACAGAGCCACATGAATGATTAATTCGCCCAGAGGTCTATTTTTTGTCAAAATACTAAGTATTATATATCACGGGAAAGCTTTCGAGATGAGGAATGCAGTTATGAAGTTTGTTTCAACAAAGATCAGATATTGTGAGAGCAGGTTTCATGGGAAAGAGGAAGGAATTGAATTTCATTTGGAAAAAGAGACACTTGGCTTGTTCTGATGAAATCTTATCTTTTTCCCTCTCCTTCTTTTTCCAATTTCTTCTCAATTGTAAGGGTTCCATAAATTTGGAGAATGGCTCCAGTTTTCATAGCTTCCAATTCTGAGTTCTCTTCAAAATTGTACAGGGCAATGTTCTTTTCCATAGAATAGAGTATCTTCTTGTTGTAAATGTTTTTGTTGCAGGTCATGTATGTGTAAGGCATATATACCGTTTATTGGATTGTCTCTAAGCATTCTCTATCTTCAATAAATACAGTCTTCAAGGGAGTTTAGGTTTTTCCTCTCAAGTGGGAGTGTAAGGGTTGTTTTTAGGTACTCTTTAAGGAAGAGTTTAAATTCTATGAGCAATCATTTTGGATTCAGGATAATGTTTAGATATGTATGATCCTCTATCTAAATTTAGAATGTATTAATGCCAGGCATTAATACAGGGATATCTTTCTTAATAAATTGGATTTACAATAGAGTTGTTCATTTTTAGTTTAATGTATGACTCTATTGCCTTTAGATAAGGCACTGATCTTATAGATTTTGGGGTTTTCTTAGAGATTTAAAATAAAAAATCAAAATATCTACCTTTAATTTTATGTTTGTAATGTTAAGTTTTTTCCATCCATCTCATGATTCAAAAATGTTGAGTTGTAAGTGTGGACCTAGCCCATCTACAGTAACCTCCTAATTTTTTGAACCTTTTGAGGTCCATCTGCTTTTGTTGATGCAGTCTGGTGTGTAATGGGTCTGATTAAATGCATCACAGGTATAGCCACCTAGTGTTTGGAGAGCTTGAAGAGTAGAAGGATTTAGGTCCTTGTTATGTTGTCCAAGCCCTAAAGTGTTTCATTGATTGAGATTGGCTATCTCATAGATAGATTTGCAGGTGTTCTTGGGTTAACCAGATTTGGTGAACAACAGAACCCACTAAACAATTTGATTAAATTCCCCCTTTTCATCTAATTATTAATAAATCTAAGGATTTATTTAATAGGTTCATTTCATAATCCTCTTTGATTAATTAATTCAAATTAATTAATCCCCCCATCAAATTCATTTCTTCTAAATCCCATAATTAATTTTAAAAAATCAAGTTATGAGTTGTTGAGATTAATTAGTCTTTTCCTATTATTTGAATTTTTAAATTCAAATTCTCCTAAATTCTAACCACCTAACCTAACCCCTTCAAAACCTAACTCCTTCCATCTAACCTTGGGTTTAATTAACCCCATCTTAGCTTGCACATCCTAACCACCATGTCCCATTTCCTTGGACACTTCACCCTCTAATGAGAAAAGCCTCTTGACACTTGTCACCATTGAGATGACAAATGTTCCCTTTCATCCAACCTTTCTAGAAGCTTCTTGACACTTTTCACCATAGAGATGGAAAATTTTCCCTTTCATCCAACCT
The DNA here is from genome assembly GCF_030272615.1 of Cryptomeria japonica. Lineage (NCBI taxonomy): Eukaryota > Viridiplantae > Streptophyta > Pinopsida > Cupressales > Cupressaceae > Cryptomeria > Cryptomeria japonica. The sequence goes on along the minus strand of NC_081412.1, from coordinate 614,978,701 downwards.
ATTTTTCAACCACCTCTAGTTTCACCCTTGATATCTTCACATTTAATCTTGACCGTTGATTCCTGCCACGCCACCCCTGGCCTTGGAAATATTATAAATAGACCCCATTTTGAAGCAATAAAGATCCATCTCATTTGCATTTCAAGCATTGTTACTGTATGCGGGAAAAGCGGGTCGATAGAAATCAATATATGAAAATATTCCAAAAGACTTGTCCACACACACACAGGACTTCTTGGTGCAAGCTATGGAGTAATGAAGTGTTACTCAGCTTCCCAAGGTTGGTCCCATGGTTCTCTATCTCACAATGTCCCTCAAACCAATGTTTTTGCTCTCAGATCACTGAGCAAAATGGTTTAGGGATGGCAAATACAAGAATGAGGGATGCTTTGATACATTTTAGAATGAAATGCATCCTAAGCTATGCATGATTCTAGAAATGCAATAAACTAGATGATAAGATGACAAGGTTAGTATAAATACTATCCTAAAATGATATATTTAGTGTATGATTGAGCTAAATGATAAAGAAAGTATTCTAAACATGCATTTTTAGACTAATTCCTATTAAAGAGAGGCTAAAATGATGAGCATATATGAAAGCTTGAATGTATTTGAGCATAAGTGTGATACTACAAATTTGGAGGATGATCAAAATGGAGGAATGAGAGCTCTATTTATAGCAAAAATAGGGCAATGGATGGCCAGGATTAAATGGTTTAATCAAGGGTTGAGTTTGAAAGTTGGGGATCCATGTTTGTAATTGGCACCAATGAAATGGTGACAAGTGTCAACATAGGGTTGGGTTGAGAGAAGGGGTTGGAGGCATTAAATGCCTGAGAAGACCTTATGGTTATCTAGAGATAAGAGTTAAGCTTAAGTTAGGCTTACCCAACAGATTAAGAGTTAATCCAAGGATAAACCTTTGTGCAAATGATTAAGAGATAATCATGGTCAAAGCATTAAAGGCTTGATGAGACCCTTGGGTTGGATGAAGATTGAGTTAAAGTAAATTCTTTAACCATGTAAGAAGGTTTGAGTTAACCATTAATGGTTATGAAGACTTTGGGGAATTAAGTGGTTGAAGACTTGAAGCCTTTAATGGTTATCAAAGACTTTGAGGTTTTGAGAAGTGACCTCCCCTTTGCTTAGGGATGTGACAAAGTTTAGAAGATGGGTTAGGCTAACTAGAAGCGATTAGAAGGGTCTAGAAGAATTTAGGAAGGGTTTTAGGAAGCAAGTGGGATATGTAGGAAAGTGCAAGTGGATGGAGGGATAATAGGTTTTAATTGAAATTGAATTAATTCAATTTGGTTACAATTTGGGGAAATTAAATAAATTAGATTTATTAAATTTAGGATAACTATTAAATTTGAATTTAATTAAAAGTGGATAGGAGGATTTAATTTGAATAAATGATTTATTCATTAAATGGGTATAGTGAATTTAATTTAAATAAATTGAGTAATTTACTTAATTAAATAGAGGAATGCGGGTAATTTAATTAAATTGGATTTAATTAAATAGAGAAATGAACATAAAATATTCATTTGGGAATATGGTCATTTTTATACGTCTACATTTTGCCCCTCTTTGAAGTGACGTGTGTGCACATGTTATTTCAAAGAAAATGATGTGTTTATTGTGATTTATGATCTAATGCAATTTTTGTGTCGCTCTTATGATTTGTAAATCGTGCCCCAGATTTGATTTGATGTGTGATGCCCCAGATTCGATATTTGATGGATGATGCCCCCTCAGGAGATGAATCAATATTTTGAAAATTTTGATTTAATTTGATGAGTTGTGTGTGATGTGTATGATTTTGTCTATGTGAAATGTGTGTAAATTGATTCATCTCCTGATAATTTACAAATGTTAGGGTATAGGGGAGACTGCGACCACATTATAGGTCCATTTGGCTAACCCTAATTTCATTTTCCTCCTATAAAAGGGGAAAAGGGCTTTGATTTTATTCATTTGTGCTTTGTTGACTTTGGAAAAAGAGAATTTGGCCTGAAGTCAAAATGCCTATTCCATATCATAGACACCATTTTGAGCACGTTTGGAGGTACCAGAGACTTGCAGCATATGGACCACCAGTAAGTCAACTCTTTTGACCCTCTTGTGATTTTTGATTTGGTTGTTTTTAGTCATTTTTTGATTTTTAAAATTTGGTTTTAGAATTTTAGCGCATCCAAGTCATAGATTAGTGCATATGAAATTTTAAGTAGCGCATCAAGTTTATTTGTAGGGCTCCATCTGAAAAAAATAGGGTAGCGCATAGGAAATATAGGTTAGCACAAGTGGTTAAAGTAGCGCATGTCGTGCGTAGGGTAGCACGTCGGGTCAGCAGGTTAGTGCGTAGGGTAGCGCGTTGGGTCAACAGGTTAGTGCGTAGGGTAGACCTAGCACATAGGGGCCGCAGGGGTTTGCATAGGTAAGGGGTTTTAGCGTGTAGGGTAGACCTAGCGCATAGGGTCTCACAGGTAGCACCCGCGAGGTGTAGGCTAGCGTGTGGATAGGTTCTAGCGCATAGGGTAGGTTAGGTAGCGCATGGGGGGAAAAGATTAACGCGTAGAGTCAGTCTAGCACATAGGGTGAGTAGTTTAGCACGTAGGAAAAACAGCCTAGCGCATGGATAGATTTTTAGCGCAGCAGGTGTCTGTTTTAGCGCATCTGGAAAATTTTTTGCAAGATGAAGGGATTTGTAAATTTGTTGCATCATGCTGTCATGAATTTATGGATTTGTCCAATTATGAGTGTCGATATAACTTGTTTTGATTTGCGATATTTCAAGTTATGTATAGATATCAATGTGGTGTTTTGATCAAAATATGATTTGTTTGCGTACTCTGTTTCAAGTTCAATGTGTGAAGCCTGATTTGTGTTACAAGCTGATATGGGTTGGAAACTTGAGTTGTTTTACAAGCTGATATGGGTGGGAAACTTCAGTTGTTTTACAAGTTTACGTGATTTTGGAGACTTGAGTTGTGTTACAAGTTTTGATATGGTTTTTGAGAACTTGAGTTGTTTTACAAGTTGATATGAAATGATAGGATTTTGAACTTGATGTAGATTAGCAAATTGTTTCATGTTGTTGATGTGAGTTCGATTTTGATATATTTGTTTTGATGTGGAAATGGATATTGGATTTGTTTTGCTTGTTTGACAGGAGCGATTGGGTGTGGTCTAGTTGCGGGAGAGATTTCCAAGACCGTGGACATTAATATTGCAGTTGTCTCAGGCCGACCTCGATATCATCAAGAGATGTGGGTTGACTTCCCTTCTGGATATGCCTCGGTTCACTGTGAACCGGGGGCTACTGACAGCACTTGCAGAGAGGTGGCACAGCGACACAAACACCTTTCATTTTGCTACTGGAGAGATGACAGTCATACCGGAGGACTGTTACAGGATCCTGCACATTCTTGTAGTAGGTGCACTACTACCGTATGAGCAGTTGGAGGAGGGTGGTACAGAGGCACTGCACCACATTTTTCAAGATGATATAGTTTGTGGTTATGAGATCCCATGGCAGGAGTTTTTAGATCTGGATTACGCACCACTACCATCTGTACTAGCAGGGTTTATTGGTGGATTCCTTTGTCCTGATCGCAGGTCAAATGGATTTTCTATGGGATGGGGGTTGGTTTTAGAGGAGATGGTCTCACAGGGCCGGAGGTTTTCATGGGGATTAGCTATGTTGGCCCATCTATACAGGGGTCTTCATGAGGTGGTATACCTTGGTTACGACAGTTTGTCAGCTGGCGTGACATTGTTACAGGTATGGTGCTAGGAGCATATTCTAGCTGCAAGGCCATTAGCAGATAGAGGCAGGCCCGTTGGAGTGGCATATGCTTATGGATACAGGGGTCTAGTTGTCCAGCGTAAGCTGGGCAAACTAGAGCACTGGAGGAGAGTGTTAGATGATATTGATATGGTCACATGGTGACCACATATAGGATGCGAGGTGGGGGCGAAGGATGGGCTGGAGATGCCCTTTGTATTCATGACTAGATACCTGATCAGGAGGACCCCTTTTGTCATTGAGAGGTTTGTGGTTACCCGAGTTTTGAGACAGTTTGGGTGCTAGCAGGGTATTCCTCAGGGAGCTTGCCTATATGCACGACAGAGGCAAGATGTAGCTGATTGGGGCCCGACCATTGATAGTGTAGTTGCGGTGGAGGAGTTTGTTGGGTTGGCAGGGCAGATATGGGATTATGCCCCGAAGATTCTAGATGCAAGCATGACCGATGAGTTTGCCAGATTGTTTGCTGCACGGGCGGTGGCCAGGATATCTGATCATGAGGAGATGAGGCCAGCATTTGATGATGATGAGGAGGAGGGAGACTGGGGAGACAATGGAGATGATGGAGATGATGGAGGAGGATGAGGGAGAGGAGCCAGGGGGAGGCGGGGGGATAGAGGGAGGAGAGGAGATAGAGGTGTGGAGAGAGTGGTGAGACAGGGGGTGATAGACAGGGGGAGAGGTGGATTGGCTATTAGAGTTGGGGGAGAGGGGAGAGTGGGGGAGGTGTTAGCTGTAGTGGGTGGTATGGATGAGGCTAGGCGACCAGTGCAGAGGAGGAGGACGGATGTGCTCCCACCTCCAGCACTGAGGATAGGCAGAGTGGGTGGGGTTGCCCCAGTACAGGTACCGCTATGGGTTCGGGTCCCTAGTCACATTGAGGATGCTCAGATTCAGACCCTACAGGTTACTATACAGCAACTGCAGGCACAGGTGTTGACATATCAGCGGCAGATTGCGCAGTTGACTACTAAGTGAGATACGAAGATAGAGTAGAGGGGGTGAGCAGAGGAGCTGGTATCCAATATGCAGAGAGCAGTTGCGGGTGGTCCGATGAGAGACACCCTGAGAGAGCTAGCACTGAGAGCTTAAGAGGTGGAGTACTATCGGCAACACTATGAGGCGGCGGTACCCAGGGATCGTCGAGTACAGAGCTTTGCACAGTCGAGATCTAGTCAATCTTGAGATACTGGGTCGCGGTCGGAGAGCCGAGGTGTCATAGGGCCACCGAGACAGGACCCTCCTGGAGATCCAGGGGCGGGGACATCTGGAGCTAGACCATCTTCGTCAGGGGATAGTCATACTTGAGAGACATGGTCTCTGTTGTATATTTAATCATTTGGATTCTTTGTACTGGACACAGTGTTGATACATTTTGTACATTTTGATAATTTTTGAGATATATATATATACAACACCATTTTCTTTGATCATGTGATGTGTTTATATGGATGCATGTTATGTGGGTTATTTCTTTTATGTTATGATGATGCAATGCTTAAATGTATGATGCAGGATGTATGCTTTTTTATGCTATGAGATGTATCTTGAAAATGAGATGTATGATAATGATATGCAATTAGGTTAAAATGATATGCAACTAATTGTAAAATGATATGCAACTATGTTTTTGGAGCATCCTCATTTTGCATTTTCCATTCTGATACAACCATATGTTCTTTGCTTTCTTTGTAGGTTTCATCATTGAGCATCTGATTTGTTTAGGATATGTTGAAAATTTATACAAGCATAATGGTATAATTGAACCATGATGACCTGAGAAAAATTTACATGATGTTTGATTTTGCAAAATAGCACAAGCGTCAAGGTATAATTGAACTAGGATGACCTGAGTGTGTATTGCGTAAACAGATAAGATTAAATCATTTGTATGCGTGAAGTGGAATCAGGCCTTCAGTGATGTATCACGTCTCGAGGCAAGTTTGCACACAATACAAGTGATCGCCTCCCAGACAGAAGACTAAGAAAATATTGGAAGTTCCCTCATGATCTCTAGCTGTGAAGCATTTAGGGAGAAAAGGAAGAGAATCCAATAATTTAAAAAGTTCAAAATGCAAAAATAGTCAAGATTTTTATGCGATAATGCAACATTTAGTACTTCAGAAAATCATCCATCCTTGGTATTTCTGTGAATTGTTTTGTTTTGTTTTTGCGATGAAGCGTAGTTTTGGTTGTTGGATGTCATGCTTCTGAGTTTTTGTAATAGTTTTGATGTCTTGAATGTTTGAAAGTTTTTGAACAATTTAATGCCCCTAGCTGAGTGTGCCTCTTGATATGATTATGTACAGTGATTTCCAAGCCATGGTGGAATGTGGTAAGAGGATATATATGGATAACCCAGGATAGTGACTATGCTAAGTATGTCCTAAATGGATATGTGCTAAGTGTCGGGCGATGGCCGATAGTGTTTTAATGGATAAAATGGCATGGAGATAGATAGAGGAGCCGTTCTTTCACAAGAGTGCCTGTTTACCAAGTTTTCACCATTTGTTTTTATTGTACTTTGTTTTTGCTTTTTTTGGATTTTTTTTTTTTTGCACTTAGGCTACTTAAGTATAGTACTTTTTCAGATGGATGCTATTAGTTGGTTCATCAAGCACATCTCCTTCTGAAGTTGTAAGCTGATAGGCACCTAATCCATAGACTGATATGATGACATAGGGGCCTAACCAATTAGGTTCAAATTTCCCTTTCTTTTTTCTATCTTGCTGATTTCTTGGATTTTCTTTGAGGACTAGATCACCAACTTTGAAGTGTCTAGGAATGACCTTGTGATTATAGCTTTTGTACATGTGTTGTTGATATGCTTTGAGATGAGTGTAAGCATGTTGGCATCTTTCATCTAATAGTTTGAGTTCTTGCAGTCGGTTAACTCGATACTCTTCATCTGGGATTAAACCTTTCAAAGAGACTCTAAGAGATGGGATTTCTGCCTCTAGGGGTAAAATGGCTTCTGATCCATATACCAATGAGTATGGTGTTGCTCCTGTAGGTGTGCGGATGCTGGTTCTGTATGCCCAAAGTGCTAGATTGAGTTGTACATGCCAATCTTTGCCTGCATCATTCACTATTTTCTTTAGGATTTTCAAGATCGTCTTGTTGGATGCTTCTGCTTGACCATTGCCCTGTGGGTAGTATGGTGTAGAAAACCGATGTTGGATTTTAAACTTTTCACATAGTTCTTATACATCTTGGTTTTTGAAAGGTCGTCCATTATCTGTGATGATTGACCTTGGAATACCATATCTACAAATTAGATAATTTAGGATAAAAGAGGCAATTTGTTTCCCAGTCACTATGGTCATGGTAACCGCTTCGATCCATTTGGTAAAGTATTCTGTTGTAGTTATAATGAACTTGTGTCCATTTGAAGACGAAGGATGAATTTTGCCAACTAAGTCTAGTCCCCACTGATAGAAGGGCCAGGATGTTGTAAATGACTGCAGTTCCTATGCTGGTGCATGTATCAGACTACCATGGATTTGGCATTTAGGACATTTCTTGGCAAAGTGGTATGAGTCTTTCTCCATTGTAGGCCAGTAGTATCCCATCCATAGAAGTTTTTTAGCAAGAGTAGTACCACTCGAATGTGTGCCACAAATACCTTCGTGAAGCTCGTGTAAAGCAGAATTGGAATCATTATGATCAAAGCAATGAAGAAGAGTACCATCTAGACCTTGACGATACAAAGTGTCAGCAGTAAGGGTGTAACGGGAAGCTTGTCGGATAAAGTTACGTTTTTGGTTACGAGATTGGTCAATTGGTAAGATATTGTGCTTGAGGTAGTCGTATATTGGTCCATATAACGGAGAATCTAAACTAGTCAAGGCATAGATAACATGGGATTCAGAGTGGTCATAGGCTCGGGAGAACAATTTCTCTACTAGGAACTCGTAACGACTCTGTTGCTCTAGAATTTGTTGTAATGAAGCGATTGTAGCCATTGCATCGGCTGCTTTGTTATTCAATCTTGGTATTTGTTCAAAGGTGATGTGCACAAAATACTGTTTGAAGTCATCCACCATTCGTTTGTAGGGTAGTAGCTTGTCATCCTTTGTCTGATAATTGTTGTTGATTTGATTGACGACTAGTTGTGAGTCTCCATAGACTTTTAACTCTGTGATTTTCCATTCTACGGCCATTTTGATGCTTATAACCAATGCCTCATATTCAGCCACATTATTTGTGCATGGAAACATAAGCCTATATGATCGTGGCATAGTGTGTCCTTCAAGAGTGATGAATAGAATGTCGGCACCTGAACCATGTTGTGTATAGGATCCATCAAAGTATAGGGTCCATTGTTTGGTAGAAAGAGCAAGAACATCCCTGTCGGGAAATTCAATTTCCATGGTTTGTTTTCCTGGTAGCGGTGCTTTAGCCAGCTGATCTACAATTGCTTGTCCTTTGATGGCTCATCTTTCTGTGTATTGGATGTCGAATTCATTGAGAATCATGACCCATTTAGCCAATCAACCTGTAAGAGCTGCCTTGCTGAGTAGATATTTGAAAGGATCAATCTTTGCGACTAGCTTAATGGTGTGTGCTAGCATATAATGTCATAACTTTTGAGATGCAAAGACCACTGTTAGGCAAGCTTTTTCAATGAATGTATAGTTGAGTTCATAGCCATTCAATGTCCTACTAATGTAATATATGGCTCGTTCCTTTCCTTGTTGATTTTCTTGTGCCAATAGTGCCCCCAGTGATATATCTATTGTTGAGATATATAGTATAAGAGGCTTTCCTGCTATTAATGGTACTAGAACTGGTGGATTCATCAGATACTGTTTGATTTGGTAAAAAGATTCTGCACACTTGGTCTCCCATCTGAATGGTACATTTTTGTGTAGTAAATGGTTAAATGGTAGACTTTTATCTGCTAGTTGAGCGATAAATCACCTGATTGATTGAAGTCATCCCTGTAGAGATCTAAGTTGACTGATATTCTTTGGTGGTGGAATGTCCATAATGGCTTGTACCTTTGCTGGATCTACTTCGGTACCTTTAGCTGAGACTATGTAGCCTAGTAACTTGCCTGATGTAACCCCGAAGACACACTTCTTAGGTTTGAGCCTGACTTGGAATTTCCTCAATTGATCAAAGATATTTGTTAGGATGCCGAGATGTTCTGCTCTGGTGAAGGATTTAGCTAGTAAATCATCCACATAGTCTTCCATAAATGTGTGCATCATGTCATGGAATATTGTTGTCATTGCTCTTTGATAAGTGGCCCTGACATTCTTTAAGCCAAAAGGCATAACATTCCAACAGTACGTTCCCCAAGGATAGGTGAACGCTATTTTATCTTGATCTTTGGGAGCTATTTTGATTTTATTATAGCCTGAGAAACCGTCCATTAGTGAGAGCATTGCATGGCCTGCAGTGAGATCTACAATTATGTCGATACTGGGCAGAGGAAAGTCATCTTTTGGACAAGCTTTGTTGACGTCTTTGAAGTCAGTGCATATTCTGATACTACCATCTAGTTTTGATACTGGAACGATGTTGGAAATCCATTCTGCATAGTCAATGGGTCAGATGAATCCGACATCTAATAGTTTCTTTAGTTCAGTTTTGACCATGAGTGCCACCTGTGGATTCATCTTCCGTAGCTTTTGCTTGACTGGTTTAACTCCTGAAGAGATGGACAAGTGATGCATGATTAAGTGTGGATCCACTTTGGGCATATCGGCATATGACCAAGAAAAATTAATTTGTTGTTCTGTAAAGAAAATGATGAATGCTAATCTTTCTTCCTCTGTCAGAGATTCTGCAAGGTGTATGTTTCTAGCTGCTTCCATGGTACCGATGTTGATTGATTGAGTGGGCTCAATCAATATGGGTGATCGCTCATGAAAGTGCTCAGGAAGAGTGTCAAGTCTCCCATCGTTAGGTGCCTTAAAAAGGTTTTCACCCTCAGATGCGTCCTTTATTTTTACTTTTTTGTGATCTAGAGCTGCCATTGACTGGTTTTCAACATCAGATCCTTGATTTGGTTTATTTTTGCAACTGAGAGACTTGGCACTCCCTATTTGGCAGACATCGTTACTTTGTTAACCGGTAGAGCCTATTTCTGGATTTACGGTACATAGGTAATGGATAATAGAATCATCATTTGGGAAAATTGGTATATCATGGGTTTTAGGTTCATCCCAGTCGATGAGGTCAGGAAAGACAAGCGGTAAGGAATCATTGGGTGGATCAAGTTCTGCTACTGTAAGCATTAGGATAGAGTGTTCATTGTGATTGTTCTTGGTTTTAAAGAAGTCCAGGGTTTCGTCAAGGTCTTCAATGGTATTATCTTCTGCATAGACTTGTGCATAATGTTTCTGTTCACTTTCTTTGGTGTCATAGATATGTTGTGGTCCAAATTCAAGAGGTCTATCTTTTGCATTATGTTCTTCTGGAGAAGGGGATATAGAATCAGTATCATTAGGGATATCTGTAGTAGTATTGGAGTAGGTACCCCATTCATATTCATTGGAATCTGTCTCATAGGCATCATCCCAGATTCGATCAGTGCTGTAAACAGGTATGTTGTATGATGAAAACAAATCTTTGATGATGGATACCATTTTGATAGTTTTTGTTGATTCTGTGTTAGATCCGTCTTCTACTTTCTGTATTTGTTCATAGACTGTGCTTCCTCGGAGAGGAATAATGGTATCTGGAGATGATATGATTTGTTCTTGAGATATTGGTATTGGAATGTGAGCTACTGCTACAGTTATGGCCTTCTTATGACTTAGAAGCTTTCCCTGATGTAACTTCTGATCTTGACGTTCCCATGCCTTGCAGATTTTTTCTGCTAACTCAAAGAGTGCTTCCTACCAGGATTCTTCTTTGTACTTCTTCTTTACTTTCCATTGAGGTTTTGTAGTTATGCTAGGCGGCTTTTTCAATAGGAAAGTGAGCTTAGAACCCAATCTTGCTTTGTTTCTACTAGGTTGTGAAGGAAGATCTATAGGTTCAGTGACTCCTTCTTTGTGTTTCCCAATAGGTCCTTTACCGTCATATTCCATTTGTTGCATGATTAAGTATCCTTTTCCATACAGGTGTGTTGGTAGAACAATGTACATAGGTAATGGATAATAGAATCATCATTTGGGAAAATTGGTATATCATGGGTTTTAGGTTCATCCCAGTCGATGAGGTCAGGAAAGACAAGCGGTAAGGAATCATTGGGTGGATCAAGTTCTGCTACTGTAAGCGTTAGGATAGAGTGTTCATTGTGATTTTTCTTGGTTTTAAAGAAGTCCAGGGTTTCGTCGAGGTCTTCAATGGTATTATCTTCCGCATAGACTTGTGCATAATGTTTCTGTTCACTTTCTTTAGTGTCATAGATATGTTGTGGTCCAAATTCAAGAGGTCTATCTTTTGCGTTATGTTCTTCTGGAGAAGGGGATATAGAATCAATATCATTAGGGATATCTGTAGTAGTATTGGAGTAGGTACCCCATTCATATTCATTGGAATCTGTCTCATAGGCATCATCCCAGATTCGATCAGTGCTGTAAACAGGTATGTTGTATGATGAAAACAAATCTTTGATGATGGATACCATTTTGATAGTTTTTGTTGATTCTGTGTTAGATCCATCTTCTACTTTCTATATTTGTTCATAGACTGTGCTTCCTCGGAGAGGAATAATGGTATCTGGAGATGATATGATTTGTTCTTGAGATATTGGTATTGGAATGTGAGCTACTGCTACAGTTATGGCCTTCTTATGACTTAGAAGCTTTCCCTGATGTAACTTCTGATCTTGACGTTCCCATGCCTTGCGGATTGTTTCTGCTAACTCAAAGAGTGCTTCCTGCTAGGATTCTTCTTTGTACTTCTTCTTTACTTTCCATTGAGGTTTTGTAGTTATGGTAGGTGGCTTTTTCAATAGGAAAGTGAGCTTAGAACCCAATCTTGCTTTGTTTCTACTAGGTTGTGAAGGAAGATCTATAGGTTCAGTGACTCCTTCTTTGTGTTTCCCAATAGGTCCTTTACTGTCATATTCCATTTGTTGCATGATTAAGTATCCTTTTCCATACAGGTGTGTTGGTAGAACAATGTCCAGAGCAACTACTCTATTATCTTCTTCTTCATCCTTGTATAACCAGCTAAGAACATCCTTGTCTTCTGATTCATGTGCTAGAGTTCCCAATTGGATGAAGGTACCATTAAATTTGGTGATGGGCTGAGTGGCCAGATGTGTTGATGTAGTAGGCAATCAATGAGATCTAGGTGATGTTGGTAATTTGGCCAAACATAAAGGCTCCAAAGAGTATTCTCCCATACCTTGGTCTTTGATTTGCAGTTTCTATTTGAAATCTCTGGATAAGGAGTTGGGCGTTGTTGTTTGTAGATTTGATGTCAAAGATTGCTGCTTTTCTCTATTATGAGGAACCAAACTGTCTTAGGCTGCCCCTATTGCGTTGCAATGTTGAAATGGATTATGATCAGCTGATATGGAGATTTCTTGTCCGTCAGAAGGAAATTTGACACATTGGTGATATGTAGAAGGTACTGCTTGCATTTCATGTATCCAGGGTCGCCCTAACAAAATATTGTAGGTGAGATCTATGTCTAAGACTTGACATATAGTATCCTTTTGCACCGGTCCCACTTGAATAGGTAATATCACAGTTCCTTTAGAGGACCTTTCCTCATCATCATATGCTTTTATGGTAATCTTCTTGCAGGGATTAATAGACTCTTCTGAGAAGCCTAATGCACAGATAAGCTTTAAAGTACATATATTAAGTCCGGCTCCTCCATCTATTAAGACTCTTTTTACTCGATGTTTGTAAACAATGACTTCAATATGGAGAGGAGTATTATGCGGATGACTCAAGGAAGTATTGTCATGCTCTAAGAAGGTGAGGTTATGAGGTCCTGTCATATGGGCGACCATGGCTTGAAATTTGTCTGTATCTAGATTTTGAGGTACATTTGTTTCCAATAGCGCTTGTTCCAATATGTCTTTGTGCTTTGGTGATAGTTTCAACAATTCTAGTATAGATATCTGAGCTGGAGTTTTGCGTAGTTGGCTAACCAAGTCATATTGGATTTTTGGTGTGGTAGTTGTAGGTGCAGTATGTCCTTTTAAGACATATTTCTGAGTTTGGGTTGTAACATTGACAAATTCATGATCATGCCGATCTCGAATGGTGATGACATTTACTTGATGATCTTCAGTTGATATGTGGTTGATGGTGTTGTTGTAGATATGATTGATACGAGCTCCACGTGTATCATCTGAGGTTGAGGCTCCTTCTTTGTTGTAATTTGGGAGAGGATTTTTAAAGGCTCTGTGATCACCATTTGTTTTGAGACCATCTACCGTTAAGTCACCTTGATCAATCATGTCCTGTACCATGTGTTTCAATCTCATGCAATCGTTCATTCTATGACCCTTGTTATGATGGAAATCACAATAGTGTGAATCATTCCACCAAGGTGGTTTGATTTGGGGTTCATAGTTGCTGATTGGAGGCAAAGAAAGAATCTTGTTTGCCAAAAGTTCTCTGAATGTTGATTCTAGTGATTATCCCAGTGGTGTGAAGATACGCTTTTGGAAATTGTTCGTGTTGTTGCGTGAATTGTTGTTAGGTCCTGGATTCATGTTTTTGCTCTGAGTGTCATTGGTGTTGTTTGTGTTGAGTTGTCCTTGATTGGTGTTTGGTGCATATGTGTTAGCATTAGCTTTTTTAGGATTTTTCGTATTTTGAGGATTTCTGGATAATGCAAGCATTGGTTGCTTAGATTTGGGATCATATGATTCATTGTTGCCTTCATTTTTGTTTCGAGTCCAAAATCGAGATTTGTCAAGGTTGGTGTTGTTCTAGTTATTGTAGTTTGATGAGTTTGTTCCTTCCTTGTAGAATTTGAGTGTTCCCTTTTTGACACATGCTTCCTCTACTTGAATGCCATTTTCAATCAATTTAGCGAAAGATGGTATGCATTGAAGTTTTAGTCTGTAACTCATTTCACCATTCAAGTTATCGATGAAGATTTCCATTTTCTCCTTTTCGGGAATATCTCGAGGATATCGTGATACCATACATCACCAGTGTTGAAGGAACATCATGAACGTTTCATTGTTCTTTTGTTTGGTATTACAGACATCTAGCATGGTTATGGCATGTTGAATGTTATAGGAATATTGGGTTATGAATTTGTTAACCAATTCATCAAATGATCTTACACGTGGTGTAATCTTGGATAACCATTCCATTGTTTGCCCTCCCAGGCTTCTTGGGAATAACCTCATCAGATAGGTGTCATTATGAGAAAACTTGAGATTCATTATGCAAAAGTCTCAAACATGGTCTCGGGGATCACTTTTCCCATCATATTTGTCAAACTTGGGAACATCTGAGTTTGGAGGAAAAGGCACCATGTTTAATCTTCTGTCAAATAGATAAGGACAGATTTCGTTTAAAGAGTACCGCACTGTTGTCCCTTGTTGCATATCCTGTATTTGTCTTTGTAACATTTGGATTTGTTGAGTAAGAGCAACCAAAGGCGCATTATCTTTTCGAGGGAAAAGTTCTTCCCTTGTATTTGTTCTTAGCTGAAAAGGTGTGGTAAATGGTATGTTTTGTTCTGGAGTTTCTAGCTCAGGTATACGCATTTCTGGTATACGTTGTTCTAGAATATGTTGCTCACGTATGTGAGTTTCTTCTTCCCTTTGTTGTTCTTGATACGCGTATTGTCGAGACCCGGTTTGAAAGATGGTTGTGTCTAAATCTTCAGGAATTTTAACACCTTTACTTGTGAGCATGAGCAGATACTTTTCTTTGTCATTTTTCATAAGCCTTTCGACAAGTTTTTGGAATGAAGGGTTTTCCTGACATTCCTGAAGAAGTGCTTCAGAAATTTCAGTCTCTTCCAAGTGTGGAACTTCAAAAGGACTTGAAAACCTTCAATTCATACTAGACTCTGCATGTGTCTCGCTTTGATGGTTTCTTTCAGAGCGAGTAACAGGCATTTTAGTAGAAACTTTCAATGATGAAGGGGACAAAATCCTCTTCGATGTGTTGCTCAGGGGTTGGTGGTTCTGGTTGAGATGTGTTATAAGTGATGCACTCGTCAGGCAAGAATACTGGATTGATCTTTCCTCCGTGGTTTATGATTTGATTAAAAGCAGACTTTTGATAGTAGGCTCTCGTTTTCAAGGGTTCTTTGTCAAATTCGTTGGATTTGTTTTGGATATACCGTTTGACATGATGAAGGAATACCCGATGAGATTTGAAGAGTTGATGATTGATGTATAAAAAATTATTTCTCTTGATGAACTTGGAAAAACTAGGTTGTTGTTTCTTCAACGTGATGTTACGATAAAGGTTCTTTCTTCTCAGAATATGGGGATTAGTCATGCATGAGTGATCAATGGTTTCCTTTGATTTGTTTGGATTCAGTTGATCTTATTTGGAAAATTCCAAATCTTACTCTATCAAAGTGAAGGTTTAGATGCCCCTTCATGACAAAGCGTGTCAAACGATATGGATAAAAGCCTCCCGATATGGAGACTTGATTTGACAACTTAAAAATTTTAAACAAGTGTTTTTGAGATGAAATTCGTAAGATGGTAAAGGATTTTGTTGATACTGATAATGAGTTTTCCGGATTAGGATAAGAGAGACATGTTTTATTGCACAATTTGCTTAGGATTTGGACAACGTTTGTTTTGACACAAATTTAGCTTAAGAAATAGCTTTAGCGGTTTGTTTTTATCACTCCGCTTTGATGAAAAATGATGTTGGTAATGAGAGGCCTTTGAAAATATTTTCAAATTTTTTTAAATTCCTCATGGTTTTGCCCTCTGTTTTTATGTTTTTGATCATGCGCTAGAACAGAGACTACATGTGCTACTGAAATGACTCCACGCGCTAAAATGATGACCACACGCACTAGGCTACCCCCAGACACGCGCTAAAGTTTTGACTGTTTTAAAAATTGTTTTCTATGTCTGAAAAATCTATGTGCTAGCCTGGGCCTATCATGTGCTAACTGTTGAACTTTATACGCTAATGTTCGGTTTCCATGCGCTAAGCTGTTGCTTCCATGCGCTAGACTATTTCTGTGATACGCTAAATGTTGTGACACTGTTTTAAGTTGGGATGAAATGTTACTGTTCAACCTCGACGCGCTAACTTGATGTTTAGATGCGCTAACAGATGTACCTTACGCGCTAAGAAGTTTCTCTTATGCGCTAAACTGCCCTGATTTTTCTTTCGGTTGGTTTTTTGTGAATTTGAATTTTTGTTGTGAATTTTTCAAGTTTGATGGATGATTTTCTGAAGTAATAAATGCAAGCACGGCACAAAAAGTACAACCATTTTGCCTAATCTAAAAAAGTGTATGTTCTGCGAGGATGTGTTCAAATCCCCAATGTTTTAATAGGTTTTGGATACAAATAAGACACTTCAGAAAGACTCTTTAATCAAGGGTCATAAATAACATCATAGCCCACTAGTCTCGATACTCCGTCAGCTCAAACATCCATGTCACCCCCTAGAGGGCGCCCATTTTTTTGCCTTTTGCCAGAAATTAACTCAAAGTGAATTGCTTCATAGTTGAGTAGTTATCTTGGGAGATATATGGTGAGTAATCTTGGGGGCGGATTCTTCCCCACCCTTGCACTATGATGTTATAAATGTCTAGTTACTGACTCGGTTCAAAGCTTCTATTTCTATGGTTCGTAATCAGGCTTCCCGTTCGACCGTTAGTGATAAACTCCCTTAGGAGGCTTCCCAACCTTTAGAACAAAGGCTTTACATATCTCGAAGATACTGGGGGAAGGCTAATCGTTGTGCGCAACCGTTGAAAAGGACTTTCATCACTTTCCACGTTTGATTATAGTGGGTTGGAATTCTTGGCGTCAAAGTCGTTCCCCACTTAGGTCATTCCCTTCACACCGGCCATAAATGGCTTTAAGAGTTGATTTCAACTCCTTGGGAAGGCAGGCCTTTTTTAAAGGATTTATGCTTGAAATACAAAAAGCTTTTAAGAGTGGTCTGGATTTTTGATCACCCAGTTAAAGGGAGAGCATATTCCTTCCACTTTTGAGACAAGGCAATCAAGTTGTTTCTTTTACCTTTCAATTCAGTGATTTGCTAGACTCTATATGGAGATGTTGCTCCACGAAAATATGGTGTTTATTTTATCCTTTTAAGGCAATGATTTTCTGATCTATGAAAAAGAATTGGTCAACAAAGTAAATTCAATGTTTTGTCAACAAAAGAAATTGATCAAAAAGGGAAGATCTTCCCTCTTTAGTTGCAAATGACTTTGGACATGTGTGATTCTTTTACTTTGCAAAAATTTGAAGTGAATCCTTTTATGCACCAAAGGATGGTGAAGTTCTTTTTAAACACCTTTGTTTGCAAAAAATGAAAAAATTTACTTGTTCTTTTTAAAGCCCAAAATGAAAATTTTGTCTTCCTAGGAAAAGCAAGAAAAAATTGTTTTTGTGGTTCTTTTTATAGCCCAAATAAAGTGAGTTCAATTTTATTTAACAAGAATTAAAAAGACTTTAAATTCTAACTAACTTGAACAAGCTAGTAAAATTTAAACAATTTATAATTCTAAAAAAAACACTAAGCTCCTCCCTGCAATAAGATGTCAGAAATCCTGTAAAATACCCACCACAGTAGTTAGAAAAATATAGGGTTTTGTGGACTTCAACAAGTCTAACTTTAAACTCGGTTACAATTTTAATTTTTGCCTTTTGTCTGTGATGTGCTATAGAAAGGACTGTACGCACTACAATATAACCTAGATGCACTAAAATAATGTCTCAATGCGCTACACTGTTTTCTGGATGCGCTACTCGGTGAGCCGAAAGTGCTGTTCTAGTTTTCTCCCGCGCCGAGACCTATAGGAAAGTGGTGATTTTATGCACTAATGTATAGACTTCACGCACTAGATGATGGACTCCACGCGTTGAACAGTGAACCGGATGCGCTAGGTTGTTAACCGGATGCACTAAACAGTCAACTTAACGCGCTAATTCATTTTTCCCGCATGCCTGCAAAAGTAGTTAATTTCAAAAACCGATTTGATATATGGGGTTGGGCCCCATGATGGGCACTAGAAATATATGTGGGAAAAGAAGGTCGATAGAACTCAATATATGAAAATATTCCAAAAGACTTGTCCACACACACACAGAGGACTTCTTGGTGCAAGCTATATAGTAATGAAGTGTTACTCAGCTTCCCAAGGTTGGTCCCATGGTTCTCTATCTCATAATGTCCCTCAAACCAATGTTTTTGCTCTCAGATCATTGAGCAAAATGGTTTAGGGATGGCAAATGCAAGAACGAGGGATGCTTTGATAGATTTTAGAATGAAATGCATCCTAAGCTATGCATGATTCTAGAAATGCAATAAACTAGATGATAAGATGACAAGGTTAGTATAAATACTATCCTAACATGATATATTTAGTGTATGATTGAGCTAAATGATAAAGAAAGTATTCTAAACATGCATTTTTAGACTAATTCCTATTAAAGAGAGGCTAAAATGATGAGCATATATGAAAGCTTGAATGTATTTGAGCATAAGTGTGATACTACAAATTTGGAGGATGATCAAAATGGAGGAATGAGAGCTCTATTTATAGCAAAAATAGGGCAATGGATGGTCAGGATTAAATGGTTTAATCAAGGGTTGAGTTTGAAAGTTGGGGATCCATGTTTGTAATTGGCACCAATGAAATGGTGACAAGTGTCAACATAGGGTTGGGTTGAGAGAAGGGGTTGGAGGCATTAAATGCCTGAGAAGACCGTATGGTTATCTAGAGATAAGAGTTAAGCTTAAGTTAGGCTTACCCAATGGATTAAGAGTTAATCCAAGGATAAACCTTTGTGCAAATGATTAAGAGATAATCATGGTCAAAGCATTAAAGGCTTGATGAGACCCTTGGGTTGGATGAAGGTTGAGTTAAAATAAATTCTTTAACCATGTAAGAAGGTTTGAGTTAACCATTAATGGTTATGAAGACTTTGGGGAATTAAGTGGTTGAAGACTTGAAGCCTTTAATGGTTATCAAAGACTTTGAGGTTTTGAGAAGTGACCTCCCCTTTGCTTAGGGATGTGACAAAGTTTAGAAGATGGGTTAGGCTAATTAGAAGTGATTAGAAGGGTCTAGAATAATTTAGGAAGGGTTTTAGGAAGCAAGTGGGATATGTAGGAAAGTGGAAGTGGATGGAGGGATAATAGGTTTTAATTGAAATTGAATTAATTCAATTTGGTTGCAATTTGGGGAAATTAAATAAATTAGATTTATTCAATTTAGGATAACTATTAAATTTGAATTTAATTAAAAGTGGATAGGAGGATTTAATTTGAATAAATGATTTATTCATTAAATGGGTATAGTGAATTTAATTTAAATAAATTGAGTAATTTACTTAATTAAATAGAGGAATGCGGGTAATTTAATTAAATTGGATTTAATTAAATAGAGAAATGAACATAAAATATTCATTTGGGAATATGGTCATTTTTATACGTCTACAGTTACTATAGGCATATAGCTCTTAGCAATATCATTTTAGCATTGTCATCATGTTCAATTTTTGCTTAAATCTAGCTTGTTTTCTAGCATAATCATGGAATCATGTAGCTTATTCATTATCATTGTTAGCTTAAATGTATCATTTATCATTTAAATCCTCTATTTAAGTGTAGTCAAGTTACTAGAATTCGCATGACTAGATCTGAGAGAAAAATTCACTCACATTTACTAGGAGGTGATAGATCACTTAGCTATGGTTTTATCTTTCTTTACTTTAAATTCATTAACCATGCTTGTAATGATCTATTGAGTGTTTTGTGTTGTAGGAATAGGTGTACACTTCATAGGCACGACACTACTAACTTTATTTGTAACCGCAAGATTTTGCACTTATTCTTGTTAAATTAGGCACATAGACTAATTACAATGGAAATGAACAAACATGTCTTATGTGTTTTGATGATAGGCGATTATGCTCTCACCTTTCTTAGGGGATTAGAAAGCTAGACTTGTCTTTTCTTTCAATAGTGCATATCTTTAGCGGGCCTACCCTCCTGAGGAGCCTATAAAGCCAAAGCCATTAAAGCAGGTGAGAGGGGAACGCTCCAAGTGGGAACGGCTAATGCCAAGTACTCCAACCCACTATAAAATAAATGTGATTTGATGAAAATCAAGTAAACCACAATGCTCAGGAATATCTCTCCTTTGTACCTTTGGGTATATCAAACCTTGGTTCTTAAGGATGGGAGACCTCTTAATTGAGTTTATACCCCGACACGCCAAACGGATCCCTTACTAGTTCCAATTAAAATTAGAAGCTACCTGGTTTACCTCCGAACATTATTAAATTCTTAGTGCATGGAGGGGGAAGAATCTCTCCTTAAGACACTCACCATATGTCCCTCTTGAGCGTATGTGCAAACTCCCCTTTTGAGACCTTATTGATAGGCTCATAATGAGACTCCACTAGCTCTCGCAAAGGCGAAAACACAGGCACCCTTTAGGGGGTGACAAGGCTGTGTGAGCTGATAGAGTACCAAGTTGTGGGCTAAGAACTAATAATGAAGACAACCTCCTTAGGATAGACTGATTGATGTGTTTTCAATTGTTCAAAACCAGTGAAAACTTGGGCTTTCTTTAAAGCTTCTTGAACATACACTTTATGTGTCCTTTGGGAGTAATATACAATCTGATTTTTGTGTTTGTAAGTCAAGTCAAGATATCATCCATTGAAATACAACAAACATTGAAAACTCAAACTCCAAATTATCAAATTCACAAGTTTCATAGTAGATTAGCTCTTTCAGTCCAAACAGTCTCACCTATAGTCCAAATAGTGACACCTATAGTCCAAACAGTCGCACCTATAGTCCAAATAGTTGCATTCACAGTTCAAATAGTCGCATTTATAGTCCAAACAATAGCTTTGTTGGTCCAAACAGTCACATTCATACTCCAAACATGAGCTCTTTCAGTCCAAACAGTCGCACCTATAGTCTAAATAGTCACACTTTCTATCCAAACATCACTCTCCTAGTATGAATGTTAACTTTCTCATATTTCAACATTAACTCTCCAAGGTTGAGCACAACAGATTTTCTGGTTTAAATAGCAAAGTTCTTAGTCTAAACAGTAGCTCTCTTGGTCTAAAGGTCAGCTCCCTTGGTCTAATCAACAACTCTTTTGAGTTGAATGCCAAATTGCTCATGTTGCAACTTTAAATCTCCTAGTTTGTACTTGTTAGGACTAAATATTAGTTCTCTAAGTCTAAAAATCACAAAGTTGGGTCAAAATTGCAATCTCCTAAGTTCAAACACTTAATTTGTTGAGTCTACACATCATTATTTTGAACTTTAGAGTCACTACATTGCAAAATAGCATTTTTGGTAAGTTTGTCAGTGTTTCTGGTCTATTTCTCAGCATTTCTGGTCAATATAGCAGTGTTTTTGGTAAGTTTGTCAGCATTTTTGGTTAGTATAGTAGAGTTCCTAGTCATTTTGTCATCGTTTCTGCTAAACTGCACCAAAATCAGAAAACAAAAACAACCCATTTCTCAGACAGCCAAACATAGAGACTAGATCATCTTCTTGGGTCATTCAATCAGGTTATCTTTTGTCAAAACAAATTCAAGAGCTAGATAGACCAAGGTTCTCAAGTATTCATCCTCAAACAAGTTTAAGATCTAACACCTTAAAGTGCAACATCACATTTTATTTGATAAATTGATCATTGAAACATAGTTTCTCATTAGGATCTATCATCCTTTATCATGAAACTACAATGCTTGATCAGATTAACCTCATTCTCTATCATAGGATATATCATTCCTATTGAACTTGGTCATATCAAAAATCACAAAATTTGCACTCCAGAACTAAGATCGAAAAACTTGCCAACAAACAAATACTTGAAAAGATCATTTCCTCAATAATTGATTACTTAGTTGCGACACATTAGTCAAGGTTTAAAACTCGCAAAACATTCAAAACACATGTATTCCCATTTTAACTAGAGCACAGAGACATAAGATCGCTGAAATAGAAATTGAAACATTCGAAATAGCTGAAGATCATAGAAACATAGAATTCCAAAGCAAAATACAGGAAGACATAATAGGTCAACATATCAGAGAAATCAAACAAGTCCAAAATCAAAATCCAACTATGTCAAAACCTCACAAGGATTCAAATGCATCTCTGAAGAAAGGTGGCTCTTTTATGCCCTAACAGATTTTGTTGAGGAAGATCAAAATCATGCACCTATGTCTAGCAATGGCTCATCCCTCCATAAGAAAATTGACTCTCCAAAGGCATCTATTCCTACACCTCTTAAAAACTTGCAAGAACCTTCCATAGAATCCTCACCAAACAATACACCCAAGGATGAAGTTCCCCAAGGGATATCCCTAATGGCCATCAAACCTATTTCAGAGGATCCTATTCAAAGCCCATCTCCTTCATATCTAAGCATTGATTCCTTGCAACATCCCCATAATGATCCCTTGCAAATTGAAGTCCTCATTCGTATAACACTTATTAAAAGTGTCCTAATAGATGGGGGAGTTGTCTTAAACATTTGTTCATTGAGTCTTGTCTGTGCTCTAGGTTATTTAGAAGATGTAGTTGATCCCCGGAAAAAGATCACATTCAAAGCATATGATGAAGAAGAGCATTGCTTGAAAGGAATTGTGATATTACCCATCAGAGTGGGACCTTTGTAGAAAGATACAGGATGCCAAGTTCTAGACTTGGAATTACCATACAACATACTCTTGGAAAGAGCATGGATACATGACATATATGCTATTCCATCAACATGTCATCAGTGCCTGAAATTTCCATACAATGGGCAAGAAATAACGATCTTAGTAGACTCAAATCCATTATAGTATTTTAATAATCTAAAACCAGCTCAAGAGGTCATTGTTCCTCATAACAAAGAGGCATCATCTTCAAGCACACAATCCAAGGAACAATCATTTGCCTCAATTTTACCAAGCATGGAAAAACAAATGCAGCTAAGAGATCGAAGGAATTGAGAATATTCATTATCATGGAACAACAAACAAGAGCAACTTGAAATTGAAAGGGAAGAAGAAAATGTAGGTGTTGATGTAGTTCATGTGTATGCAGGGCAAACATTAGGAACTAGCCCACTTGAATTAGAATCACATTCGGTTGACTTGGACTTAATCGAGGACGATCAGGAGCTAGTTGCGCAAGGTCATTCTGACAAGAGTATCATTCTAGACATTGAAATGCATATTGAAAGCTATGACATCTCTATCATGACCCCTAATATCTTTGAAACAATTCACTGTGAGGATCATTTACCCTTAATCCATCTTGAACTTATGGATTGGGAAAATGAAAGACATACTACCATTGATACCTTTCCTAATGGCTGTGCCATATCCTTATATCTTAATGCAATTGAACCCACAACAACTTCTGCCAGGAATTTCACTAACATATCTTCAAGTGAAGTGGGTGCCAAATCTCCTAGTAGCAAAAAAGAAAATAAAGAAAACAATATCAGGTCTAATGTTGAAAACCATTTATTGGCAACATTACACCAAGAAAAAGTAAAAAGAAAGGATGCATCTAACAATGAAAACCTCCTCAAGGCACCGAAAGATGGGAGATTTGACACCTTACGTGAATTTTATCAAGAGAGGTCATCTATTTTGATAGATGCCATAGAGGCAATTACCATTGGCACAATTAATCTACATCTAGCAATCTCTCTATCAAAACATGAAGGGCGAAAATATTTGGAACCCTTCAAAAGATGGCAAATCAATTTTACTTGGTCATATGCAGACATTCTAGGGTTAGATCCAAGTCTTATAATACCTCACCTGAATATCAGTCCAGGAGAAGGCATCAATAATGGGACACAACATGGATCAGAAGAAAGAATTCTATTCATCACCCCACAAGGTCATACAATTCCAAAGGTGTACAAATTAAGCTTTTCATGCACCAACAACACATCAGAATATGTAGTTTTGGTTACAGGTATCAAAATGGCTATAGAATGGAACATTACACAGCTTCAAGTCTTTGGAGACTCTCAACTCGTCATCAATCAAATAAATGACAATTATCAAACAAAGGATGAAAAGATAATTCCTTATAAGAAGATGGTTGATGATGTCAAGAAATACTTTGTCGAAATAACTTTTCAACAGATTCCAAGGAATGACAACAAAGCAGTAGATGCCATGGCAACACTTGCTTCTCTCCTTCAGACATGGGAAAATCAAGAGCATTATGAATTCCTGGTGGAAGAGTTGTTTTACCCTACTCATAATTGTCCTGATTCCCAAACTATTTGTCACCTTGTTGGGCATGATTCCTGCCGCTATGGCCAAACTTATACATACCTGAAAGATAACATCCTACCTCCCAATTTGTCAAAAACTCAAAAGAGAAACTTTATTTGCAAATCCTCCCATTATACTCTTGTCGCGGATACCCTGTTTAAACGAGGTCTAGATGGTACTCTTTTAAGATGTCTCAAACAAGAAGAATCTAAGAAGGCCTTACATGAAGTCCATAACGACATTTGTGGCACTCATTCAAGTGGTCTTACCCTTTTGAAAAAACTCATACGCTTGGGATATTATTGGCCAACTATGGAATGAGATTCTTTTCAGATAGCTAAAACATGCAAACAATGTCAGATCCATGGGAATTTGATTCATGCTCTAGCATAAGAACTTCATGCTCTAGCAACATCTTGGCCTTTCTGCCAATGGGGTCTTGATCTAGTAGGAAAGATAAATCCTTCTTCATCCAATGGTCACAAATTCATCCTTGTAGCTATAGAATATTTCACACAATGGATTGAGGTAGTACCTCTCACAAATATCACAAGAAAACAAATTGATGCATTTATCTTGAACTACGTCATCTGTCGCTATGAAATATGCATGACCATTATCACTGATAATGGCTGACCATTCAAGAAATAGGATGTCTAAGAATTATGTGAGAAATTCAAGATCCAACACAGATTTTCCACACCCTACTATCCACAAGGGAATGGGCAAGCAGAAGCATCAAACAAAACTATTTTGAAAATCCTCAAAAAGAAAGTGAATGATGTTGGCAGATATTGACATATTCAATTGAACCCTACTCTATGGGCCTACCGTACTAGTATCTGCATACCAACAAGTGCCACTCCTTTCTCTTTTGTTTATGGATCAGAAGAAATACTACCAATAGAAGTAGAGATACCTTCTCTACAAGTATCATTAAAAGGTCTTATCAAAGAGGAAGAACAACAAGTATCTAGATTGCAGGAGTTAGAATTGATCCATGAATGAAGACAAAATGCCTTTGATCATTTAAAGGTATATTAGCAAAGAATGTGCCAAAGTCATAATCACTAAGTCAAACTACGAGTCTTTCAAGTTGGAGAACTAGTACTAAAGGAAAATCCATGAAACCAGTCAGATCGAGAAAAGAAAGGAAAGTTTGAACCAAACTAGTTAGGTCCATTTGTGGTCACAGTAGTATTTAGGTTAGGAGCATATCAGCTATCAACACAGGATGGGGATCAGCTTGAGGAATCCATCAATAGCATGCATTTGAAGAAGTTTTATGTCTAAAAAAGAAGAAAAATCCAAAAATAGTGAAAAAGCAAAAAAATCCAAAAACACTGAAAAAGCGGAAAAATCCAAAAACAATGAAAAAGAAGAAAAATCCAAAAACAGTGAAAAAACAGAAAAAATCTAAAAACAGTGAAAAAGCAGAAAATACAAAAACAGTGAAAAACAATGAAAAACTAAAAAAAATCAAATATGAGAAAAAGTGCAATAAAAACAGATGGTGAAAACCTGCCAAACAGGCATTATCTGTCAGCTAGCTCTTCCATCTATTGGTTCATGCATCCTTCCGCTTGCATTATTTTCTATCAGCATTGTTCGTATCCATAATAAAGCCTTCCAATTTATCATTGCCGACACCCTTTACCGCCGTTCCTCTGACCATACCCTCCTCAGGTGTTTGGATTCTGATGAAGCACAAATGGCTTTACACAAGGTTCACAATGGTATATGCGAGGGCCATTTCAATGGTCTTAGCTTAGCCAAAAAGTTGATTCGTGCTGGGTATTATTGGCCCACTCTGGAAAAAGATGTTCATGATTTTGTTAAGAAGTGCTACAAATGCCAAATCCATGGAAATTATATTCATGCACCAGCCCAAGAGCTTCATTCTGTCATATCTCCGTGGCCCTTTTCTCAATGGGGATTGGATCTTATTGGCAAAATTCACCCAACATCTGCAAATGGACACAAGTTCATCATTACAGCCATAGAGTATTTTACAAAATGGATCGAGGCTATCCCCATGACCTATATCACTGGTGTGCAAATTTTAAAATTCCTATTGAATTATATCATATGCAGATATGGGGTTCCCCTTGCCATAGTCATAGATAATGGTCGACCCTTCAAGAATAAAGATGTCAAGGAACTCTATGAAAAATTTCATATCCAACACCATTTCTCTAGTCCATACTATCCGCGGGGTAATGGTCAAGCTGAAGCATCAAATAAAACCATTATCAAGATCCTGAAAAAGGTTGTCAATGATGCTGGTCGAGATTGGCATGTGTAGTTGAATCCAACACTATGGGCCTATCGCACTTCTATCTGCACACCTACTGACGCAACACCTTATTCCTTGGTGTATGGTGCGGATGCCATTTTACCTTTGGAGGTGGAGATTTCTTCCTTGCGTGTTTCCTTGCAACATCTGATTGATGATGAGACACATAGAGTCTCTCGATTGCATCAGCTTGAGATGTTAGATGAGAAACGTTAGACAGCCCTGACACATTTGCAAGCATATCAAAACCGTCTCCGTCGCTCTTATAACAAGAAGGTCAAAGGGCGACACTTCGAAGTGGGAGATCTAGTTTTAAAGGCAAACCCCAAGAATGCACAGTCTACTGACATCATCAAAGGCAAGTTTGAACCTAATTGGGTTGGGCCTTTCATAGTGACTGCAACCTATGGCTCGGGGGCATATCAGCTGGCCACTCTAGAAGGTGAACCTTTGTTTGATCCTATCAATAGCATGCATCTTCGCAAGTACTGGGCATGATTTTCTATCAGCATTTCTTCAAGTATGATCTTGAAAAAATACAACAAAATCAAAAAAAAAAAAAAAAAATACAAAAACATTAAGAAATACAAAAAAATACAAAAAAAGTGAAAAAAAAAGGAAAAAAAAGCAAAAGAGTAAAGAAAAATGATTCGCCCTCTAGTGAAAACCTGGCAAACAGGCACCATGAGTAATGAGATCATTGCTTTGTCATCTGTGATGACCTCTCGCTATGCTTCCTCTTGGCCGGTTTCTCATGTCTATCTTTGTCTTGACCCCACGTTCTGTTCCAGGCCTATTATTGGTCAACATCATTGTCTTGCATACTCCGGTTTTTTGTACATATATTTTGGTCCCAATCTATATATGTCTTTCTGATGTACATTGGGTACATTCCTCTTGTCATGATCAATCACTGGAGCTTTTTGAATTGAAAAATGTCCTGAAATAAAAACAAAAAAATTGAAAAATGTCCTGAAATAATCCTAAAAATTGAAAAATGTCCTTAAAAAATCCCTAAAAAAAAGTCAAATACAGTCCTGAAAAAATGAAGACAAAAAAATTGTAAAAACTCGAAAAGCAAAACAAAAACATTATCCCCTTTGTGCATAGACAGATCACTGAGCATCCCTCCAATGACACGCAATCACATTGTGCTTTAACTCAAATCATTTGTTACCAGATGAACTTTTTCAATCAAACCAGACATCCAAACTGATCACAATTGTCTTCTCAATCGAACATTAACATCAATATCATTCGACTTTGTTACTACTATCATGAGTCTTATACAGGGTGTGGTATACTTGAAACCAGACTGTGTCCTGTCTTAGACGGGGTACCGCATGTCCTGAAACCAGACAGCATAATCGTCTTATCAGCACTTTCAACTTTTGACAATAAAGATCAAGATGTTTGTTTGACTTGTTGGAATTAGCGAGTCTTATCATTTATTGATTTATCTTCGATCATGTTCCTATGTTGCTCGATGATGTCACTGAGTGATTTAGAGTGACCAGGATGGTTCATGGTCCCTTTATTTCTTTTTGTTGTGATTGTTTTTTATCTGCGATGTGTTTGTTGCAAAAAGGGTTGCATTTCAGCTCTGGCCTTCAATGCCACGATTCTATTCATCCATTTTGCTATATTAAAATAAAGGTTCTCATCTACAAAGTGCATTACTGAAAGCAAGTTTTCCTTCATCTCTAACTGTCCTCTGTCTAATTTCTTCTTACTAACATTTCTTCTGTCAGTCTTGGCAGTTCGTTCAAACCTATTGTCTTATGTCATTCTTATCGATCAATTGGCCTCTTTTCTGAATTTTTCCGGCCAATTCCTCGAGGGGGCACGCATATTTCATTGTTATTGTCTGGGGATTTTCTTTATTATTCTTTGAAACAACGCTTAAAATCGCATTGTCTCAAAGAGGGGCAAAATGTAGACACCTAAAAATGGTCAATGTTTGCGGAGTCATAGTTTAACATTTGCGCATTGCCTCATTTTAGGTTTTTGCGTCGCATTAACATTTCTTCCATGTTGCACACTTGGTTTTTAACATTTGCGAGTGTCGAGTCATTCTTTTGCATTCTTCAATCGTCTCACTTTTGAATTCGGTCTTGTCGACAATAATTTTCAGTCATGATTTTGATCAATCCTATCCTGTCGCATCAATGTGCATGCTCATTTTGGACATCGTCAATCCTAATTAGGGTTTTGTCCTCTTTTCAATTTTGTCATCTTGCGATCGATTTTGTCATCAATCGTGGTCATTTTTCAATCTTGATTGTTTTGCAATCTATTTTGTCATCAATTCTTATCCTCTTGTCAATTTTGTCATCTTGCGATCAATTTATCATCAATTATCATCGTCTTCTCAATCATGTCAATTTGGATCAATTAGTCATTGTTCCTCGTCAATTGGTGCTTTTATCAATCAAATCATTTATCACATTGGTCCTTTGTTAATCAGAATCATGATCAAGTTAATTATCTTTCATCAAGACCTAATTGTCATCCTTGCATTGCTAATTCATCTTCTAAGGTTTTATGATTTATTCATTTAACCTAGTTTGTCATTTCTTTCTCTAGGTTAAATAATTTATTTATTTATCCTAAGTCTTCTCATTACAATTAAATATTTATTTAATTGGCAAATTTATTCCTCTTTTTTTGTGAATTAATTAATAAATGACAAATTATTAATTAATTTACCTAATTTCATCATTTCTAATTCCTAATTTCCACCTATTTTCTAATTTGTCGAATTCAATTTCCACCTAATTAATTTCTCTCTAGTTTCTCCCTATTTTTGTGCTTTGGTGGAAGCATGAATTTCTCATGCGTCATACTATTGGCATAGTAAGATGTCATAAGCTTTTAGTCCTCTAAACTTTGCATTGGCAATATGTCATAATTCATGACATAGAAGGTGTCATAACCTTCTTCCTTCAACTCAATTGTGCCATTTTTGAAATCAATTGCCTCTAATATCAATGTCATGCTAATCTTGTCTTTTCTCCAATTTATCTATAAATTGGATGAATTTCTTCAATCCCATCTAATCACATTATCAAAATAATCACTTTTTGGAATCACTTTTGTCAAATCAATCATGCTTCGAGTACTCTTGTGCCAATGTCAATCTTTCTTTCACATTAGGTTTATGCACTTGAAGGTGAGATCCACAAATAAAGGCTATTTGGAGAAGAAAGAAGGACAATGGAGCCGCATGAAGGAAGCATTCAGATCTACATTTGGTTTTCTTAATCTTTAGTTTTAAATGTTTTTCTTTCATGTCTTTATTGAGTGTGTTTAGGATAGATCATTGCATTTTAGTTTTTGTGATTGAGCTAGATTAGTTTTGATATGCATTGATGATTTAGTTTTTCTAATTTTGTAATTTCCTAATTTTCATCATTTCTAATTCTTAATTTCCACCTATTTTCTAATTTGTCAAATTCAATTTCCACCTAATTAATTTCTCTCTAGTCTCTCCCTATTTTTGTGCTTCGGTGGAAGCATGAATTTCTCATGCGTCATACTTTTGGCATAGCAAGATGTCATAAGATTCTAGTTCTCTAACCTTTGCATTGGCAATATGTCATAATTCATGACATAGAAGGTGTCATAACCTTCCTCTTTCCACTCAATTGTGCCATTTTCAAAATCAATTGCCTCTAATATCAATGTCATGCTAATCTTGTCTTTGCTCCAATTTATCTATAAATTGGATGAATTTCTTCAATCCCATCTAATCACATTATCAAAATAATCACTTTTTCAAATCACTTTGTCGAATCAATCACGCTTTGAGTTTTCTTGTGCTACTTGTCAATCTTACTTTCACATTAGGTTTATGCACTTGAAGGTGAGATCCACAAACAAAGGTTATTTGAAGAAGAAAGAAGGACAATGGAGCCGCATGAAGGAGACATTCAGATTTGCATTTGGTTTGCTTTGTTTTCAATATTGAATGTTTCGCTTTCATGTCTTTATTGAGTGTGTTTAGGATAGATCATTGCATTTTAGCTTTCATGATTGAGCTAGACTAATATTGATATTTTCTTATGATGATTTCCGATTTCGTAGCTACATTAATTGGTGAACCCGATGTGACATTGAAAATTTTAAAGTCCATTCCCCATTCATGTCAAGAGGATAATTTAGAGCATGAAGAAACATGTCTTAAAACAGATCAAGATCAAGATCTTGAAACCTTATCATCCCATCCAATTGTTGACCAAGACCCCATCTTCCCAGACACTCATGATGATTCCCCTATTCTTGTCCATCATATCCAAAGTCCTATTGACACTCCATTCCTTGAGCAAAATCAAGATATCCCAGTTCATCCAATCCCAAATGATCCCCTTCCATTTCATGAACACAATGTCCTTTCAAATCCCATTGGCATTCCACTTCCTAAGAAAGATCAAGATATCCCTTCCATCCTTTTCGATGATCCCATTGAAAGTCAAGAGAAAAGCACCTTTAAAGAGGATTCCAATTATCTTCCTCCTTGTCAAGATCAAATTATTCCTTTAAATCCTCCACAAGATCCTTCTGTTCCTCCATCTCCTTGTCCTAATCTCATTTCTTTTGATGATCCCATTATTTCTCCCATTCCATCTCTTGAAGAGCCTGTCATTGAACCATGTCCACTACACAATCCTAGTCCCCCTCATGATCCTAATCCCCCTTATGATCCTAACGTGTCAGTGCAAGATGTTCATGAACCCCCTACATGCATAATGGGTTCTTCCACTTTAGTCCATTCTAATTCGCTTCATGATCTCATCATTTCCATCATATCACCTCCGCCTCAAAATGGGCTCGCATCTTCTTGCCAAAGCAAAGAGTATCCTATTAGTCAAAATATTGATAAAGGCAAAGGGGTAGACCTTCACAAGCAAGAACCCCTTCATATCAAAGAATATACTAATGGTCATGGCTACAGAGCTCACACTCAAGGCGTTGGTATCCCTTCAAAGTCAAAATCCAAATGTCCACCTTCCTCATCATCGCTTCCATCCATTCTAGGTCCCTATATCCCTCCATCTTTTATGCAACATCAGCAAAGGCACACATCTTGGAGAACCTTCCATCCATCCCACATGCCTCCATATCATTCCCATCCACACCGACATTCATTCCCTCTTCCAAGCAATTTGGATGCCAAGCATAAACGTCATAAGTCTAAAAATCCACATGTATTCAAGGATCAACATGTCCAATATAATCGACAGGTCAAAACAAAGAACAATATGATCTATAAAGAAAAAGAAATATCCAAAAGGTCAGAAAGGCCCACTGAGCAAAATAAAGCAAAGTCAAAATATATATGGGTTCCTAAATCTCTTGTGCAAGCTATGTGTTCCAAAGAACCACAAAAGCATGAAAAACAAAAAACCATGTGGATCCCTAAGCGGCTCCTTGAAGCACAAAAACCTAAAGAAACATCAAAATTGGCATCCAAAGTTGCTATTCCTCCATCCAAACCTCTCAAATTTGTTCCTCCATCACCTTCTTCATCCATTTTGGGCCCTTATGTTCGAAAATCCCTAGCTATTCCTTCATCAAAATCTCAATATCCAAAACCCACTCTTCCTCCATCAGTCTATCACCCCTCAAGGTGTCTACCAATGTTGATCTTGCCTTCATTTCCATCCACTGAAGCCCGATTCTTTCAATACCCTATTCATTATCCAATGCATATTTTCCATCCTTCGATCCCTTTGGTCCAATCCTTTGCATAAATCCTTGCCTTAATTTCATCTCTTTTTCCATGTCCTTATCCTACCAACGTCTTTGAGAATACTTTTAAAGGTTATGGTCCATTTATTTCAAGGCTACTATGCAAAAAAAAAAAAAAAAGTGAGAAAAAAAGACAAAAGAAAAAAAAAAAGCAAAAATAATTCGTCCACTGGTGAAAACCTGGCAAACAGGCACCTTGGGCAAGTACCGTGATGAAAACCTGGCAAACAGGCGTCATGCGTAATCTATGAACTTCTTGCACACCACACTTGGGGGCAGGTTTTCTCCTTCATGTCCTATTACTCCTCCATTGTCCTATTGTCCCTCATGTCCAGTTTCCTCTTTCCACCTTTGATCTTGACAAGGCTGATGATCTTCATAAGCATCATGCATCTTGTTTGCAGCTTTTAGTCTATAATAGCTTTTGGTATTTATCCATTTTCTTATTATAACCTTTCATCCATATTCCCTAGCTTATTGCAACTTTCTGCCACTATCCCTTATCCTATCCTGACCTTCAGTCCATGTCCCTTATCCATTCTTGGTCTTGCTTATCCTATCCATATCTTATCACTATCCATACACTCTTTCTGTCCCTTGATCTTGATCTAACATAAGGATGCAAAATTTAAACTTAGGTTCAAAAACCTCTTGACATGTCCCTCATGCCATGTCACTGCTTTACATTGTCATATCCAGTCACTTGTCCCATCACACCATAGCCCTTGAAAATTGCATCTGCATTATCTCCATAATAAAAGGCCTTTGTTTTCCCTCTATCCACCAATATTTCAGAAAGCCTATTTATTCACCTGTCATATTCCTTGCCTTGCTAGATACTGGGGGCAAAATAATCCAAAAAAAATTCCCCAAAAAATTGAAAAATGTCCTGGAAAAAAATTCCAAAAAAAATTGAAAAATGTCCTGAAAAAAATCCAAAAAAAAAAAATTGAAAACTGTCTTGAAATAAAAACAAAAAAAAATTGAAAAATGTCCTGAAATAAAAACAAAAAAATTGAAAAATGTCCTGAAATAATCCTAAAAATTGAAAAATGTCCTTAAAAAATCCCTAAAAAAAAGTCAAATACAGTCCTAAAAAAATGAACACAAAAAAATTGTAAAAACTCGAAAAGCAAAACAAAAACATTATCCCCTTTGTGCATAGACAGATCACTGAGCATCCCTCCAATGACACGCAATCACATTGTGCTTTAACTCAAATCATTTGTTACCAGATGAACTTTTTCAATCAAACCAGACATCCAAACTAATCACAATTGTCTTCTCAATCGAACATTAACATCAATATCATTTGACTTTGTTACTACTATCATGAGTCTTATACAGGGTGTGGTATACTCGAAACCAGACTGTGTCCTATCTTAGACGGGGTACCACATGTCCTGAAACCAGATAGCATGATCGTCTTATCAGCACTTTCAACTTCTGACAATGAAGATCAAGATGTTTGTTTGACTTGTTGGAATTAGCGAGTCTTATCATTAATTGATTTAACTTCGATCATGTTCCTATGTTGCTCGATGATGTCACTGAGTGATTTAGAGTGACTGGGATGGTTCATTGTCCCTTTATTTCTTTTTGTTGTGATTGTTTTTTGTCTGTGATGTGTTTGTTGCAAAAAGGGTTGCATTTCAGCTCTGGCCTTCAATGCCATGATGCTACGCATCCATTTTGCTACATAAAAATAAAGGTTCTCACCTACAAAGTGCATTACTGAAAGCAAGTTTTTCTTCATCTCTAACTATCCTTTGTCTTATTCCTTCTTACTAATTTTTCTTTTGTCAGTTTGGATAGTCAGTTCGGTCTAGTGCTCCGATCTCCGCCCACATATGCTGCATCCTGTATTCATTGGTTAGTACATTTGCATTACATCAAGTATCATATCAAGCATTTTATCCATTTCATATTATAAATGCATCAAAAACACATAAAAAATACATCCATACATGTTCCACAATGGTACATAAATAGTGTATAAGTCATCCATGCATGGAAAACAACTATAAGTCATAACACATTGCATCCCATCATATCGATGCATATCATATCATATATCAAAATAATATCGGAGTACAACACTGGACTGTCTGTCCTAAGTATGGCCCGTAGGCTGACTACATAATGTCAAACTACATATGTCATCGGTATGTCATAAAGGAGCATGTGCCTCTGTCACTGGGTGCTCCCTTTGTCCTCCTCATCCCTGCCATGTGTTAGAGATGATGTCCCTCCTGGTCCTGGCTGTGGTGGTCTCATCGGTCCACTCACCCTCATGCTGCTCAACGACCTCCAAGAGCGTGCCCTACTCTCTATCCTCGATTGTGCCCAATATGAAGCTGCTCTCTGCTCTGGTGGAACTACACTCTCATATAGTGTCCTCTTATGGCATATCTCCTCTCTGGTCTCTACCAACATCTGTGCCATCTCTCGTGCACTGGCATCCCTAATCAACCCAATAAACTCAGTGACTCTCTGTTCTTCTCGCTGTGCCTGCGTTATTGTTGTATCTCAAGCCGCTGTGAGTCTGGCCATCTTCGCTTTGAACTGATCATGCTCTGTCCTCAAGATGGTATTCTATCTCTCTAATGTCACAATGTGATCCTGCTGACTCGCTATGGTAGCCCTACACATCTCCATCTCCTATGTCCTCGCTGTCTCTGGCTCTATGGGTATATCCTACAATGCCTCTTGATCTACTAAATCTGGCTCATCATCATCATCCCCCTCATCCTCATCTCCATCCTCATCATCCCCCTCCTCCTCATCACCACCCTCATCCTCCTCATCCTCGTCATCTCCCTCCTCCTCTCCAGCGAGTGGGAAGTCCTCTTGTCGCCTAGGTACTGGAATATCAGGATCTGTCAATGGCACTGGCCATCATCATGCAAACCATCTCTCATACTCCTTTGTCATCTCGGCGTCTACCACATCTGATCTCCAATCCCACTGTCTTTGTTGTAGTTGTACGAAGTCGACATATGCTATGTGTGGCTGAGTCATACTCCCCCACTGACTCGTCTCTCTATGAGATCGGGCAAAGTGTGCAGTCCCTCTCGGTACATCCTGCCTCTCTCCAAACTATCGTCTGACTCTCTCTGGTAGGTACATCTCAATCACTCTCCGGTGATTCATTGGTCGCCCAATCAGGTATCTCTCCTATCTACAATATGGTAGCTCATCCCTATCATCTGACCATCCAGGGCAATCAAGATATGGCCTCCATGTGAACTCTCTCAATCTGTCTAGCTCATGTCGCTAATACAATATGTATCCAAATGGACCCTATCTCAATGCTCCCCCATAGCAATACACATATGGTCGGTGTGGTACTACCTGTCTCTCTATAATTGGTCGACATATAGCTATGTGCTCAAATGCCCATACCTGTAGCAATGTGACTCCACAGCTCAAAGTCTGAACTCCCTGATATGCTATCTGATGCAACTGAAAATACAACATAGCCAGTACACATGGTCCCCATGCGTACACTGTCCCCTCTATCGCCATCTACTCTAGCACTCTTCCCCATCCAATCAGGAATCCATGTCCTCATCTGTCCCCTGCTAGTAAGCATGCTATCACCACTGCTATCACCACATATCGCCGATCATACTCTTATGCCATGCTCTCCCAGCCGATCTCCCTCTTGACGATATCCAGATCATCTGCGTCACACTCAAATAGTCTACACAATGCATCTCTCCTTGTCACCGGGTCATACTCTACCATCTCCCCATGTATTGGAATGCGTAGGATGCACCATACGTCCTCTAGTGTCACAGTCGCCTCTCCAGTTGCCAGATGGAAGGAGGAAGTCTCTGAATGCCATCGCTCTGCCAATGTGGTAAGCAGTCCTATGTTTTCCCTAATCTCAGGCACGAATGTGATATAATATATCCCGAGTCCTGCTAAGGTATCTCTATCCGTGCTCCTAAGTCTATGTCGTAGCATGAAGCAATCAAGTCGGTTCTCCCGCGTGATCAATGGATACTGTCGACTCTGCATCACAATTGGGGCACATTTTGTCAGTATTAGGGTTTTCTCCTACGGGCTGCATTTCCTTGTTTCATGGCCAAATCAGGGTGTTCTTTATCTATTTTGACCTATCCTACCCTTATCCCCCCTTTTTCGGATCATTCCGATACCATTTTTGACCAAAATTGAGTTGCCAATGCACAACTGTGCCTGTGTACTAACTCCTATGCCTGTGTCACATAAACTACGCCTATGTACCCTACACAAGCATAGAAGACATCACACAAGTGCAGGATTCGCCCTACACAGGCACAAAAGTTAGTTTCTGCATTCCCTGTGGGCCCTGCAATGTCCCGCAAGCGATCAAAATTCATGAAATTGAAAATATGGGTTTTTGCGATACATACCGCTGCCCCCGCGTCATCCAGTCATCTGTAAGTGTGTAAAAATTCTCCAAGGTGATCCACCATTGGAATGTTCACCATCTCTCTGCAAGTGTCCTATTCTAGAGCAACAAATTCTCTTCTTTGGCCAGTGCAAATGAACAATTTTCACTCTCTTGGTCTCATTTATAGATCTTTGTCATACTTTAACATTTGCGCATTGCCTCATTTTAGGTTTTTGCATCACATTAACATTTCTTCCTTGGTTTTTATCATTTGCGAGTGTCGAGTCATTCTTCTGCATTCTTCAATCCTCTCGCTTTCGAATTCAGTCTTGTCGACAATAATTTTCAGTCATGATTCTGATCAATCCTATCCCGTCGCATCAATGTGCGTGCTCATTTTGGACATCGTCAATCCTAATTAGGGTTTTGTCCTCTTTTCAATTTTGTCATCTTGTGATCGATTTTGTCATCAATCGTGGTCATTTTTCAATCTTGATTGTTTTGCAATCTATTTTGTCATTGATCCTTATCCTCTTGTCAATTTTTTCATCTTGTGATCAATTTATCATCAATCATCGTCGTCTTCTCAATCATGTCAATTTGGATCAATTAGTCATTGTTCCTCATCAATTGGTGCTTTTATCAATCAAATTATTTATCACATTGGTCCTTTGTTAATCAGAATCATGATCGAGTTAATTATCTTTCATCAAGACCTAATTGTCATCCTTGCATTGCTAATTCATCTTCTAAGGTTTTATGATTTATTCATTTAACCTAATTTGTCATTTCTTTCTCTAGGTTAAATTATTTATTTATTTATCCTAAGTCTTCTCATCGCAATTAAATATTTATTTAATTGGCAAATTTATTCCTCTTTTTTTGTGAATTAATTAATAAATGACAAATTATTAATTATTTTACCTAATTTCATCATTTCTAATTCCTAATTTCCACCTAATTAATTTCTCTCTAGTTTCTCCCTATTTTTGTGCTTTGGTGGAAGCATGAATTTCTCATGCATCATACTATTGGCATAGTAAGATGTCATAAGCTTTTAGTCCTCTAACCTTTGCATTGGCAATATGTCATAATTCATGACATAGAAGGTGTCATAACCTTCTTCCTTCAACTCAATTGTGCCATTTTTGAAATCAATTGCCTCTAATATCAATGTCATGCTAATCTTGTCTTTTCTCCAATTTATCTATAAATTGGATGAATTTCTTCAATCCCATCTAATCACATTATCAAAATAATCACTTTTTGGAATCACTTTTGTCAAATCAATCACGCTTCGAGTACTCTTGTGCCAATGTCAAACTTGCTTTCACATTAGGTTTATGCACTTGAAGGTTAGATCCACAAATAAAGGCTATTTGGAGAAGAAAGAAGGACAATGGAGCCGCATGAAGGAAGCATTCAGATCTAAATTTGGTTTGCTTAAGCTTTAGTTTTGAATGTTTTGCTTTCATGTCTTTATTGAGTGTGTTTACGATAGATCATTGCATTTTAGTTTTTGTGATTGAGCTAGATTAGTTTTGATATGATTTGATGATTTCCACATTTCCTACATACATTTCTTGGTGAACCCGATGCGAACTAACCATTTAACCATGCTTTTGAGTGCTTTTGAGTTGGTGTGCAGGTCAAGAAACCAAGAAACAAGGTAATGCAGGGTTTTCTGGGAACTTCTGCGCCTGTGTAAGACAACTTGTGCCTGTGTTAAGCATTCTGCGCTTGTGTTAAAGACATTTTGTGCCTATGTCATGCATTCTGCGCCTATGTCATGCATGTTGCGCTTGTGTAAAGTCCAGAAACAAAGGTAAAAATGCAGTATTCTTACTTAAAAATTGTTTTGTTTTGCATTCTGTTTCTGCTTTTTGGTTTTTTGTACTAATTGTCTGTGCAGCACCTTGGCATTAAGCATGACAAAGACAATAAATGAAACTACTAACACATTTTATGCAGGATCGATAGCCAAAGAATAAGCATATCAAACTCTTGACTTGGGTTTTTGTAGGTTGCCTTGGATTACAACTAAACTTTGTGTTTACAATTAATATTTAGGCACCTAGTATGATTTCTAAATAGGATGGAATGAATGTATGATTGCTTTTATTGTTGAGTTTGACATTGGAGTAGGAGAGTATGCTCTCATCCTTCTTAGGGTGATCAGAAATCCAGATCTTCGATACCATGCTCATTGTTTTGATTGTGTGTCACCTTTAGAGGGCCTGCCTTCCCGACCATTTTCTTTTGCAAGCAAGTGATAATCGTGAGAAGGGAATGACCCAAAGTGAGTATGGCTAGAATACCTTGGCATTCTAACTCACTATAAACAAACACCTGATGAGCGAAATCTTTGAAGGAGGGGTTACGTAGGAATTGCAGTTACTTGGGAAGTGATGACCCTTGGACTCTTTCTCATATCAACATCTAAGTAGGGCCTCAAGGTCTAAATCGTGCTTGCACGACTACATTTGTTTGGTATCTTGGTGGGCTTAATGTCTCAATCACGCTTGCGTGACACCAAGGAGTAACACTTAACGTAAATCCTTACTAAACACCTTGTTTTTAGAAGCCAAAAACCCTTCTAGTTGCTTGAGAAGGACAAGTTCGGATACTTGGAAGAAATACTAAGTTTGCCATGGGGAGATTTCCATGGGGACTGATGCTTGGCTGCCCTGAGAAGTGAGTGCTGTGGAGGGGAGCCTGTGGGGTCAAGCATCTATGTATTCTCCTTGAATCCCATAATGAGTCCACCTCTTAAGTACCTAATGTCCTTGCCTACCATAAGAAATGTGTGAATGAGCATGATTGTCTTGAGTCTTAAGTGGAAATATCTTGTCTTCTTTGCTTGTCAAAAGTTGAATTGCATCTCATTTCAAAAGAAAGCCAAATTGATTCAAAACAAGGTTAAACCCAAGAACATTTCATCCAACAAAATTCAAAAACATCTTCAAACATGGTTGTCGAACATTCTTCAGAATCTTGTCTCAACATGCATGTCACTTAGATTTAGGTTCATCTTAGGTTTGCATTTTGTAAAGTCATTGTCAACTATCAAGGTTAAGTTTCATCTAGGTCATACTCCTTTTCATATCAATAAGAGTCATCCATTTGCATATGTCCTCTTGCATTAGAGTAAATACCATTGTCATACATTCATATTTGCATACCCTAGGTTTCTTCATTAAGCTTAGGTCATTATCATATCATATTAGGGTCACTTGCATAGTAATTGTCCCTTAGCATATAGTGTCAAAACTAGGTTTTGTCATACTTGAGTAATCCAAATCTTTGATAAACCCTAAGTCATTGTTAAGAAGTCTAGACCTTATCAAACTTTTTCTCTTTTTGTCATTATTGTCATTTCGTCAAACCTAGCTTAGTATCCAAGCATATAGGGGAGACATTGTCATTTTGTCCTTTTGTCACTTGGTCCTTTTGTCCTTTGAGGTCTAGACATCATTTCAATTTCCTAAGGGTCTCTTTTAGATTTGCATTCCAAAAAGTTTGTCAAAATCTTGAAAACAACATAAACATAGATTGCATTCTTGCCATAGATTTGCATCTTCATTTATTTAGCTTGCCTTTAGCTGCATATCATACATCATCCGTTTAAAATCAAAAATCCCAAAAACATTGCATAGTGACATGTCTATTGAAACAAGGTTCCAAGCACCAATGATGCAACAAAGTTTGACATATCAACTGACAATGCAATCACAATTATATCCAACCCAACAACAAGACAATATCGATCAAACTCTTTATGATGAAACAAGTCTCCAAATACAAAAACTAGAGGAGAAACTAGCTCAAGAAAATGAGATTTTGGAACAAAGAGTGAAAGACATTGAGAAGAATAGATCACAAATGTCCAAAATGTTTTGAAAATTTCTAGGTCAAAATCCAAAGATTGAGCCAATTGATGTAAGATCTCTTCTTGAATGATCAGACATACCAGCTCTCCTCTCCCAAATAGAGATGATGAAACAATTTCAAGAAAGGAGACAACATCAATTTCAACATTATGTGCCTCCACAACAAGAACAAGAAGGTGTTTACTATCAATCAGATTTTCAACCAATTGTTCAACATTTCCAATAGACACAACCAATGGTCCAACATATACAACCAACACAACCAATGGGCCAATTTCAACAATATGTCCAACCAACTATACAATGTCAACAAATGGTTCAACCGATGGTGGAATATCAACAAGTTCAATTAACATATCAATGTCAACAACCACAACCAAACATTCAAAAACAAAGGTTGCAACATGCACCAAGCCAAATTTTGAACATGTCAAACCAATTTGATCAACATCTAGTTCGAAATCAAAACATGACATCAAACCAAGACCAAATTCTTGCCAAGCAAGTTCAAATTCCAGATACAACTATGCCAAAACCTCAAAAGAAAGGTGTCTTTATTGCAAGGCTCTTAAGGAACCTACCAAGTGAGTTCTTTGAAGAAGATCAAGATAATACACTTATGTCTAGCAATGCCTCATCCCTCCACAAGCAAATTGACTCTCCAGTGGCATCTATCCCTACACCTCTAGAAGTTTCACAAGAACCTTCCATATTGTCCTCATCAAACAATACACCCAAGGATGCAATTATCTAAGTGCTATCCATAATTGATTGCCACAATAATCCAATTCATGATGCACATCCTTGTCATGTTTCAGAGATACAAGACCCAATGCAACCATGCACTTTATTGCCATTACCTATTTTAGAGGACCCCATTCTAAGTCCCTCTTCCTCATGTTCAAGCATTGATTCCTTGCCAGAATCCATCACAAATGTTCAAAGTGCATTTCCTTCATGCCAAAACATTGATTCCTTGTCAGAATCCCCCATGCATATCCAAAGTCCAACCTCATGTCAAGAGGATAATTTAGAGCATGAAGAAATGTGTCTTAAAATAGATCAAGATCAAGATCTTGAAACCTTATCATCCCATCCAATTGTTGACCAAGACCCCATCTTCCCAGACACTCATGATGATTCCCCTATTCTTGTCCATCCTATCCAAAGTCCTATTGACACTCCATTCCTTGAGCAAGATCAAGATATCCCAATCCATCCAATCCCAAACGATCCCATTCGATTTCATGAAAAAAATGTCCTTTCAAATCCCATTGGCATTCCACTTCCTAAGAAAGATCAAGATATCCCTTCCATCATTTCCGATGATCCCATTAAAAGTCAAGAGCAAAGCACCTTTAAAGAGGATTCCAATGATCTTCCTCATTGTCAAGATCAAATTATTCCTTTAGATCCTCCACAAGATCCACTTGTTCCTCCATCTCCTTGTCCTAATGCTCCATATACACTCCAAGATCGCATTTCTTTTGATGATCCCATTATTTCTCCCATTCCATCTCTTGAAGAGCCTATCATTGAACCATGTCCACTACATAATCCTAGTCCCCCTCATGATTCTAACGTGTCAGTGCAAGATGTTCATGAACCCTCGACATGCATAATGGGTTCTTCCACTTTGATGCAATCCGATCCACTTCAAGATCTCATTATTTCTCTCATATCATATCCACCTCATAATGGACTTGCATCTTCTTCCCAAAGAAAAGAGTATCCTACAAGTCAAAATATTCATAAAGGCAAAGGAGTAGACCTTCACAAGAAAGAACTCCTCAATATCAAAGAAAATGTTAAGGGTCATGTCTACACAACTCACTCTCAAGACGTTGGTATCCCTCCATCAAAATCAAAACATACACCTTCCCCATCATACTTTCCATCCATCTTAGGTCCTTATATCCCTTCGTCCTCTATGCAAGGTCAGCAAAGGCACACATCCTTGAGTAAATTTCATCAATCCAAAAGAAATCCATTTCATTCATATCCATCCATGCATTCCTTTCCCCCTCCAAGCAATTCGGATGCCAAGTATAAAAGTCATAAGTCTAGCAATCCACATGTATTCAAGGATCAACATGTCCAATATAATCGACAGGTCAAAACAAAGAACAATATGATCTATAAAGAAAAATAAATATCCAAAAGGCCACAAAGGTCCACTGAGCAAAATAAAGAAAAGTCAAAATATATATGGGTTTCTAAATCCCTTGTGCAAGCAAAGCACTCCAAGGAACCACAAAAGCATGAAAAATCAAAAACCATGTGGATCCCTAAGAAGCTTCTTGAAGCACAAAAAGAAAAATCCAACTTGGCATCTAAAGTTTCTATTCCTCCATCTAAACTTTCCAAGTCTATTCCTCCATCACCTTCTTCATCCATTTTGGGCCCTTATGTCCCAAAATCCATAGCCTTTCCTCCATCAAAATCTCCATATCCAAAACCCGCTCTTCCTCCATCAGTCCATCACCCCTCAAGGTGTGTGCCAATGTTGATCTTGCCTTCATTTACATCCACTGAAGTCCAATTCTTCCAATACCCTGCCTATTATCCAATGCATATTTTCCATCCTTCGATCCCTTTGATCCCATCCTTTGCATAAATCCTTGCCTTAGTTTCATGTCATTTTCCATGTCCTTATCCGACCAACATCTTTGAGCATACTTTTAAAGGTCATGGTCCATTTTTTTCAAGGCTACTATCCAAAAAAAAACAAAAAGACGCTTGAGTCCTTCTTCCATCCCCTATCATGTGTCCATCTTCTATTGAAAAAGTCAAAAAATCAAAATAAAAAAATTGAAAAAAAAAAAATATAAAAAAAAAAGTGAGAAAAAAAGACAAAAGAAAAAAAATAAGAAAAAATAATTCATCCACTGGTGAAAACCTGGCAAACAGGTGCCTTGGGCAAGTACCGTGATGAAAACCTGGCAAACAGGCATCATGCATAATCTATGAACTTCTTGCACACCACACTTGGGGGCAGGTTTTCTCCTTCATGTCCTATTACTCCTCCATTATCCTATTGTCCCTCATGTCCAATTTCCTCTTTCCACCTTTGATCTTGACAAGGTTGACGATCTTCATAAGCATCATGCATCTTGTTTGTAGATTTTAGTCTATCATAGCTTTTGGTATTTATCCATTTGCTTATTATAACCTTTCATCCATATTCCCTAGCTTATTGCAACTTTCTGCCACTATCCCTTATCCTACCCCGACCTTCAGTCCATGTCCCTTATCCATTCTTGGTCTTGCTTATCCTATCCATATCTTATCACTATCCATACACTCTTTTTGTCTCTTGATCTTGCTCTGACATAAGGATGCAAAATTTAAACATAGTTTCAAAAATCTCTTGACATGTCCCTCATGCCATGTCTTTGTTTTACATTCTCATATCTAGTCTCTTGTCCCATCACGCAATAGCCCTTGAAAATTGCATCCGTATTGTCTTCATGATAACAAGCCTTTGTCTTCCCTCTATCCACCAACATTTCAGAAAGCCTATTTATTCACCTATCATATTCCTTGCCTTGCTAGACACTGGGGGTAAAATCATAAAAAAATGAAAAATGTCCTAAAATAAAAACAAACAAATTGAAAAATGTCTTGAAAAAATCATAAAAATCGAAAAATGTCCTGAAAAAAATCCCTAAAAAAATCAAATACAGTCCTGAAAAAAATGAACACAAAAAAATTATAAAAACTCAAAAAGCAAAACAAAAACATTATCCCCTTTGTGCATAGACAGATCACTGAGCATCCCTCCAACGACACACAATCAAAAATTGTTCTTTAATGAAATCATGCGTTAACAAATGAACTTTTCAATCAAACTAGACATCCAAACTGATCACAATTGTCTTCTCAATCGAAGATCAACATTACAATCATTCATCTTTGGCACACTATCATGGGTCTTATATAGGGTGTGGTATACTCGAAACTAGACTGTGTCCTATCTTAGACGGGGTACCGCATTCCCTAAAACCAAACAGCATGATCATCCTATCAACGCTTTCAACTTTTGACAATGAATA
The DNA here is from genome assembly GCF_030272615.1 of Cryptomeria japonica. Lineage (NCBI taxonomy): Eukaryota > Viridiplantae > Streptophyta > Pinopsida > Cupressales > Cupressaceae > Cryptomeria > Cryptomeria japonica. The sequence goes on along the minus strand of NC_081412.1, from coordinate 614,934,140 downwards.
TCAAGATGTTTGTTTGACTTGTTTGAATTTGTGCATCTTATCTTTTTATTGATTTATCTTCGATCATGTTCCTATGTTGCTCGATGATGTCACTGAGTGATTTAGAGTGACCAGGATGGTTCATGGTCCCTTTATTTCTTTTTGTTGTGGTTGTTTTTTGTTTGCGATGTGTTTGTTGCAAAAAGGGTTGCATTTCAGCTCTGGCCTTCAATGCCACGATGCTACGCATCCATTTTTCTATATTAAAATAAAGGTTCTCATCTACAAAGTGCATTACTGAAAGCAAGTTTTCCTTCATCTCTAACTGTCCTCTGTCTAATTTCTTCTTACTAACATTTCTTCCGTCAGTCTTGGCAGTTCGTTCGAACCTATCGTCTTATGTCATTCTTATCGATCAATTGGCCTCTTTTTTGAATTTTTCCGGCCAATTCCTCGAGGGGGGCATGCATATGTCATTGTTATTGTCTAAGGCATTTTCTTTATTGTTCTTCGAAACAATGCTTAAAATCACATTGTCTCAAAGAGGGGCAAAATGTAGACACCTAAAAATGGTCAATGCTTGCGGAGTCATACTTTAACATTTGTACATTGCCTCATTTTAGGTTTTTGCGTCGCATTAACATTTCTTCCATGTTGTGCACATGGTTTTTATCATTTGCGAGTGTCGCGTCATTCTTCTGCATTCTTCAATCATCTCACTTTCGAATTCGGTCTGGTCGACAATAATTTTCAGTCATGATTTTGATCAATCCTATCCCGTCACATCAATGTGCATGCTCATTTTGGACATCGTCAATCCTAATTAGGGTTTTGTCCTCTTTTCAATTTTGTCATCTTGTGATCAATTTTGTCATCAATCGTGGTCATTTTTCAATCTTGATTGTTTTGCAATCTATTTTGTCATCGATCCTTATCCTCTTGTCAATTTTGTCATCTTGCGATCAATTTATCATCAATCGTCGTCGTCTTCTCAATCATGTCAATTTGGATCAATTAGTCATTGTTCCTCGTCAATTGGTGCTTTTATCAATCAAATCATTTATCACATTGGTCCTTTGTTAATCGGAATCATGATCGAGTTAATTATCCTTCATCAAGACCTAATTGTCATCCTTGCATTGCTAATTCATCTTCTAAGGTTTTATGATTTATTCATTTAACCTAATTTGTCATTTCTTTCTCTAGGTTAAATAATTTATTTATTTATCCTAAGTCTTCTCATTACAATTAAATATTTATTTAATTGGCAAATTTATTCCTCTTTTTTTGTGAATTAATTAATAAATGACAAATTATTAATTAATTTACCTAATTTCGTCATTTCTAATTCCTAATTTCCACCTATTTTCTAATTTGTCAAATTCAATTTCCACCTAATTAATTTCTCTCTAGTTTCTCCCTATTTTTGTGCTTTGGTGGAAGCATGAATTTCTCATGCGTCATACTATTGGCATAGTAAGATGTCATAAGCTTTTAGTCCTCTAACCTTTGCATTGGCAATATGTCATAATTCATGACATAGAAGGTGTCATAACCTTCTTCCTTCAACTCAATTGTGCCATTTTCGAAATCAATTGCCTCTAATATCAATGTCATGCTAATCTTGTCTTTTCTCCAATTTATCTATAAATTGGATGAATTTCTTCAATCCCATCTAATCACATTATCAAAATAATCACTTTTTGGAATCACTTTTGTCAAATCAATCACACTTCGAGTACTCTTGTGCCAATGTCAATCTTGCTTTCACATTAGGTTTATGCACTTGAAGGTGAGATCCACAAATAAAGGCTATTTGGAGAAGAAAGAAGGACAATGGAGCCGCATGAAGGAAGCATTCAGATCTACATTTGGTTTGCTTAATCTTTAGTTTTGAATGTTTTGCTTTCATGTCTTTATTGAGTGTGTTTAGGATAGATCATTGCATTTTAGTTTTTGTGATTGAGCTAGATTAGTTTTGATATGCTTTGATGATTTCCACATTTCCTACATACACCTGCCAAACAGGCATTATCTGTCAGCTAGCTCTTCCATCTATTGGTTCATGCATCCTTCCGCTTGCATTATTTTCTATCAGCGTTGTTCATATCCATAATAAAGCCTTTGTACATACGCAAGCATCGCAGGTGATTTCTCGTCATGGCTTGGATCATTGTATATATCATAATAAAGTTTGTTTCTAGACTAGGTTTGAAATCCTAAACCTAGTTGGGGGCAAAAATTTTCATCATTTTGAGCTTAATCAAAGAGGTAGAACAACCGTTAGACAACACTTGTCAACCAAAAAATTGAGACACATCCAACATTGAACATAAGATCTCATTGGAAACCATCAGCTATCACATATCGGTCTAAACATGACAAACACATATCAATGGATGATATATCTTGACTTGTTATTTTAACGCTTTGACAATAAATGGTTCAACAATTTTATTTTGATTTTCACTATCATGATTTCTGAGTGACTCCAGGATGTCTTTAAGTAGAGGAACAAGGAAGGAACATGATATTTTTCTTGTCTATTGTCTGTAAATTAATCATTAATATGTGAAAAGTTGTCTCAAGACAGGATCATCGGAGTATCATGGAAGACATTTCAAACTTGCGTATAGAAATGGTTAATACCGCCTATTTTATGCAAGCAACACTAAGATCATCTTGGTTCAATTATACCTTGATTCTTGTGCTAACTTGCAATATCAAAACCCAAGAAAGTAGTGCTCAGGTCATCATGGTTCAATTATACCATTGATGTTTGCACTCACTTCCCACACTTTAAAGGCTCAATGATGAAAGAAAGCAATGACTCCATGATCAGTCTGATCGCCTCATTGCATTTTAAAGTAGATTTGCATTTCATTTTTGCATGGAATCACAACACTCATCTTTTCCAAGGCCAAAGACTCACATGGTGTTATCTCTCTTATTACGTGATTGAGTACATTGGAAAATAACAAAAATAATCAATTCATTCTTCCTGCATGATAAGTTAGTTCATCTCATGTAACCATTGCATACTAAGACATCATTCATATAAAGCATCCAATCATTCATTCATTTAGTTAGATTATTGCATTGCATCTATTTTCTCTCAGATCATATAAAGTAGCATCATTGCATTGCATTTCATCCATCTCATATTAACATGCATGAGAAAATCAGAAAAATATCATAAACATAGAAAATATTGCATTGCACATACATCACATAGCACTTATAAGCATCACCATACATATTCTCATTCGCATAACATCAGGTAATTACTGCATCATCATATAAAAAGTATGCATCCATCATCTAGAATCCATAAGCATATAGAAAATAAAACATACATCATGAAAGTAATCGCACAACATAATCATATATCAAATAGAATGCATTCATCATCTCATAGGTCATATAGAGATAATAGGATCGACTGCATATCATATCATCAAAACAAGATCAATGTCCAAGGTACAAAGATATCAAAAAAATATATGAGATACATCACAAATATGCATTGCAAGAATCATTAATATCTCATCACAAAAAGGTGTGTACATCAATAGATCAATGTCCCATATCAGTGTGACCACTAGGACGTAGAGCGAAACTCTGTCTTGATGGGGCAGATATAGTAACACTAGCTAGTACCCCTGTACCTGGGGGATCTCTCTGAAGTGGCCCTGTCACTCCTCGACTCTCAGATTGACTCTGTCCCGATCTCCTGCTCAGCTGTGAAAATATTGGAGCCCTCTGATCAGCAAGAACAACAGTAAAGTATAAGGCCCTGTAATACTCAGCCTCTTGGATCCCCTGGTGCATCATCTTCAGGGAAGTCTTCCCTGAAAAAGACTCTTTTGACAACTGTACCTGTGCCTCAGCCTATTGACACCTATCCCTAGCTGCATCTCTCTCAACCATGAGAGAAGCCATCTGAACCTCTAGCAGAGCCATCTGGGAGTCCCTCTCTGCTAGTCAACTCTCTAGCTGCTGAACCTGAGCTTGTAAGTCCATAATCTCAACCTTCTACTGATGAGATGACATCTTAATGAGGATCCATCGAGGTGCCTCTGCCTATGGCTGCTCAACCTGTGATAGTTTCATAGGTACCTGCTCAACCTAGGGAATCTCCTAGTCTAGGACCTTATGCCCCTGATCCCCTGGACCTTATCTCCTTTGTTTGACCACCCATGCCATCCAATCTGTGTATACATCTTTGACAAATCTAGAACTGCTAGCTCCTGGTGTGCCTGTCGCTGCCATTGCTCAACCATCTCCCCCATCATCATCTCTCCCATCCCCCCATCATCATCTCCTCCATCATCATCTCCAGCACCATGATATCATGCATCTCCTCCATATCCATCTTCATCTCCGCCATCATCTCCACCTCCACCTCCTCCTCCCCCGCCATCCCTCCATTGTCTAGGAGCTCTGCATCATAGCCTCTCATCATCCTCATCTAAAACTGGCCCTGGCTCATCTAGACATGTCAGCCTCGAAAACCTATGTATAGTACAATGCACGATGTACTCATTTGTCATCCCACTATCCATCACACCTGGAAGATAATCCCAATCAAGTGGCCCCAATGATCGATACTCTACACATGCTTGGTCATATGAAATAGAGGGCCCCCAAGTAGCCACATCCAGTCTTTTGTGAGCATAATGAGTTGTACCCTATGGTATCCCCTATATCATGTCGTATTGTCTCAACACCCTCATACAAAGGAATTTCTCGATGACATGGGGTGTCGATCCAATCGGGTATCATGTCATGAATACATACGGCATCTCCACTGCATCCTTGGGCCAAATCTCACAATCCCTATATGGTCTCCATATCACAGTATCCAGATCATCTAGTGTCCATCGCCAACACTCAAATTTGCCTAGCTTTCGCTGGACAATGATACCTAGATACCCATCAGTATAAGGCCTTCCTACAGGTCTATCTTTATCAACCAATGGTCATGTGATAGGTAGGTAGGTCCTGCCAGGACCATATCTAAAGAACGGTCACCCCTGCTGATAATGTAGTTGATCTCTGGTACACAACCTAGTGCAGGTCATGATACAAGTGCGCTAGCATGCATGACCCCCATGCAAATCGGGTCCCCTGTGTCACCATCTACTCAAGAAGATGACCCCATCCAACAGATAATCCCTTTAACCTGTGATCAGGACAAAGGAAACCTCCAATGAATCTAGTGAGAATAGTGGGTAATGTGGCATAACCTAGCTCTAACATCTCCTGCCATGTAATGTCATATCCACCTATCTCATCATCCTCAAACACTCGACAAAGTGCATCTGTCCCACCCTGCTCACTGAGATTGTAATACACTAGCTCGTGCATCACAGGGATGCACAATATCCAGTAGGCATCCTCGAGTGTCACCGTCATCTTGCCCATTGGCAAATGGAAAGTGTTGTGTTCTCTATGCCAACGCTCTGCTAAGGCTGTCAATAATCCCCGATTTATCAAGGGTCAGGGTATGTCAAGAAGGGAAGATAAACCACACCTACCAATGTGGTCTCCCTTTGCCTGACTAAGGCAAGGTATCACCATCCATGTCTTCGGGAAGCACTCCCGAGACTGGAGAACACTAAAGTGCTCCTACAATCAAATCATTTCATCATATCAGTTTCTAGATTTATCTATCTATCAAATCAATCTATCTATTGGTTTATCTTTCTCAATTGAGTTTTTTATCAAATCTTGTTGGGCCCCTAGCAATGACGCTCATCTATCATGAGGTCATTATCAATCCTCTCTCATCTCACACGTACATCGAGATAATCAGAACTGATCATCAAATTTATCAATCAGAAGCGTCTAATTTTATCAATTAGATAGCTACTCAAATCTTACCCTATCAAAATAAAAAATGAAATCAAGTTGACAGCAAAATCCAACCTCTTTATCAAATCAATTCATCAATAATAAAAAAATTCAATAAATGGCAAAAATCGGCAAATCAAATCATTTTCTCAAAATCACCCAAATCAAAAAAACTCAAAATTTTTCAATAATTGAAAAATTATCAAATAATCAAAAAATCGAAATCAAACACAAAAAAAAATCACAAATTTTTTTTTATGTCGGGCTTGGCACCCCCGCAACGCTGACGAGGCCCACAGCACCGCCCTGCCCCCCCTCCCCCCCCCAAATGCAAACCGACATATTTTTCCCCCAAAAAATTATGCATGATCAATAAATAAATTTTTTTCGGGGGGATACGGTGAAATTTTTTGAAAAATCCTACGAACCCATTTTGTAAATCAAAAAACCCATATCAAAAACATAATTTTTTTTACAACCCATCTGGTGAAAATCCTAAAACATCATTTTTTATACAAATAGCTATATAATTCAAAAAATCACCTAAAAATTAACAAAGTGGGGTTTTTTCTTGAAGTGCGTACCGATGTACCATAGGATGCTCGTGTTGCCGAACTCGCTCGAACCTATGCTGGTGGTACGAGATCACCATTCCTTCTTCTAGAGCAACTTTCTCAAACCAACTGGAGTGCACAAATGAAGAGTGGTAAAAAGAATTCACCTTTTTAAACTCACAATGGGGCATTTAAGTGGGTTTTTATACCACTGATTTTTAGTCATCTAATCAACTAATCAACCTGGTAGGGCAGCGTTTTCAAATTTATTATTGGGAAATGAATCGGATTGACTTTGAAAATCTCTAAAAATTGAAAAATCATTAAAAATTTTAAAAAATTTCAAAAAAAAATAAAAAAATCGTGAAAAATTCAAAACATTAAAAAATTATCTAATTCATCTCCTGAGGGGGCATCCTCACATCAATATCTATCAGTTAGCATCTAGGGCATCATATTGATATTTAGCATCTCAAAGACTGAAACCGCATCAAATCTGCATCATATTGAGATTTATCATTTCAAAAATTGAATCAGTATCATATCGAAACCAAATCCACATCAAATCAAGATCAAATCTACATCCTATCAAAATCAATATTAGCAACATCATCAATCGAGTTTTCTTTGAACCAATGCATCATCACACCTTGCTTCAAAGAGGGGCAAAATGTGTACACCTACAAATGGTCTGAAGATAGTTAGTTAAATACACAGTTATTTGATTAATTCCCCTTTCCAATTAATTGAATTCAGAAGCAAATTAATTAATTTCTCTATTCATCTACCAGTAAATAAATCTATATGGATTTCTTAATAATTTATTTTTAAACTATGTGTTTTTGGCAAGTAGGGTTTGGCATCAGGGGTTGCAAGGTTGTAGTCACTGACGTGGGGGAGTGCCTTTGTCCTCCTCGATGTAGGTAAGTGTTTATTTGGCCTCTTTACTTCATGCCTTTACTCGTTCTTCATGCAGGGGTTATTACTCCTCGTCCTTCTCCGCCATCGACCTCTTTCCTCTCTGTGTGAGTAGTTAATGCACCCCAATGGAAAGCTCATCTGGAGGCACTGAAAAACCTAATGACAGAGCGACAATAGATGCAATAAAGAAGAAATAGTTCAAGGACGTGATTCATCATTCCTCTCTCCCTGTCGCTGAAGGTGTGAGGTTTGTGAGTAGTTGTAATGGCAGCCCCCGTGGAGAAGGTAAGGGCCCTAACTGTGCACTGGAATCCATCTCCATTTCCCCCAATGTGTTAATGTGCAATGAAATTAACATGGAAAAAAATGGGCTAAAAGATACTACTATTATCTTTGCGGTCATAGATGTCGATAAATGTCTTGCTCGTAAATTTCTTGATAATTGGTTCACAAATGTTTGGAATACTAAATTAGGATATCTTGTTTCATTTTGTAGACTTATTTGAAAAATTTTATTTGTAATTTTCTTTAAAGATCATAAAATGCAAAAAGAGGTTCTTAATAAAGAATATTGGACTGTGGGGAAATGCACATTTTGTGCCCTAGAATGGTCGACAAAAGTGGTCAATGAGGAAATCCTGGCACTTTCGTGCCCTAGATGGATTTTGATTAAAAATGTGCCTCCATTTTTATGGAGATTTATACCACAAATAGTTGAATCGATAGGAAGGGCTATCCGGGTGGATAACTCAGCCTCTCTTATTCCTCATCTGGATGATAGGGTTCTGATTTCAATCAACCCAGGATGTGATCTCCACAAATCGGTTAACATCAACTTAGAACCTAAAATTGTTTCATGCCCAATTGAAGTCCTTGGCGGGGTTAATGCTTGTTTCTTGTACAAAAAAGAGGGTCACATCCATAAGAATTGCCCTATAATTAATCGATTCAAGGGCACAGAGAAACCCCGTAGTGAACCAAACAACCCGCCTCCTTTACATGGGAAGTATATCTCGCACATGGATAATCTTAATGTCATTAGCAAAAAATTCAATAGTATAATAAATCGGGAAAATAATAAAGCCCCGGAGTCTAGTAAAAATGCTAACTCTGGTACCTCCGAAATTGACTCCACAACTCATTCTTCTATTTCAGACGTCCTAAAACAGATGAGTGAAGATCCATAGGATGGGTTTCAAGCTATGAGGAAAAACCCTAGGAAAAGAAGGAGAAAAACTGCACAACAATTGGCTCTGGAGAAAATCAAAGCAAATAACCCTAATATTTTGAACTCCAGTAAGAATAAACTCTCTGTGGAGAATAGTTTGATATCGCCTATGAATGAAGATGTGCAGGAGGTTCCCCTAGAGGTGAGATTCTCGAATTTAGCCTCTGGATTAAATAATTCTATTATTCAGAGTGTCAAAGGGAGAGATGATGTGAGTGGCGAGTTGGGTAAGGAAAGGAGTAGTCTTGGGATTGTGAGTTCAGCTTCTCATAAGAAATCGGTAGACATGGATGTCTCCTTTGACTTTTCCGCATCAGTTGTCTTGGACACTATACTAGACCCTCTCTCCCTTGCAGAACTCACCCCTGACATGGTCACTACCCTTCCTCCTAGGAAGTTTGTTGAAATAGAGGACAACTATGTGATTGAGGTCATTGTTGCTGACCCTAAAGCTTTTGATACCAAAAACCTAGTAAGTGAGGTAGAAGCCCTAGACTCTTCCAGTAGCTTGAAGGCACTCGAACCGCATTCTGAGATCAGTGAGGCCTCCAGTCAGGGTGAAATTAGGAAGGCATTTGAGTTTGAGGAGGAGTTTCAGAATCATGATTTCACAGGGGAAGAAGGGGAAGAAGGGGAATGGATAACAGATAGTGAGAATCCTAAGGCTCTACCTAGAAGAAGAAGAGGTAGACCGTTAGGATCTAAAAATAAGGATTCAACCAGTAGAAGGAATAATGATGATAAGAAAGAGCTCCCTAGATGCTTTAACAAGTTTAAGGCACCCAAATAGTAAAAATATCGCATCTTGTTATGATGAAGTGCATCTCATGGAACATTAGGGGTCTGGAGTCACTAGATAGAAAGAAGATAGTTAGGAAGTTTGTCAATCAACACAAGGATGCAGATATTATTATGTTTCAAGAACTTAAGGCTATTAAGTTTATGTTGGAAATCAACTTAGAGTTTATATGGAAAGACTCTATTAAGGTTTGTTCAAATCATGATACAGGTAGAGGAGGTGTTGGGATACTCATCAATCCCAAGTGGAAGGACCACGTAGTGGACCAAGGATGTTCATCATGTAACAGAGTGGTTTGGGCCTCTTTAGATATTAACAGAACCATGTTCAACATATGTTCAATCTATTCTTCCAATGACTACAAGGAGAGGACTATTTTGTGGGATTGGATTGCAGCCCTCCTGGATATACCATGGATTAGAGGGGGAGACTTTAATATGATTGAAGCTCATGAGGATAAATGTGGTAGTGTACCTATGGAATGGAAAAGAATGAAGAAATTACACTGGGAGAGAATGAATAGCCAGAAAAATCTTTGCGACCCCCTATTAAGAAATAAGGAGGCAACAATAATTTGGTACACATGGTGCAACTACCAGAGAAGAAAACATAGGATCTATTGTAGGATGGACAGATTTTATGCTAACAGAGAGAAATTCTCCTTTGATCTAGACAAGAATGGTAACACTGTGATAGTTTATTCGATCTCACTATCAGACCATCACCTGATCATCTCTCATATTAGGCTCAAAGACTCTTCAGAGAGGGAAGGAAATGAAGGAGACAAATTCTTCCTAAACACCAGTTTACTAAAGGACCCGAATGTTTTGAGCGCACTAAAAATTGTTAGACTGTTCAACAAAGGCAATAAAGATTTGAGTTCTAACATAAGCAGATGGAATCAAAATGTCAATAATTGGTGGGTGCTTCTACAAACTATAGGGCAAAAGAAAGCTAAAGCCTATTGGTGGAAGGAGAGAACACTGTCTGATAAATTCCACCTATGTGAGGTAGAGATCCCAAATAGTCCTTGCAAGATAGAACTGTCACACAAAGTAGCCCTAGCAAGGGACAATCTTAGGAAACACCAACAATCTAAGATTAGAGGGGCCATGATTAGGGCTCGAGCCCATTGGATGCAATTCAGTGACAAAGGATCTAAATTCTTCTTCAATATGTTGAAACAAAAGTAGTGTAGAGAGAAAATTGATAGGATTTGGATAGATAAAAAAGAAGTTGTGGAACTTGATGATATTAAGGAGGCCTTTTATCAGTACTATAAAGGCCTCTTCACCTCAGAAGACTCCATTAACTCTCGGGATGCTAGAGAAAAGTGTAGGATGATTATCCCCTCTAAGATTACTATAGAGGATGCTCAAGCATTGAGGGGTCCATCTCAGTGGAAGAACTGAAAGTTGCTATTAAAAGTTTGAACAATGATAAAATCCCAAGCCCGGATGGTTTGCCTGTTGAATTTTACAAAGATAATAAGGAATTGGTTTGTCAAGACCTTCATGATGTATATAAAGAGGCCTTTGAGACTGGTTCCCTAGGTGACTGAATTAACAAAGGGATTATTAAGTTGCTACCCAAAGAAGGAGACAAGTCTCTTATTAAAAACAGGAGACCAATAACGCTTCTCAATGTCTCCTATAAAATATAGGCTAAAGCTCTTGCTACTAGGTTAGAGACTTTACTTCCTAAGTTCATTTGTCCCATGCAAATAGGGTTCATCAAGGGAAGATACATCCTTGAAAATTTAATCACCAGCTGGGAGGCCATGGAGTGGGTAAAGATATCAGGGAAAAATGCAGCCATGTTCCTCCTAGACTTTGAGAAGGCATATGATAGGGTGGAATGGGGGTTCATTCTGATGATGTTAGAAGAATTTGGCTTTCTAGCGGAGTTCTACAAATGGGTGATGATTCTCCTCAAAGATGCATCGACCCAGGTGGAAGTTAATGGCTCCCTTTTGCAAAATATCACTCTTAGCAAGTTTATTAGATAGGGCTGCCCTATAGCCCCTGCTCTCTTCATTATTGCCTTTGATGCCCTGTACTACATCCTAAGAGACCTTACCATCTCCCCTAAAGTAAAAGGTGTCAAACTTCTAAATGGTGATGAGCTGATTAATGCGCAATTTGCTGATGACATGACATTCTTTATTGAACTCAGTAAACCAAATATGGAGGCTTTGGAGGGCAAAATTAAGTTTTTAGGGGAGATCTTGGGAGCTAAAGTTTCTCAGGTCAAATCTACCATGCTTGGTTGGGAGGATCAACCCCTAGAGTGGTTACAATAGTTTGGGGTCCAATGGGGGGGGCAAATAGGATAGTCAAATATCTGGGAATTCCCTTTGCCATCTCACCATCTCTCAAGGAAATGTGGTTATGGGTCAAAAGCAAGATTGACAAAAAGCTCAATAAGTGGAATAATAGGTATCTCTCGCTCACTGGAAGAGTGCAAGTGTGTCAATTTTTTTAATCTTCTTACAACATTTATTACTCCTCGATGTGGGGTGTTCTCCAACTACCAAATCTTGGAAATTCAAAAAACCATCAGGAATATCCTTTGGTCCGATGGGAAAGGAAATAAAATGATGCATTTTGTTAGATGGGAATAGTGTCACAAGGAAAAGAGTTTGGGAGGACTAGGGTTAAAGGATTTGAGAATTCAAGGGATTTGTCTTGTGACAAAATGGATCTTCAAGGCATTTGATGGCAATGAACCTTGGAAAATTCTGGTAAGAAATAACATCTTGAGGGCTGTACCAAAAAAGGCCAAATACTAGAAATCCCTACCTTTTGTGACCTAGTGGTTGGAGACTTTGTAGTCTCAGTGCAAGGCTCAAGTGTCTTTAAGTCTATTTGGAAGGCCTAGGAAAGTATTAGACCCTTCATCAACAATACTAGGGTCAACAACAACAAGTGCATCCATGGGGGTAGATCCATTTGGTGGAACCTCTTTCACTCCTCTAGACCTCTTGCCCTTATGCATGGGTGCTCTGCTAAAGCTTGGGCTGCAAAAGGCATTTGCTTCTTTAGAGACATTATTGAGGATGACAGGATTCTTAGTTGGGAAATCCTCAGAGGTAGATTTGATTTGGAAGATTCCCACAAGTGGACCTATAAAATGATGAAAAAAGCTTGCAATAACCTTCAGTTGCCCAAAAAGTGCAAGATTACTAATGACAATTGTAATGATTTTTTGTGAAATAATACTATACCTATGTCTAATATCAAATCTATCAATATTTATAAGACTCTAACATATGATGAATTCACTATATTATATATTAACAAGCTATGGCTTGCATATTTTTCAGTAAAACAGTGGCAGAAGGTGTTTTCAAGATTATGGAGTAGTCCTGTTGCACCCAAAGAAAAATGTTTTAAATGGATTTTGATTATCAACAAGATTCCTTTCAGAAAAGACCATAATAATTGTGATATTTACAATGTTTGCAGGGTTCCTGAATCAGTTAGACACATTTTCTTTGAATGTAGTATTGCTAGAGAAATATGGTTGTTATTTGGTATCTCTATTCCTAACCAATTCACTGTGTTTGATGTTCTAATTGGGTATATTAAGGGTCTGAAAAAAGACACTAATCTATTTTGGCATATTCTTTCCATTGGAATTTTATGGTATATATGAAAAACAAGAAATGAAGATAAATTTCAAGGCATAGGTAGGGCCCTTACTGAGTCTTTTCATGGACTCACTTGTGAGGCCCCATCTCGACTCAGACGGACATTTCAGTGGTTTTTATATTGAGACTATTATGGATACTTTATTTTTATGCATTTTGGATTTAGAACTTATATGATTTCATGATTTGGATAACATTGCTATATATTGATGATTTATTTATATGCTTTATGATATAGAACACTACATGATTTTTGAATAAGATGAATTTGTGGTGATAAATGTCGTTATTGAATTTGCAGGACTTTACTATGATAATAGAATTATGATGTATGTTTAAGTGTGGATCAACATTATGAGAATTAGGATGAATTGCTTATGTGGAATTGCTTGGATAAAAGATGTATTTAAATTGTTCAGATGTAAATTGTATGCAAGTGATGATGTGTATTATTATTCCTGTGATTTATATTATATGTGGTTATTTGAAAGTTACTAATGTGTAAATTGAGATGCGCAAGAGGTTATCCATGTGACCATGGAAATATTACGAAGAACCAAACCTAGACCTATGTATGTTTGTAAGCTAGGGTTTGTCTATTTGGAGAGACAACACCCCGTTTGTGTTGTATTTTATTCGTAACAGTAAATGATGCATGTGTGTTAAGTGTTATTTAATTGATTTATGTAAAATCCACAAGAGACGATTTCATGTATTAATTTGTAAAAGTGTTTTCTTGTGTCACTTGACACATGTGTGGATTTAAGTTTGAATTTTTATTTTTGTCTCTTGGTGGGAAAGTGTTTAACTATAGATTTTTCAATTAATGTAATGTGATGTCATAAATGCCTTGGGTAAAGAATCTTTGGGATGGTCAACATAGGTTTGACCCGAAAATAAACTTCAGAGGGGTTGAAAAAGGGTTAAATGGACACCTAGGGGTAGTTTAATAGGGTTTCCTAAAGCCCATAAGGTATACCTAAGGGTTAGGGGTAATTTAAGGCAAGTTTCTACTCCCAAGTGACCTTTTAGACACCCTAAAAATTGACTTTTCTAAGTTGTGCGAAAATTGAAATTAGAAGATTTGAACCTAGTTGTAAACCTTCCTTTTCGAAGGAGAGTTCCCTTTCCCATTCTATCTTACCTTCCTCTTTAGTTTTTAGAAACTTGTGAGAACTCTCACAATGGGCTTCTTAAGCAAGAATTAGAAAATTTGTGGGTAATCGCCCACTCTCCATTTTTGGAGACAAGAGAATTTTTGAAAAGAATAGACTAGATTTTGAATAGAGAATTTTGGCTAAGGGTAGAAGGAGAAGAACTGTGGAATTGGGCTGCTCATCCTCAACAAAACTAACCTACCTTTGGGCAGATTAAGGTTGGTTTCATTCTTCTTAAAATGGCTTTCTTATTGCATGTGTTTGATAGTAATGTTGGTGTAAAATATTTGCTTCCGTGCATGTTCTTTTGGAAATTTTATTTGGTATTTTGTGTTTATATTGTATGTGTTTTTGGGAGTCATCAAGACCTCTTACTCTTGGGAGAGAGGAGGATCTTGTGGGTGGTAGAAGTGATAGCCCTCAAGTGAGAGACTCTCGTTATGAGAGCGATCACAAGGGATTTTGTGTGACCCTTGCTGCATGGCCTATTTGTGCAAATGGGGGTCATAAGGAGGGAAATAAGCCTTGAATGCCTTAGGGGGCATAAGGAATAAGGGGTTGCTATTCTTGATGTATTTGGTGTGCCATGAGGTGGCTACATGTTTTTCCATACTTGCAGTTCTCCTTAGGGTATTTGGTCCACTACCACCCTTAAAAAGGTCATCACCAAGGTGTGGTGCAGTATAGCTGGGATGGGAGTGTGTTTGAATTTGTGTGTATTATGTCCCTTTGTGTTTGCATGTTTGTTTCCCGTCTAGGGCTTGGTTCTCCAAGCTCAAGGGTGGCTACTAGTTAGCCTAGGCTGGGAGGTGAGCACTCCATGGTCATAGTTTTGATTTAAAATGCAGGATTGTCGAGAGAAAAGAATAGGACAAGTGGAAGGTTGCAGGAGTTATTTGTTGCAGGAAATTATTTGCAATTGTAATTATTTTTTTTGAAAAAAAAAATATCCTCATTCGTTGAAATGAGAGGCTAATTGTAAAATAGAAATAAAGACATGGGATTATGTTATTTGTTATTTAGATGAAGAAAATATCTTGTTATTTTGTAGAAAAGATAAATGGATTATTTCTAAGTTCTAGTCCTAAAGTTGAGTTTAAATTCGGTAGAGTTTTTTTAATATTACTTGGAATGAAATGAGCTAAATATATTCTTCTTTTTAATTGAAAAGAAATGCTTAAAAATTGCAGCAACAGTCCACGGAAATATAAAAGTTTAATTCTATGATTTCTTTTTTATCTGTGATTTTGTCTTTTATTTTAATTACAGAAAATATGAGATTTAGTTGTTGATAGATTTTATTAAAAGTTATTATCTAAATAGTTGTTGTAGAAATTGCAGAATCTGTAAATTTATTTATTTCAGAAAATGAAAATCACAATCTATTATAGTTTTTATTTAAATAAAATCTAGATTTATTTAGTTGCTGGTAAAACTATTAAAATCTAGACATTTATATAGCTGAAGATTGAAATAAAACACCCACAGTTGACAGTTTAAATGAATTAATAAAGTTACTAAACTCTAGTTGTAAATGAATCAGAAGTATATTTATTCATCTATTTTATCTTTGCATCTAGGACATTTACGAAAGGAAATAAATCAACAAGAAAAAAAATTAATATTTTGGTAATCTGTTCGAATACTTACCTAGAATCAAAAAGCTAGGATTTATTCATTACATAATTTCAATCAAAAAAAAAAATATATATTTATATAAATATATAAATTTTAGACATGCAAATTTCATGTGTATCTATATATCCATTTATATATAAAATACCCTTATTTAAATAATCACGAAACTAAAATGTATATATGTATATATATATATATATATATATATATATATATATATATATATATATATATATATATATATATATATATATATATATATATATATATAAAAAAAACAAAACATATAAAAAAAATATATAAATATAAAAATAAAATAAAATTTAAACCTTAGGGAAAGGGTGCGGGCCGGGCCCTAACCCACTATGTTTTCACACAGTGGGCAGTGCCCAAGGCACGACCACTGTGTGAACACACAGTGAGCGGCACCTCGGCACCACCACTGTGTGAACACACAGTGAGCAGTGCCCGCGGCTCCGCCACTGTGTGGTCACATAGTGGTGCGACACTGCCAGGGTTAAACCGCCGCTTTTCCCCACCTCCATCTTCCGGACACCTTCGCATGCCCTGCCATGGCCGTTGCCCAGAAAACTCTTCGGCCCTGCAAAATCAAAAAAAAGATAAAACCCTAGCCGGTTAGGGCTAGGGTAATATGTTCAGGAAATGAAGAATGAAAAAAAATAATATGAAAGGGTTTTGTTTTATATTAATAATTTTAGGGTTTTCAATATGTGATAGTTTTTTTTTATGTTTTATATTTATGTATAAATTTATATATATATAAATATATACATAAAAATATAATATATGTGTATTTTTATTCATAGAGTTAAATTATGAAAGGTTAGGTCAATATGGAGTAAAAATATTAATTAGGTGAGTATAATTAATATGTTTTAATTAACTTATGAGTATAATTAAAAAGGATGTTTTAAACTAGAATACTCATGAAGTTAATCTATTTAACTATAGGGATTAATTTTAGCCACCTAGATGTAGGTTTGTGAGATGAAACTTTATGGAAAAAAAATATTCACTATGAAAATTAAATGACCCCTTAGTCGATGCAATTTAAGCACGCTTTTAATATATGATTAAAATGAATATACACATTAATGAACCTAAGTGCTAGGACTAATTTAATTAGTTCCTAAAAGCATTTAATGATTACTGAAGATTAATAATACCATCACCAAATATTTTAGAGAATTTTAATTAAGCACATTTTGTGTTTTAAAATCATTGAGACAATAATAATTCCTTTGGAGAATTAATATTCCGCATTTAATTAAAGTTGTTTTCATTTACTTAAGTTAGTGGTTTAAGTTAACCCAACATAGTTAAGGCGAAACATGTCAGTGTTTTTCTTCATATTCATAAATTTAATGGTTAAGTTATGATTTAAATTTTTTTTTATCCCATTCTTGCCCTAAATTTTGGGCATTACATCACCCTTCACTGCATTTTTTTGTAGGTCTCTATGACAATGAATATTGAGAAGCATAAGTTCTTTAGGTTCATTAAGGATGGAAATTCAAAGATGTACCTTCAAGAGATGGAGAATGGATACAATTGGAGGCAGGTAGCAAGAGGAAAACAAGACGTTGACCTAGCAATGGAGAGCCTTGGACTAGAGGTTGGCAAAATCAAAGACCTAGTTAAAGATAAGATTTAGATGCTCTCACAAGTACTCAAAGGCAAGCAAGCTGTGTGGATAGAGGGTCCCCTGGGGTGGACTACTTAGGTGGAAGTAGTTCAGGAGCAGACACTATTATGATTTGGACATAGTATTTTATTTCGGCAAATATGAGCATTGTGTACATTTTTGCAATTATGCTTTATAGTAACATATGTATAACTCTGTACATCTTTGTTTATAGTTCACAGTAATCTTCTAGACTTGCAAAGTTTGGACCTGCGGTCCATGTAGAAAAATGATACATGCCTTTGTAATAGTCTTTTCTCCTTATATGAAATATAAAAAAAAAATCTACATGATTTATTTATATAGTTCATTTCATATCCCCCTTTGATTAATTAATTCTAAATTAATTAATGTCCCTCCATATAAATTAAATCTTCTAATCCCTAATTAAGATTAACAAACTCACGTTTGTTGAGATTTATTATCATTTTCTAATTATTTTAATTTCTAAATTCAAATGAGCACATGGCTCCTAAATTTTAACCACCTAACATAACCATCCCCTAAACTAACCCATTCCACCTAATCTTGAGTTTAACTAACCCTATCCTATCTTGCACATTCTAACCTCCTTATCCTAACCTCCTCTGGTGTGGATATTCTCCCCTTGAGACACATGGCACTTTTGCCACATGTCTCCTCCCTTGGACACTTGCCCTCTCATGAGCAAGGCTCCTTGACACTTGTCACCACAAAGATGACAAGTGTCCCTTCCTCCAACCTCTTCTCCAACTTCCTCAATCTTGGCCCTTGATATCTTCAGATCAGATCTGGACTATTGATTCCTGCCACCTTAGCTTTGGCCTTGGAATTTCTATAAATATCCCCCATTTTGGAGCAATAAGGATCCCTTGCATTCATGTTCTTAGCATCATTACTATAGGCAATTTGCATTTCAGTTATCTAGTAATTAGCATTTGGATTAATCATAGCATGTTAATCTAGTTTCTTAGATCATGCATTTCATATCATTTGCATAATCAATCATGATCAAATAGTTACTCAACTCTTGAGTTGCCACTTTGGAGGTCATTGCTCCACTAAGAGCCAACCAGTCCAACACCTTCAAGGTCCTCAAGAATAGAGGAAAATGGGACATTTCAAGGAAGACTTATGGTTTGCATCTTTAATTCAGTTTTCAATTAAGCTTTCCATTTATGTTTTTATTGTCTCATTATATGTGTATGCCTTCTTATATACAACATTTTTAGCATCACATTACTATAACCGATAGGAAGAATTTTTGGAGTGAACCGGTAACTGGTGTAAACCTTATCTATTGATATAACCGGTAAACCCTACCTGTTGTTTTTTGATAAACCCTAACTGATTAAGTTTGGTGAATTGGTTATATTGGTTTATGATCCGATGATGAGCGGTAATGATTATGACACATATGATTATTGTATGAAGACAATTCCAAACAGATTTTGGCGAGTTGTTGTAATGGTTTTTGTCTAGGAAATGAGCAAATGTATTGCATCTAATGTAAAGCACACGATGAGTTACTAAGTTCGATGATGTGGTGATCAAGGAGTGATCAAGATTTTGTTGATTGATGTGCAGAGATTTCTATGTAATCCAATGGTCATGCTTGAACTGATTTGTTTGTAATCTCTATGAGAATTAGGTTTTTGTTGTGTTATCGACCTAATTGATTTGTTTATAAGGTCGATGAAGTTGTTTAGTTTAATGAGTGTGTGGCTTCAAAACCGGATGATGTATCTGCAGTTTGAGTAAAGGTAGATAGGAGCATGAAATGGATCTGATCAAGCAAGTGTAGTGCTATTTAGATAGATCAGCAAACTCCTATTGTTTTCTAACAATTACAGCATAATTGAAATCCCCTAACCGGGTAAGCTCTAACAAGCTTGGTGTTATTCAAATCCTCTAACAAGGTGATCCATTAGATTGGATTTTTAAAATCCTCTACTGAGGTTACTCCTTATAGGGTATTGCTTCTAACAAGGCATTGTAATCAATCCCTAAACCAAGTGATTCCTAATAGGATCATTTCTTAACAAGACTTTTTGTAAAGCTTTAATAGGCTAGGCTCCTAATAGGGCGAACTTCAGAAGAGTTCTTATAGTTATCTTGTGAGTCTCATCTCACAGTGGTTTTTATCTATTTGTGTCAAGTGGTGAATGTTTTTTTGGTTATGTTTTCATGGTTGATTTACTTAACTACTTAACTACTTTGATAAGTCATGATAACCAGAAGCATTGAGAAATGAAGAAGTTGTTTACTATTAATTTGTTGTAACAGTCAATTGGTTTATCTTATGAGTTTTATCTTGATAGAGGTATTGCATTGTTAGTTCTAAGTTTACTTTGAGAGATTAATTTTTGAGATTGGTGAAGTTTGTATCAGTTTTTCTATCTACTGATTCAGTCCCCCCCTCTCAGTAGTTGACTGGATACTTATTCTTTCATAGTACTATAAAATATGTCATTGATTTTTTTTATTTTTGATAGATTGTTAAGTCAAAATTAAGGTAACATCAAATGGAAACTGTTTATTTGTAATACACATTTTAATATTTATTAAAAAAAAATTCCTTATCAAGATTAGATAAATTAAATTCATGCACTAAAATTTAAAGTTATGAATACACAAAAAAATGAAATAAACTTACTATATAAAGAGTGGTGTTTGATATAACTTTATTTTTCAGCATTTTATTAGAGTGCCTATTTCATAAATGGTATATTATAATATTTTTTTTTAAAAAAAAAAAAACATAAAATACACACATTTTATTAGTTTACATCATTTTGAAATCCATATTATATTTTTTATTGATTCAATTTAAAGAGTTGGATAAGTGTTGGCCATTTCCTTTATAAAAGTGTGACACACTTTATTATTTTTCCTTCACTTCCTCCACATCACTTATTTCTTCAACTACTTCTCCTAATCATGTGCCTGAAGATGGGGGACACCACTTTTTGGCCCCCATGAGAATGTTAGATTCTATGAGAAGCAAGAATTGAGCCAGAATCTAATGTTTGTTGTAGATCACATGCAACTCCAAACAATAGATGATTGTAGAACAAAATAACTAAATCTAGACACCTAAATTTGATAAAATTTGTCATCATTATTGCTCCATTCCCATCATCTTTTTAATTAAAAATTTATTATTATTTAATTAACTCATATTATTACTCTATTTTCCTAGATGAATTAATTTATTTAATTTACCTAAAATATATTATAGTACGCCAACTTTATATATAATTAAATAAATTCCTACATTTATATAATTAAATATTCTTTCCCCTTTTCCTCCATTTTAAATTTAAATTAATTCAAAAACCTCCTTTTTCCTCCACTTGAAATTAAAACCAATTTTTTTAGTTCCTTCCTCCTTCTCTCTGCAAATGTCCCTATTGGCATTATGCAGGAATTGATTATGTGTTGTCACTGATGTCAATAGTAGTCTGGTTGGTTACTAACCTGCTTCAGTTGGCTGCTGACCTATTATGGTTTGACATGGTTTTGACTGAGTTTATCAGAGATTCTGATTCGGTATGATCAGATTGTTGGATTTGGTTTTTGATGGTTATTCTGTTGGAATCCAAGAACACTGAGAGGGGGGGGGGTGAATCAGTGTTCTACCAGTAATGTTAATTTTGAACTTATTATGTATTAATCGGTTAACAGTAAATAATATTAGAATTCATACACCAAATAACACAAAGAAAGGCAACACCATAACACCAAGATTTATATGTGGAAAACCCTCCAAAGGGAAGAACCATGGTGGGGCTGATACCCATAATATCTATGTACTTGATCAAGGTATACAAATATTACATAAGGGGGTCTGCACATCCAGAAAGGCCAACCACCTAGAGCTCACCACTCAAACACAAAATATAGTAACTCTCACTGACTTAAAAAACATTTGCAAATGATTAAAATTGAAGATGAACTTACAAATAACATCTAACCATGCTAGATAAGTTTTGATGAATGCTTTGTTAACCTGCTTTGTATAGCAGTTGTTTTATGCTCTATACTGCTCCAGGTTGTGCTGTGCATGTGAAACTGCACATAGTCACTAACCAAAATGAATACCAGGAATCTCTGATCAATTTCCATCATAATCACATCACAATTCATATGACTCATCACACGATCCATCGTTAAATTGATCTTCCTTAAATACCTTGTTATCATCTACCATGTAGGCCGCAATGAAAATATAAACATGTCGGCTGCTAGAACATAATGGAAATCAAACATAAGTCTAATGACCATGTCAGCCATCACATGTTACCACCAAAATCCATGAGGACATAATTAAAACCAAAACATTTTCTTAGCCGAGTCCTATCCATTATCGAGACCTATGTACACATTACTAGGATCAGGACCAGTTACCAAGATGAAGACTTAGCCAGGATGAAGTAAATATCGATGCCGGTGTCATTATACACCAATGTGAGTATCAATACCGACTAGGTAATGCATGTTGGTTAACCAACCAATGAAATCTTTCACCTTGAGATGATGAGTTGCCATCAATGACAACTTGTAATGCTATAAATCCTTACCAGATGAGTGTCAATTGTTGGCATTGTGTTGTCATTGATGTCAACTGCCGGTATCACTGACACTGATGTTAGCTAGTGAACAAGAGGTTGTTGGCATTAGAATTTGATTTCAACTAGTATAGAAGATGGTTCGGTATGGGAGAAGAATTAATGTGTTGTCATTGATGACAACCTGGTGACAACCCTCTTGTAGAAGGAAGAAGCTAGATGTGCAGCAAAGTGATCACTCTACAAAAAGGGTATTGATATAGTGTTGCATACAACTGGTATGAAGAGATTACATGATGAGCATTGGTTATGCTGAAGAAGCAGAATATTGTTTGGTTCACATCAACACCAGAAGAGAAGTTTGAGCAGACCACCAGATTGCTAGTATGAGGTTAACTAGCAAGACTCCCACCAGTTGAAGAAGTTATCACAAGCTAGGTGATAGATTGATAGAATATGTTCCCTCTATGTGCAGGATGATATATGTCATGTGGATGATGCATACTCCCCTCTATAATGTCATACTTGTACCGACATAATGATTCCCTAAGATAGGCAGGTGATTGAATGCAAAGACTGGTTGTACAAGTGAAAGATGAGGAAGCCTCTAGAGCATGAGATCAGGGTTATGCACTAGACTAACAGAAAAGGCATGTTGAGATGTTGATACAGAAGAAGAGTGATGTGTTTTTCATTCAGACAAACTGGCTGAGATAAGGTCTGAGCTGATCAAGTAGAACGCAAGGTTGAGTAGATGCAAACAGAGGAATCTGACCCGACTAAAGATGGAGTCTGGTGAAGACTGATGACTTGTGTCATCAAGAGGTTTTACCGGTATGAATGTTCACCAGTAATATGGACAAGGTGCAAATGCAGATGTCTTCCCACCTTGTAGGAATAAGCATGCTCAAGGTAGACATGTCTGATGACCGGTCAAGGTGTTCCACTAGTAGTTCAATAGAAGATAGACATGAGGAGGCAACCAGTAGAATGGGAGAACTGACAGGAAAGAGGAGCTGGTAGAGTGTGTGGTCAGTGACCAAGCTAAATTGAAAGAGTAGTGTGATGAGGTGGATACTGACTGTGATGCCACATGAAGATGAAGTGGTGGATGAAATATACACAGGTCGGTGAAGTAAGGTCAGTGAGGTAGTTGTGATTGGTCTGACATTAATGGTGACTACAAAGCTTGAGGTAGAGTTGTAGAGTTCTATGGCTCGAGATCCAGGATAGAATTATTGTGTGGATGGTAGTAGGCAAAGGAGATAGTTGTGCCATTTATGGCGAATTGACTGAGAAAAGGCGAAATATTAATTACAGGCTACTGAAGAAGGAAGGTGTGTTCTGGAAGGTGCATTGATGGCAGACTTGTGCAGATGGATATTAGGAAGATCAGATCTAGTAATATCTTATTGGATTTGGTTTGCCTTGAGGATGGTGAGGAAATCCTAACTACCTGGATTTTGAATTGGGCTTTGGCAGGAAAACTTGGCTATAAGTATGAGGGTCAAAGAGATTGTTTGAGACTATTGAATAGAAGAATATTGTGCGATTGTGAATTGGGAGACTTCTGCAAGTAAGAGAAAATCAGCCAAGTGCTCAATGAGCATCTGTGAAGAGAGTGGGAGTGAGAGAGAACCTAGTTGAAGCATTCAACTAGTTGGAGATAAGAATCAGTAGTGTCCATACCGATAGAGCAGTAAGGTGGAGATCTGACAGAGGAGAAGAAGAGGAGAAGTGTACTGGTAGAGTTTATAGGCAGTTAAGCAATAGAAGAGAAGTAGCAGGTGAAGAGTAGCAAAAGAGTGAGTCTATGTAGTAGAGAAGGTATCTCACCGAAAGAGTAAGACATATCACAAGGTTGCAAGATTCACTTGTAACAAGATAACTACTTTTGTAATTGAGGTTTACATTGTGAACAGGGAGTTGTAGCTCCTTGGGTTGGTTCCCTAAAGTTAGGGGTTGGTTCTCCTTTAGATTGTAGCCCATAAATTAGGTAGGGGTTGGTGCTCTTTGGGTTGGTGCACTAAACTTTGTAACTGTGTTTTTCATTGTGAGGTTGGATTGGAGTAGTAGACTCTACCAGCATTTCTCACTGAGGTTTTTCCCATCTTGGGTTTTCCTCGTACATCCTGGTGTTATGAGATGCCTCTTTGTGTGTGATTGTTTTGAGTTGGTCTCCTCACTAACTGATATGTCTCCATTGTGTTAGATCCCATAACTGGTATACACACATAAGTTAGTTAAGGGTAAAAGATTAAGAACCACTGATTCACCCCCTCTCAGTGGTGCATTGTGTCTAACAATTGGTATCAGAGCCTAGGTTCCCCGCTAGATGAGCTTTCTTCACCTTGGGTAGATTTCATCCAAAGGACACAATGGTTTGTTTAGTGTCAATCCTTGCTCCAATGTTTGATGGTTCAAACTATGCTATTTGGAGTTGTAGAATGGAAGTCTTCCTGTCCTCCCTAGGTTATGATGTCTGGATGATAGTTATAAGTGGTCTCCCTAAGAATGTATGTCCCCCACCGACACTAAAGAAGAAAGAAGATGGTTATGTAATGAAGAAGCCATGAAGGCTATATTTAGTGGGCTCACTGGTGATGTCTCCTCACAAGTGGACAGATGCAAAAAAACAAAGAGACTATGGGATAGAATGAAGATGCTTTATGGAAATGAGCCATGCACTACTGAATCGAATTGTGGAAGCATGAAGAACAACAATGTTGACACATGTGGAAGTGTTGACAGCAAATCCGTCAGTTGCTACAGTTTTGGTGAAGAGGATACTCATCTCTTCATGGCACAAGATACAGAAAGTGATGCACACATATCAGAGTGTGACAAGGCTAATAGATCCCACCGACAAGATGTGTTTGGGAGTGATGATGAAGTTGAAGCCGAAGTAGATCTTGAAAGTGAATTGGTAAGTGCACTAGATGAACTGCAAAGTGTTAGAAAGAATTAAAAAAATTACAAGGATTTAGTTCATGATGAATGTAGTAGGTTAAGAATATGCCTTAAACAATCAAATGATAACATCTGCATATTAACATCTCAACTAGAAGAAGCAAAAGGATTGGCTAGTGAGTTGAAATGAGTCTTTGATGCTAAGGAGAGAAGATGTGAGGATCTCCAGCTAGAGGTGGAGACTAAAGGAAAGGAGTGTCAGGCTCTTAAGGATGAAATTACAAAGCTCACATTAGAGTTGGATAAGTGCCAAGATGAGCTTAAACTAAGAAAGAAATATGATGGCAGTACTGAGGCCTTGGACAAAATGTTAAGTAAACAAAAAAATTCCAAGGATATTGGAGGATTAGGATGTGCTTTCGGTGAATAGTCTACAAGCAAGGAGACCTCCCACAAAGATATTCTATTTGTCTCCTCAAATAAAAATGGCAAAAGCCAAACCTTCACAGTCAAAGATACTCCAAGAAAGAATGTAGATCTAACTACTACCGGTGAGGTTATGAAGCTGAGAATGAAGAGTGGTGCTGCATGGAGGAACAATGCAGACTTGAAAGGTAAAGGGAAAATAGGAGAAGATGGCTTCACTAGAAGCAAGAACATGAGAAGGCAACCTAGAAGGCCTTTCACCAATAAAAGTGTTGGTGTAAATAAATATTCATTTTGGATATTATTACACTTACTTAAGTTAACTTAGGATAATGCATCTCTTCGTAGTTTGGATTTGAGACACTTAGGGAAGTGTGCACTTAGGGATAGAGCTTGTAGGATAAATTCCACCTTTTGTGGTCTTATTTTGCTGTTACACTCCACATTCGGTGGGTCATCCACCTCTTGTGGAATATTATATTATTTCTCCTACCTACCCTTGTTTCTCATTGAGCCACATGTCATATTTGTGTGCTCATACATCCATATGGCCTTGCCTATATAAGCAGGCCTCTATTCATTGTATTGGTTAATCCAGTTGATCATTTTGTATATTGATGAGAATATAGTTTGCTCTTGTCATTCTATTGTCTCTTTTATGATTTTCATTGTGCCCTTGATCTTGGCAAAATCCAACATGGTATCAGAGCTATTGGGGCTTCGTTGATCAGTTTTTGGAGACATCGTGGAAGGCTTCTACTTTCAGATTTGGGGATCTTCATTTTTTGGGGGCATCATATAGTGATTTGGACATCACCGTTGAATCCGGGAGGCCATTTCCATAAATTTCAACTATAAAGTCAACCTATTTTGGTGAGAAATTTTTTTTTCCCATTTTGGCTAAAGTCGTACAGATTTCGAAATTTTTTTTACAAAAAAAAAAAAAAAAAAGGAGATTTCGAAATATTTCAAAAAAAAAGAGGTTTTTTGAGGGGTCCACAAACCCCCCATACTTGGTCGTACCCGCAGTGCAGGTGCTATAGGTTTTGCAGGTTCGCTCGCGCCGCTCATACTTGACGCCGCTGAAGTCCCTCGCCGCCGAGACCCGCTGCCAGACATCGCCGCTCGTACCCACCGCGTTCCCCTGCACCACCGTTGACGTCGCCGCCGGCAGCTCCAAAAACCCTGGCCCGCAGCGCCCGTCTTCTCCCGCCACCGCCGGCCAGAGATCTCCGGCGACGCGCAGACTCTCGCCGGCCAAAGACGTCCGGCACCGCCCGGACAGCCCGACCGCCACACAGGAGCCCAGTCGGCTTCCACGACCCCACCACGTGGCTCTTAACCTACCCACCGTATAGCGCCACGTAGACCGCACCATCTGCCATGTCACTGCACCACATAGCCAGTCCGTACAGTGACACGTAATCCGTACGGCCTGCACAGTCATTTATACAGTCAGCAGTCCATACAGTACAGACGCCCAGTCAGCAGGGAGGCGAAGTTTTTGCGACGGTCATACGGCCATCAAATTTAACATAGTGACTTGCTGATGTCAGTGCCACATCAGCATTTTTTGAAAAAATTTTGACCCCTCTCCATTGGGCTTTTCAATTTTGCAGTCCAACTTTGGAAGGCCATATCTTGCTCATTTTTGCTCCTTTTTTGGTGCAATTTTTTTTAAATGGGCTAAAATTTCATGATCTTCACAGTGGTGTGGTTATTTTCTGATTTTGGTGCACAGGTTTTTTGGAATTTTTGGATTCTCTCAGCTGTACCTGTCCAGTCCTCAATTTGACAACTTCAAGGGCCTCGTTTGAGCTCATACGACCTCCTTTTCAGGTGCCATTTTTTTTGAAAGTGCTTATTTTTTCGTCTACTTTCAGAATCTATGATCAGATTTTAGAGATTTTGAGTGAAAATTGTACTTTCAGATATTGGTCTTATTTGACCTATTAGGTACTTGTAAATTGCTTGGATCTTAGTTAGATCTCTTGCATTATCAGTTTGAATCTCTTTTGGCCTTATTGAGGTAGTTGTAAAATTGTAAATCAGAAGTCCACTTTGCCATTTTTGCAAGTGGCCCATTGTATACGCACTACTTATAAAGTGCCAAATCATCACATTTGGGGGGGGTTCTTTGATTGAGTGAATTTGGGGGGGTGTTTTGTGTGATTGTGCCTCTTTTTGTGCTCTTTCCATTCTTGTTGCAATGAGTCCTAATAAGTTTCCACCATTAACTCCACATAATTATGCATCATGGAAAATTAAAGTATGGAGTAAACTAATGGAAAAGGGTCTCACACACTACATAGATGGAACAATAACAGCACCACCTGATCCTAAGGCTGATCCAAATGCTCAATTAGAATGGCTCACAAATAATTGCATGGCTCTTGGAACCTTAAGCAAGTATGTATCAGATGACCTCATTTTCCACATTGAGAAGTGTAAAACAATTAAAGAGGCTTGGGATATGTTTCAGAAATTGTATGGACAAGTTGATGAAATCAGAGGCTATCAGATTGACAATGAGCTCACCAACTTAGATCCCAAGAGTTTTGATACAATCCAAGATTATGTAACCAAAGAAAATGAGCTAAGAGAAAAGCTAAAGGATTGTGGAATTGACAAGAATGATGCTCAATTGATATTCAACTTGTTGGACAAGCTTGCACCAGAATATGCAGCATTTGTATCTAGCTTCCAAACTCATCGTTTGACAGTGGGGAGTTCTTATGTTATGCCTTCATTTGATGCTTTCATAGAAATGTTGATATTGGAACAATCTAAGTTGTTGAACATGGGGTTTCTCAAGTCTTCAAAGTCCAAGGCTTTGGTAGAAAATCAAGGAAATCAAGGAAGTCAAGGCAAAGATTCCAACAAGAAGAAGAAGCAATCCAAGTCTAAGCCACACCAGGAAAGAGGACAATCATCCTCTCCATCACAAGGTGATTTTTCATCCTCTTCCAAGAAGGGGACACCACCTAAGAAGGATAAACCAACTTGTGCATATTGCAAAAAGTATGGTCATGATGAGCATTGATGCCACGCAAAGCAAGTTGATGAGTTAACCAATCTTCTCAAGAAAAACAACATCAACTTGCCATCCGCCTATACAAAGAAGGATTCAACTCCTTCCTCTTCCTCACAGTCTAAGGGAAAAGGGCAAGCATTTGTGGCTACAACAGGTTCTTCACAGCAATGGATACTTGACTTGGGTGCCTCATATCACATGGGTTCTACAAAGGAGCAGTTTTCTTCATTGGAGCCATCCAAGGTACCTCACATTTACATAGGTGATGACACACAAGTAGAGGTTGAAGGGAAAGGTTCAGTTGACATGGATGATGGAACATTTGAGAATGTTCTCTATGTTCCTAACTTGTCTACCAACCTTCTCTCCATCTACCAAATCACTCACTATGGGAATGGGAAAAAGGTTGAGTTTACCCCAGATTCAGTTGTGGTAAAGGAACTTGATGATGATGCCTTGGTAGTAGTGGGACAAGTCAATGATAACTCTAGACTTTAATCATTCTCCCACTTTGTGCCAAGTTCACCTTCTAGGGCCTTTCTTACTCATTCAAATTCAGAAAGTAAGCTATGGCATGAGCGGTTTGGTCACCTCAACTACCACTATCTTCAGCAGCTAAGCACTAAAGACATGGTCACAGGTCTTCCTCGAATCAATTTTTCAGAGGGTGTATGTTCAGGTTGTTCCATGGGCAAGCATCCCGAAGAGAAGTTTGATAAAGAGAAAACTTGGAGAGCTTTGGAAGTTCTTCAACTTGTTCACAGTGATGTAGCAGGTCCATTTCTAGCACCTTCATTTAGTAAGGCCCGCTATATTCTTACCTTCATTAATGACTACTCCCGCTTCACTTGGGTCTACTTTCTCATTCATAAGAGTGAAGTATTTGACAGATTTCAGGACTTCAAGACTCGTGTGGAGAAGCAATCAGGGAAAGTGGTCAAGATTCTTCGCATAGATAATGGAAGGGAATATGTGAACAAAAGACTTGAGGATTTTTGTACATTTGAGGGGATTATCTTCAGCATTCTGTTGCATACACTCCACAGCAGAACGGGGTTGTAGAACGCAAGAATAGAACTCTCAAAGAAATGGCTAGTTGTATGATACATGCACGTTCTCTTGATCCCGCCTTTTGGGTAGAGGCTATCAGTTGTGCCACACACATCTAGAATCGGGTTCGTCACAAAGCTTTGCAAGGTATTACTCCTTTTGAAGTTTGGGCTGGAAGGAAACCGATTGTGAGACATTTCAGAGTCTTTGGGTGTCTAGCATGGGCTCGCATACCTCCATAGAAACGCAAGGCATTGGAACCTCAGAGTCGACCTTGCATATTTGTTGGATATCCTGAGGGTGTTAAGGCATACAAATTGATGGATCCAGAGACACATGAGGTATTCATTGAGAGGAGTGTTCACTTTGAGGAAAGCTCTCCTAGCTTAGCCTCTCTACCTCCTCCACCTTCCTCCATTGTGGATAGTGATGTTAGTGATTCAGATGATGAGACTCCCTCAACTCCAACTCACAGGGTTACACCTTCGTAGGGTCCACTTGCAGTTGAGGAGCCTCGTTCTCCACCCCCACCTAGACCTCATTGGGCTCAACAGACACTTGAGTCCGCGGGTTCTCTTGTTGGGGATCCTTTAGATACATGGAGAACTCGATCACATCATCAGGATCTTCCACATGCATTCATTGCTACCGCTTCTGATCCACAGACATTTAGGGAAGCATCAGGGGTTCCTGAGTGGGACCAAGCTATGGAGGAAGAGTATAGTTCCTTGATGAGGAACAACACATGGGATCTAGTCCATCTCCCTAAGGGGAGAAAGATGGTTTGATGTAAGTGGATCTATTAGACCAAGTTTGTAGTAGATGGTAGTGTGGATAAGTATAAGGCTCGGCTTGTTGCAAACAGTTTCTCACAGGTTGCAGGTGTTGACTATACTGAGACCTTTGCACCCGTAGCCAAGATGAACTCCATTCATTTGACACTTGCTATTGCTGCAGCTCATGGTTGGGCTATACATCAGATGGATGTGAAGAGTGCTTTTCTTCATGGTGATCTTGATGAGGAGATTTATATGGAGCAGCCACAGGGTTTCATCCAGGATACTTCCTTGGTTTGCAGACTAAGAAAATCTCTCTATGGCCTTAAGCAGGCCCCCAGGGCTTGGTATGCCAAGATGGATTCCTTTCTTCTCTCCGCCGGGTTCGCGAGGTGTCATTCCGATCCGAATGTTTACATTTTGTGATAGGATGACTCTCACTTGATACTTGTGCTCTATGTTGATGACTTGATCATTACAGGGAGTACTTCATCCATCATTAGCAGGGTCAAATCTGCTTTGCATGACAGATTTGCTATGACAGACTTGGGTCTTTTGCACTACTTTCTTGGGATAGAGATTTCATAGTCACCTTCCGGGATCACACTATCGCAGCCCAAGTATGCTCTTGATCTACTTGCACGCTTTCATATGGCTGATTGTAAGCCTACCCTGACTCCCTTTCTTTCAAGAGTCAAGCTTGAGGCTCAGTGTTCTTCTCCACCAGTTGATGCCACTTTGTATCGTTAGCTTGTGGGTAGTCTCATCTACTTGACTCATACACACCTTGATATTTCATTTGCAGTTGGCATGGTTTCCCACTTCATGCAGGAACCACATGAGCTTCATTGGAAAGCTGCCAAATGCATTCTTCATTACATCCAGGGTACACATCACTATGGGATTCACTATGCAGCAGGCACAGGACTTCGCTTGGTTGGTTACATAGACTTCGATTGGGCTGGCGATCTAGTTGATCATAAGTCTACTTCTGGTTACAGTTTTCACCTTGGTTCGGGCCCCATTTGTTGGCAGAGCAAGAAGCAACATGCTATTGCTCTCTCTTCGACTGAGGCTAAGTATCAAGGCACTGTTAATGCAGCGATTGAGACCATTTGGCTCCAGCAGATTCTCACAGAGTTTGGTTTCACCACTCCACGGCCGATAGTTCTACATTGTGATAATCAGAGTGCCATAGCGATCTCGAAGAACCCGGTCCAACACCAGCAGACCAAACACATTGAGATTCATATGCACTATATCCGAGAGCTCATCCAGGAGCAGGTCATTGATTTGCAGTATTGCCCTACAGTAGAGCAGGTTGCTGACATATTCACCAAACCTTTCACCGAGAGTAAGTTCCAGTAGTTGCGAGCTCTCTTAGGGGTGCGGGATGTGTCATTAGGGGGGGTCAACTGACTTCTCCTTCCTCTCTTATGGGGGGGACTTTTTCCTCTTTGAGGTTTTGTCCTTCTTCTTTGAGAGTCTTTTGTACATTCATCTCTCTTTTGGGGGGGAGTTTTTTCCCACTGGGTTTTCTCCCTTTCTCCGTTTGTGAGAGATTGCATTGCATAGTTTTGCTTGCATTTGCATATTGTACATGGGTACCTATCATGGCCTAGTAGCCGGGACCCATCTTGCATTGTTGACTTGAGTCTTCAATCCCCTAAGTTGCACTTAAGGGGGGGTGTTGGTGTAAATAAATATTCATTTTGGATATTATTACACTTACTTTAAGTTAACTTAGGATAATGCATCTCTTCGTAGTTTGGATTTGAGACACTTAGGGAAGTGTGCACTTAGGGATAGAGCTTGTAGGAGAAATTCCACCTTTTTTGGTCTTATTTTGCTGTTACACTCCACATTCGGTGGGTCATCCACCTCTTGTGGAATATTATATTATTTCTCCTACCTACCCTTAGTATTTCTTACCTACCCTTGTTTCTCATTGAGCCACATGTCATATTTGTGTGCCCATACATCCATATGGCCTTGCCTATATAAGCAGGCCTCTATTCATTGTATTGGTTAATCCAGTTGATCATTTTGTATATTGATGAGAATACAGTTTGTTCTTGTCATTCTATTGTCTCTTTTATGCTTTTCATTGTGCCCTTAATCTTGGCAAAATCCAACAAGAAGACATGAAGATGTTTCTACCTACACATCATGCCAAGCATGGAAGAAGAGGGATCTGATGGAAGACTGACAGAGAATGGACAACCCTAGATCCATTCCCAAAGAAATAGAAATAGTGAGGTGAAACCGATAAAATCACCTCATATTTGGCAGAACAAATTTGTAAGTAATAATCCACCTTTCTCTAGATATTGCTTTAAATGTAAAGGATTTGATCATAGAATAAATGAATGTAAAATAAGGCCTAAGAATAGACTGGGTATTCCTCTTAGGGATAGCATGTTATATTGCAAGAGAAAAAATGCATTTGAGCATAAAATATCAGATTGTAGAAACATGCATATGCCCACTCTCGGTTATGCTAACAAGAATCCACTTACTACTCCTAGAAATGCAAGTGTTGTATGCTATGACTGCAATGGTTTTGGCCATAGAAATTATGAATGTAGGAAGAAGAATTCACCTTACTATGGAAATCGGTGGAACCATCCTAATCAACTCAAAGACAGTTATAGGACATATGAGCAGCAAAGACCTACATGGAACAAAATGAAAAGTGTTCCTACACATGCAAGGAATTCAAAGGATCCGGTAACTAGCCAAAATGACATGGTCAGAGGAAGAAGAGATAACCGGTATGTTAGAAGGTTCCCCAATCATGAGGTTTGGATGGATGTTGTATGCTACTATAGCACTACTTTCAGCTATAATGGAGATTTCAGAAGTGCAAGGATCAATTAGCAAGAGAAGAAGAAACCTGCCCCCCTAGACTAAAAAGGGGAAGAAAAGTGAGACCAAGCAGACATGGAGGAAGAAGTAGGAAAATAGGACCATAGACTAGCATTGTGCATTAAATGCACAAGGGATATCTCTTATAGTTGAAAAGAGATGCAAAAATTAGGGGGAGTCACATATTGATCAGATCATTCACCCCTTAGTTGAAAGTGGTCAAGGAGATGAACAAGCTACTACTGGGAAGAGGAAGAAAATAAGATGGCAGTATGTGTATAGGTACCACCTTGACTACACATGGAAGATAGTTTACTACTACAAGTGAAAGGAATGGTAGCAAAGGCATTTGGAACCGGGAGATAAAAGTAAAGAGGAAAGTGTCCCGAAAGAAATAAGAGACCAATATGTACAACATGTTATCAGCATGGATGTTGCCCAATGTTGTAGGTTATGTAAGTCAATGATGTTGAGGGATCATTGCAGTAACTCTAGTAGCCTGGATGGATGAGGTTACGTCCCAGGTGATAATTGAAAAGGACCTGAATGACTTATGATGGTCTGGTAGGTGATCTTATGAGTATACAACCTAATGGGTCAATAGGTTGGTTATGTGACCTGACAGTTGGCATTGTGTTCATGATGACAGATGTCACAAGTATTGAGGTGAGTACCATTTTGGAATTTGGCAGATGAGAAATGAAGACCAAAGATCTATCATTCAGGGGGAGTTCAGAGCTATATCCTCATATTAATTTTAGATATACTAAACATAGAAGTAGATTCAACAGATGCTCAAAGAAGGAGAGAGACCGTTGTTAAGGGTTGTTTGGTACCTGAGCTTTCCATCACAAGTGTTGTTGTTTGAGATGATGTTGTGCATAATCTTCAAAGAGAGAGATGCACCTGATATTAAGGGGAGAACTATTCATGTTAGTGCTCAGTAGATACAAGGAGAAATATTATCCTGACAGTGCCCTTTGCCATTGTTGTCAAAGGGGGAGAAATTTACTGTAGTATACCAGATACTACATGAGTTGACATCAATCCTAAAGGGGGAGATTGTTGGCATTGTGTTGTCATTGATGTCAACCAGTATAGGATGTTACCAGTGTCACTGACATTGATGTCAACTAGTGAACAAGAGGTTGTTGGCATTAGAATTTGATGTCAATTGGTATAGAAGATGGATCGGTATGGGAGAAGAATTAATGTGTTGTCATTGATGACAACATGGTGAGCACCCTCTTGCAGAAGGAAGAAGCGAGATGTGCAGTAAAGTGATCACTTTGCAGAAATGGTATTGATATAGTGTTGCATACAACCAGTATGAAGAGATTATATGATGGGCATTGGTTATGTTGAAGCAACAAAATATTATTTGGTTCACATCAACACCAGAGGAGAAGTTTGAGCAGGCCACCGAATTGCTAGTATGAGGTTAACTAGCAGGACTCCCACAAGTTGAAGAAGCTGTCACAACCTAGGTGATAGATTGACAGAGTATGTTCCCTCTATGTGTAGGATGACATATGCCATGTGGATGATGCATACTCCCCTTGGGAATTTCATACTTATACCGATAGAATGATTCCCTAAGATAGGTAGGTGATTGAATGCAAAGATCGGTTGTACAAGTGAAAGATGAGGAAGCCTCTAGAGAATGAGATCGGGATCATGCATTGGACTGACAGAGAAGGCATGTTGATATGTCGATAGAGAAGAAGAGTGATGTGTTTGTCATTCAGACAAACTAGCTAAGATAAGATCCGAGTTGATCAAGGAGAAGGCAAGGTTGAGTAGATGCAAACAAAGGAATCTGACCTGACTAAAGATAGAGTCTACTAAAGGTTGATGACTTGTATCATCAAGAGGTTTTATCGGTATGAATGTTCATTGATAATATGGACAAGGTGCAAATGCAAATGTCTTCCCACCTTGTAGGAATAAGATTGCTCAAGGTAGACATGTTTGACGATTAGTCAAGGTGTTCTACCAGTAGTTCAACAGAAGGTAGACATGAGGAGGCAACCGATAGAATGAGAGAACCAAAAGGAAAGAGGAACTGGTAGAGTGTGTGGTTGGTGACTAAGCTAAACCAAAAGAGTAGTGTGATGAGGTGGATACTGACTATGATGCCACGTGAAGATGAAGTGGTGGATAAAACATGCACAAGTCAGTGAATTAAGGTCATTGAGGTAGTTGTGATTCATCTGACATTAATTGTGACAACAAAGCTCAAGGTAGAGTTGTAGAGTTGTGCGGCTTTAGATCCAGGACAAATTGATTGTGCAGATGGAAGTAGGCAAAGGAGACAGTTGGGCCATTTATGGCGAATTGACTGACCAAAGCCAGAAGATTGATTGCTGGCTACTGAAGAAGGAAGGCATGTTCTCGAAGCCATGTTGATGGCAGACTTGTGCAGATGGATGTTAGGAAGATCAGATCTAGCAATATCTGATTGGAATTGGTTTGCCTCGAGGATGGTGAGGAAACCCTAACCGCCTGGATTTTGAATTGAGCTTTGGTGGGAAAACCTGGTTGTAAGTATGAAGGTCAAAGAGATTGTTTGTGGCTTATTAATAGAAGAATATTGTGTGATTGCAAAGTGGGAGACTTCTACAAGTAAGAGAAAATTAACCAAGTGCTCAATGAGCATCTATGAAGAGAGTGGGAGTGAGAGAGAACCTGGGTTGGAGTGAAGAACCGGTAGTGTTCATATCGACAGAGCAGTAAGGTGGAGATCCAACGGAGGAGAAGAAAAGGAGAAGTGTACCGGTAGAGTTTACTACCAATTAAGCAGCAAAAGAGAAGCAACAGGTGAAGAGAAGTAGAAGAGTGAGTCGGTGTAGCAGAGAAGGTATCTCACCGATAGAGTAAGATATATCACAAGTTTGCAAAATTCACTTGTAACAAGATAACTAGTTCTGTAATTGAGGGTTACATTGTGAACAATGAGTTGTAGCTTGGTGTAGGGGTTGTAGCTCCTTGGGCTGGTGCCCTAAAGTCAAGGGTTGGTACTCCTTTGGGTTGTAGCCCATAAATCAGGTAGGGGTTGGTGCCCTAAACTTTGTAATAGTGTTTTTCATTGTGAGGCTGGATTGGAGCAATAGACTCCAGTAGCATTTCTCACCAAGGTTTTTCCCATCTTGGGTTTTCCTCATACATCTTGTTGTTATGTGATGCCTCTTTGTGTGTGATTTTTTTGAGTTGGTCTCCTCACTAACTGCCATGTCTCCATTATGTTAGATCCCATAGCCAGTATACACACATAAGCTAGTTAAGGGTAAAAGATTAAGAACCATTGATTCACCCACCTCTCAGTGGTGCATTGTGTCTAACATCAATTGCCAATATATCCAGGATGATTATATGTATGTCATATTTAGCTGGTTCATGATTTAGTGCCCCGAAAGCTATCATTTATATTCTTGTTTGGTGGTTGATATTCTTGGTACCCGTTGGCAATACCGGTTGGTGATATTTGATGAAATAGGTAATTGGTTTTGGTCTGACTTCTAAAAATGGTTCATAACATGCTAAAGGTGTTCTTGATTGTGTCCTAATTGTTTGGTGACTTTTCATTGGCTAGTGTGATGATTTGGTGATTCTATTTGGATCCGATTGGTTATTCTGTGTTATTGATATTGAGGGTTTCTATCGGTTGGTGAAACGTGTTGCATTTGGTCTTGGCAGAATTTCCGGTGGATATAATTGTTTGGGAATTTGAATTAGGTCCATTCTATGTAATGTAAATCATAATATTAGTCCAGTGGTATCGTGTGATGTAATTTTTGTAATTATGGGTTATGGGTTTGGGGTTTTGCCGACCTTGTTCATCAAGGTTGATGATCTATATATATAGGTGATATATTCATGTAATTTGTATGGTATGGTTATGTCGGTATTATCAAAGAGTGGTTTATGTGTGAAGAAGGTTATATCATTTAGCGAAGGTTTGAGGAGAGTTTGGTATTGCAGGGTAGACATCTCTTCTTAACCAAAACTATATCAAGCATTAGGAGATGCTATTTCCATAGTTCATTTCCTCTAGATTGTAGTTTGATGTTTATGTAAGTCAGTGAGACTTCCCTTTTGTGTTGAGGAGTGTGATCTAGGGGGTTGGCTTGATTGCAAGTGCAATCCCCATTGTAATATTTCATATACTGTTGCAAAAGTATTATCTGACAATGGGTCGGGTTTCCCACAGTGGTTTTTCCCTTAACTAGGTTTTCCACATCAAAAATATTGGTGTTGCATGTTATATACTTTCATGCTTTATCTTTGACTATGTTGTTTTCATTATGCTTTGGTATAAGGTTTATAATTTAAAATAATTGTTTAACTTGTGAAAAACTAATTCACCCCCGTCCCCTCTCAGTTCTCCTCTGGTTCATTCTAGCACTTGGAATCAGAACTTGTTAATAGTCCAATCCTCTTACATTTCCCACTTGGATCATAATAATTATTCATTATCCTAATCACCTCCTAAACATGTGCACAAACCTAATATTAGTGATTAGGGATAATGTCAATTCATGCAATAATGTCTTGCTTAAAATGTCTAGTAAGCCTTCAAGGCCACCCACTTTTGGAAAGTACTCACAAGGGTCCCCTTTTTGTTGGAAGTATATGTTGTTCTGGATTGGTGTTGGTCTGGAATGTCTATGGTGTAGAGATATCTTGTTGTATTGGTGATGCAATTGTTTTATTGATTGTTCTAGAAGTGTTTGGGTCTGAAAAGTGTTGCTAATGTTGTTTGTTATTGTTATCTTCTTTGGATATAGTTTTAGTATCACAGATATGATAGTTCTGTGGTCCAGAAATATTTTTGTGTTCTTTGAGTATTGTGGCATTATTTATAGTTGGTTTTGATATTTTATGTCAGATCTATTCCTAGGTTTGGATATGATTTGTGGAAGATTGTTTGATGTGTTGTGGGGTCTCACCATAGTGTGTGGAGATCCAGATTAGAGTTATTTACATTGGAGTATATGTTTTGATTGCTAATTGCTTAAATGGATGAGTAGCATGTTGATATGATCTTTGTTATGTTCTAGTGATTGTGGATCGATGAATTGATCTTTGGAAGATGTGTTTTGGTCCACTCTTTCTCCTAGAGTGGATTGGCTTGTGTGTTTCTTGTTCGAAAGGTTTATTTTGGTTCAGGACTACTTGGTTCAAGATTTGATGATTTGTCTTGTATATAAGGATGAATGTGATTTAGTTGAGAGAGAGAGATGAGGTGTGCAGTGTAGATGTGTGATGTGAATATAATCAGTGAGGTTCAATGAAGAGAAGAGAAGAAGAGTTGTATTTGAATGATATGTAAGTTGTGCTCAGACCGTGACAAAGATATGAGACAGAGTGTTCATAGTTGAGGTCTAAGTTGTGTGTATTGATGTTGCTCACTTGATGAAAAGTTTAAGGACAACTTCATGATCAGATAACCCTTCTTTTTATATAATTTTTGTTTCTTGCCCTATTGTAGTTAGATTTAGGTTTTCTAGTCCTCTTTTGTATCTTGCCCCAAGAGAAATTACCTTGGTTTGCAAGTCCAGAGCAGTGATCTCTTTTCATTGTAATATGATATACATAGTGGATGTATTTTTGTGGGTTGATTCTCACCTTGGTTTTTCCCACATTTTGGGTTTTACACATAGAAAATCTTGTTGTTCATGTATTCTTGATTAATTGTTTATGTACTACATTAATTTTGGTTTGGATTGATTCACCCCTCCATCTTAGTCTTTCCTTGGGTTCAACAATTGGTATAAGAGAAAGGTTTAGCTTGAGTAATTTTAAATGCTTGAGGTAGATCTAGTAAGGCACACGATGTGCATTACAAAGTTCCAATCTTTGATGGTACCAAATTTCCATACTAGAAGGAGAGAGTGGAATCACATTTGAAGATATTGCAAAATGGAATTTGGGAAATCATTTAGATCAAATATACACCTTTTTCGGGTGGTTCTCATACTCTAGATGAGATAAAGTTGAAGGAGACTAATGTGAGGACTAGAGCTATAATTTTCGGTTTTATAAGTGATTAAATGTTTGGAAAGGTACAAGGATTGAACGAATCTAAAGTTGTGTGAAACAAGTAGTGTTTAGCATATGAAGGAGATCCAAAGTCAAAATAAGCTATATTGATTAATTTTAAGCATAATTTTGAGTATCTAAGAATGATTAAAAGTGAAGGTGTTGAGAACTACATTCATAGAGTGACTGGTCTTGCTGATGATATTAGAGCTGCCAGTGGATATTTGGATGAATGTGATCTTGTTCATAAGATCTTGCTAGTTTTTCCTAAATAGTGCAAACCTACAAGGTATTCTATCTAGGAGAGCAATGATTTGAGTAAGTATACCATTGATCAGCTTATGGGTACTTTAGCAGTTTTTGAAATTTTAGAAATGGAGGAAGAGAAAAGAAAAAAAAGAAGAAATCTTTAATGTTTCAAGACATGATGATTTAGAATGCAGTGGAGATATAGATGAATTTGAAGCAAACACTGTGAGAATATTGTAGCAAGTCACTATAAAACACAAAGGTAAGTAACCTCTAAAATATTTTTCTTGTGGTAGAATTGGACATTATTCTTCTAATTGCACTTATAGAGAAGACTATAAGAGACCAAATGTTGATGAGAAGAAAAATAAGTTTAGAGGACACAACTCTAATAGAAATGAGAAGAAGGGATTATGCTCTATTGAGGAACATACATCTAGAGATGAAGTTAATGATGTCTCGAATGAAGAATCGTTGTTTCTAGAAATTAAATGAAAGGAGAATGCCTTGGAGAAACCAAAACTAGAGAGAACAACCAATACTACATTGCATGCTAAGATAGAACCAAACATCTAGTGCCCCTCCCTGATTCATCCCTTATGAGAGGATGTGATAAACACTTTTAGATTAGTTCATGCTTATGATGTCTCTTGTTTCATTCTTAATATTGATATTCTCCTTGACAATGGTGGATTCATTATGAAGACTATGTTGACTCTATGCTCTAGTTTGATTATCGAAGGTAGGTGAATGATTAGCTCCATGGTTATTTCACTAGATAGGACATTAGGTTCATATTTATTTTCTATGATGATTTAGACATTTCATATTTATAGATGATACATTATGATTTATGAGGATGATGATACATCTTAGATTATTATGATGGATTGACTTATATTTGGTGATCTATAAAGCACTTATTATACATGTGTAGTTTATATTGCTTATGGCAACAATGGTATCTTGTTAGTGCCAACACCACTTCATGATTATTGTGGATGAGATGATGATGTGATTGCCATGATTGTCTTAGTACTATATTCATGATAGAGACAATGTTACATCACTCATTGTGAGCATGATATGATGTTGCGATTCTATTCACTTTTCTAATTATTTATGATATATGCACTGCATATGTTGTCTCATGGATATTGGTGGATGTAGGTTTGCAAGTACTAGACATCAAATCCACCCAGTCTCACAATTTTGAGCGTGTCTTTATCCCAATGGCAAGTTGACCGAAGGTGACATAAGTTCCTTCTACACGCTCTAGGCTTAAGTTGATATCCTTGTCAGTTTAGTGTCTTGGCTTGATCTGTCTTGTAGTCATCGTGTGGTATATTGTTCAAGCCTATGATGGGTTGCATTATGGAAGTTGTGATTATTTATTACTTAATAATTGATTGATTCATATAGTTTATTAAATATTAAATTAAATGAATGGATGACATTAATATTTAGATATTATTGTGTAATTTAATTATTTAGGGTTATTATTAATTAATGTTATTTTGTGGATTATAATATTTGGCATTTATCATTATCCATGAAATATTATTTATTTATTTAATTAATTATTTTATGTACCTACCTGATGCATCCATGTTTCGGAGGGCCCTCAAAGAGAATAATTAGGACCATGCAGAAAGAGTAACAAAATGAAAGCAACAACACAGTATATAGAAAATGTAAGTTCAAATATCCACAATATCATAGATTCATTATAAACTAGCTAGCAACATGCGGGAAAACATGCAGGCTTACATGCCTTATTATTGAATACATTCTAGAAAACAACCCATTTAGACCTCCAAGAGTTGTTTTTGATTAGCAATTATGAATTGAAATAATCATATCTCTTATATATCCCCAAAGGATCAAATACAACAATATATAGCATCAGGAACACATTCGGGTCGGCCACAAAATATTACATTCTCCAAGATAGGAAAATGAAATGTGTAAAATAGGTCAGACCCAAAATGTGAAGATCTCCTCTGCCAAGAATGAAAATGAAGTGTTAACCACTTAGGAAGGTTGAACAGGGGCTTAGGAACATCGAATGAAGTGCTAATTAGATCTACAAGCCAAGAAAATGCTCCGCAAGAGAACAAATATCCAACTAGTCATTAAGCTCAAAAATTGTTCTGGGAACCAATAAATAGACAATCTAGAAGTGACAACTTGCCAAAATAAGGTCCAAATAAAATGAAAAATATGGAATAAGGAATGGGAACAAGTTTGGAAGCCAAAGACCTGATCTACAATAAAAAATGAACAACTTGTGGAGAATGTTAGAAGAATCACAAAAGTTACAACATAGAACAAAACTAAAACATATATATATATATATATATATATATATATATATATTTATATATATATATATATATATATATATTTATATATATATATATATATTGGCTGATGCAAAATTTTCTCACTGACCGAGGATGCTCCTACATCACACACCCTAGGTAGAAAAAGATGTTCCATGAGAGGAAGCTCATGATTATGAAAAATGATTTGGAATATAGACCCCATGCTCATTTTTTATCCAAATGTCTTCTTTGTTTGCAAATTGCTTTCTCCTTACCTCTTCTGGGACTTCTACTAGATTCTCCAACTTCTTCTCTTCTCCCTTCTTTTCGTGCTTCATACCTACACACTATCTCTTACCACCACTTCCCTTCTTCTACAAATCTGATTTAATTATTCCATATGGTTTCATCTTGTTTTCCACCATAACTCTTACTATGTTGTCATCCGATACCACTATTCTATTAGGCCTATCCATAAGGTCCTGCTTCAAATCCATGCTATCTTCTGCATCCTTCTTCTTAGCACAACAAACTTTTCACAAAACTCAAGTTCTTCACTTCCTTCTCCTTATCCTTCAAAGAAGCTAAAGTAAACTTCTTCCCATCCTTCTCAATAGTGATTAGGTTCCTTCTACAATCATAGATAGGTCCTATATCAAATTGCCAAGGTCTACCCAAAAAAACATGACATGAACTCATAGACACAACATCACCCAAGAATTCATCCTTGTAAGGTAGAATATTTAAATTCACCCAACACTGCTCTCTCACCTCTTCTGCATGATCATCTTTAAACCAAATCACCTTATAAGAAGGACAAGGATGCTAAAGCTTCTTCAAACCAATATTTTCTTCCATTTCCTTAGACACTAGATTATCAATTCTTCTGCTCTCCACAATAATTGTACAACACTTACCTCCTGATTTACAAATAGTTTGTAAAAGATTCTTCCTTTGAGTAGGTTCGGTCTACTCTTTGCTCTGTAAGAATCTTTTAAATATAAGGGATTCTCCTTTCTCTAGTTCTACCATACTCACATCTATAGCTCCATTTTTTTGGTCCTCACATGTGCTAAGAAAATCCTTGCCATTCCTTTGTTGCCAATTCACAGAGAACACGCATAAGATCTATGTCTAGTTTCCCCACACTTGAATTATTTACCCAAGAACTCCCTACTTCTGCTTCCATTTCCTTTTCTTTGTGTCTTCTGGTATAGTTCTTTACTCTATTTAGATTTTGATTCTTTAGTAGTCTGCTTCTCCATACTGCCACTCATTTGTCCTTTATTCGCTGCATGTCTTTCTCTTCCCTTAGGGTTATTTTGATGTCTTATCTTCACTTTATCTTCTACCTTCAAAGCATATTAGTAATGTTAGAATTAGAGATCACTGAGGGGGGGGGGAGGGGTGAATCAGTGATCTACCGAAAGCTAAAACCACAAACTTATTCTTTAACCACCAGTTAACAATGCATTATAGAAAAGAACATAAACATGAAACAAAGAATACACAAATCAACAACACCAAATTTTTTATGTGGAAATCCGGAAAGGGAAAAACCATGGTGGGGCTGGAACCCACAATATTTATATACTATGGTTAGGAGTTCATAAATATTATATGGATGGGGAATGCACTTGCATTCAGGAACACTGCCTAGAGCTTACTGCTCAAATAAACTTTCCTGGAAGGCTACAACCTTCAGGGAAGTCTCACTGACTTATAATTTGATTACACTGAGTAAATACAATGAAATGAACTCCTAATTAGCATCTTACTATGCAAAAATGAGTTTTGATTAATCTTTGAATCTCTGACTGCCTCTTCTTTGTTGAATGCTATGGTTCTCTCAGTCAGCTACTAGTTGGTCTGAAAGAAAAATGTACACGTGAAACTGTGCTTAATTGCACCAAAATGGATCACCACATCTCTAACATATGGAAAATCATTCTCCAAATTGATCTTATATATCCAGTCATAACATAAAAGAAATCTCCTTCAAGTCAGCTTCAAGAGATGTAATGTATAGCTCAAAGTCAGCTTCAATC
The DNA here is from genome assembly GCF_030272615.1 of Cryptomeria japonica. NCBI lineage: Eukaryota > Viridiplantae > Streptophyta > Pinopsida > Cupressales > Cupressaceae > Cryptomeria > Cryptomeria japonica. The sequence continues at coordinate 614,890,371 of NC_081412.1, read as the reverse complement.
TCAATTAAAATATAGCACCAAACCAAAATATTATAATCACATGCTTCCCAAAGGTATTCCCTATCACCGAGATCACACAAACAATCACCAAAAACAACGCAATCATAAGAAATTATTCCAGACCAACACGTTACCAAAATACCCTATCTTACTTGTTAATTGGCTACCGATTAACACCAACTTCCAGATAAGATGAATCACAATGATCAGATCGAATAATCATGAAGAGTTACAAATATTTGCCATCAATGGCAACCATAGACCAATATTAAACTACCGGATGTCACCTAAATTCACCAGATGAGTGTCAATCGCCAACAATCTCCCCCTTTGGCATTGATGACAACTCTTGTAAAAAATGGCAAGTATTAAAACTTGTGAAACCTGTACATCGAAGGAAAGAATAAAATAATTCTAAGGCTCCCCCTTAGATCAACAATCCAATAATTTGCACTATGCCAAACTATGCATTCTATACACAATTAGTCTGTACATTTTTCACCTCATCTCTCCCCCTTTGGAAGCAATGCCAAAGATGGAATGTTGTCCAAAATTGATATACAAATGACATATACTTTACAAATATTTGAATAGGTCAACATAAATGGTCTTAGAAAATAATAGGTGAGTTTCCCACCCACTCTTTGGGTTATCCAAAATTGTGATGAATGCGTTGAATACAGTGGCATGAATTTCTAACTCTCTTAGATCTGATGGTACAAGCTGGGCCATTTCCTTCATACAATCTGCCTTATTGTTCAACATAGTATCTAATTGAATAGTAATCAGGTTCCGGACTTCACCCACTTTACTCAAAACTTTCTCCTTATCAGCTTGACGGCCAAAGATATGATCATTTAAGGCTATAATTTGTCCTTTAATGCTTCTAGTTAATGATACATTAGGGTCAAAAGATTTTGAGATACTTGCAAGCTTGCCCCGACAATCATTTATTTGTTTGTCAATATCAATGGTGAATCTAGGCAAAATGAGACAATATTTATACAATTTATCAGCTTCTGACAATATGTCAGAAATGGTCTACAATATCTTATTTAATGTCACCCATCATCTTCAATCATTTTCAAGAATATCTATTTTTTGACTTTCTTAAATATGTCCAAAACTTTCAGAGTAGTCATCTTCTCCACAAAATCAAAGTTGCCAATTGCAATAATTTACCATAGGGGCTCTTATTTGAATCTAACTATACATTGGTAGCCACCTTCTACAAAGCATAAATGGACATCAAAATTAACTTCTTATCTTCAATCTCTGATTTCACCAGGTCTTGGCTGGATTAAGCTTGGACTATAGCAACAAGCATAAGCTTCTATATAGGAAACATTTTGCCAAGATCAACTAAGCCATCAAGATTGATATGAGGTGGGATCCCTATAGCCAAAGGAGTGGCAATTGTTGGATCAACTATGTCTTTGCCTTTGTCCACCTTAATTGTCTCAACTTCTCTAGAATCAACATCCTTCTTCTCACCCTTGACTCCAATATCAGTCTATTAAATATCAAGGGCTATAGAGCTATCAGTCATCGATCTCAACATCAATTGTGGTATTCCCTTGGTCTTCCAGTTGATCTTTAGACTGAGTCTCAACCTTCTAACTTTCAGAATCACCTTGCTTATCTTTCGGCTGAGATGATTTAAATGCATCTTTATATAGAGGGTCATTTTGAATGATCTTCTTCCATATTTCCTCTATCTTTTTTCTGACCTCCTAAACATTACCAATCATCAACCTATTTATATAGTTCTTACTTTTTAATTCCTTTTTATTGGCTTCTTTAATTAATCTGCTAACTTCATCATGAGTAATACATGTACATCTATTTACAAGTTCTCTCTCCTTCATTTCTCTATCCATTTTACTCGCATTCATTCTTCTAGCATCTATTATATTGTACAGGTCCTTTGGAATGGGCTTCTCTAATTCAATTAATGTCTTACTAAAATTATGAAAGTATAATACTACCGCCTCCTCAACTTTCCTTTGATCACCATCATCAAAATTGTCAAAATTTGCTAGAAGATTCTTTAAATTTCCATCCACTAATATCTCATCTATCAATTGATCTTCTGATAGTGGAGGAATTATTGTGTACTTACCCTATATATTTCCAAATTCAAGATCTTTCTCCTATTTAATTTTCACATGTCTTCTTCCTTGGGTTCTATCAAGCCATATGAATTCATCATGCATGCGGCTTAGGACGTAGCAGATCCAATCTGCCTCATCAAATAGTGGGAAATATTTGAACTGTGAGAAACCCTTATCTTGCAGCTCCTTATATTCGGGTTTTATATTCCCCAAACCATTGGCCAAATTCTTGTTATAAAGGTCCAACATATTGGTATTCCTGAGCTCCTCAAGGTCACAATGAATGTAGGCCCTAATATCTTCATTGTGAAGTATTTCGTAGGGCACAGATGAGAACACACCTATCAAATAATCCTTGACCAATTTGAATGGATGTTACTTGAATACTAGATGAGCCATATCCTTGATCTCAACCACCAAAGGAGTCACAATACCATAAACAAAAGCCATTTTGAATCCTAGGGTTTGCAAAAAGCTAAAAATATGAACAGATAAGTACCTTGCTTCACAATAGGGTACTAGAATTCACTCAGAAGTTGTTGAAATCATTGTTGAGATTGCCAAGTTTCTTTCTCTCTCATATCTCTTACTCTCTTGATCACATTGTAATGAATGAAGTCTTGAAATGCACTTTTATTCGTAGAAAAACCTAATTTTTCACTAGAATAAACGCAACAACTGGTTATCATGATCTTCATGAAATTTTATATCGGAGCACAAAATCCTTTAGAAAAATCTAGATATAATTTTCACACATGATTTAGTACCTTTGCAACCTTCCAAAATCGATTGTAGACCACGGAAGAGGGGGGTCTAAGAATCTGCATGAAAAGCTCCCCCTAAGGCATAAAGCCCTAGTTTCCTGTTGAAGATCCAACACCGGATTCAGGTGCAGACCCATTGTTAGCTCTAGATTTATCCTTTCTCACCCATATATTCTCATTCTTCTCCTTGATCTCTTCTACCTTCGCTTTTCCTTTCTCATCTGATTTATTCTTTTCTATCAGAGCATTGTTCTTGCTTCTACAATACTTTACAATGTGGCCGATTTTGTTGCATGCTTGGAAAACAACATTATTCTTCTTAGGTCTAAAGTTCATTTGATTTTGTCTTAATCTACACTATCTAGAAATATTTCAAAAAATTTCACAAGCATAACATCTTTTGTTCAAAAAGTTATTCATTATTGCTCTACACACATTTTACTTGTGTCCAAAATTATTGCATATGAAACACTAACAGGTAAAGGTAGGAACATTATTCATGTTGTTCATCATACCATTAAATTTATGAGTATTAGGTTGTCTTACCAGAGGATTCTTTCTCTTCTTTTGATCAAGTTAAGCATTGCCTTATCCAGATTTGGAGGATTCACCTTTCTCAAATCCTAGACCTCGCATATCCTTTCCATGTCTTTGACTTTCTAGCATCTCATCTATTGGCAATTGACACTCAAATGGTTGGTTTCAATATGTTGTCATTGATTGCAACATGGAAACTTGTTTCGGCTTCATATTTTGGTTCAGTTGTGTACCGACAGGAACTTCACAGACACTTCAACAACACCAATGGGTTGGAAGGAATTCTTTGGTTACCGACATTGCAGGCCGACATGGTTTAGAATCAGGTTCTGGGTATTGGAGGCCGACATAATTTGGAGATTCGACATTGAAAATTATTTTTGATATTCATGTATTTATGTTATCTAGCCGACATGTATATTCATATTGTAATTATCTTTGTAAGCCGACATAAGGAATGATGATTTGTAAAAGGGTATATAGGTTAGTTGATTAGATCATTTTGATATATCATATGAGAGTGTGTAAGGTTATGGATTTATAGGAGAATAGGATAATGTTATGTAATGTGAAGCATATGAGAGAGATCATATATGTGAGGATATTTATGTAAGGGTTATTCTGGTAAAGGTTTAGGGTTTCGGACTGGAAGAGACAGAGCTTAATCAGAATTGTATTCAAGCATATAAGATGCTATCTTTGTAGTTCAATCATTTCTCTGGATTGTAGTCTAGATTTGTATGTAGTCAGTGAGGTTCCTTTTGTGATTGAGCACTGTGCTCTAGGCTGTAAGCGTTCTTGCAAGTGTATGCCCCTATATTTTGTAATATCTCTTCATATTGTTGGCATATGCACACTCCAATGAGACAATGTAGGTGATTGAAGGTTTTGTCACTGATGGCAACCTTACAATCCTATGGCACCGGCAAGGCATTACATCAGCACTAGCAAGATTAGACTCTACACTGACACTCACATCACCGGCACCGACACAGAGGCCGATAGGATTTTTGTTATATTATATTTTAATTATTATTGTAAAATCTTTGTAAGCCAACTTGGCATCGTTGTCAATGACTCATATATATAAGAGATCATTATAGAACATTTGTAAGTAAGAGAGAAGAATATAATTAGGTGAAATAAGGCAGACCTATTATGCGAATTATAGGTTAAGGGTTTATGTAAGAAGCAGAGTAGAAACTGGTACTGGATCTGGCATTATAGATGCTATTTTGAAGTAGTACAAGACATTGGATTTCTATAATCCATTTTGTAAGTTAGTGAGACTTCCCATTTTGTATTTGAGCAATGAGCTCTAGGCAGTTGGTCTTCCTGCATGTGTAGGCCCCTCTTGTAGTAGTAATATTCTCTTATTGGCCAGTAAGTGAATATTGTGGGTCACAAATCCCACCGAGGTTTTTCCTACATTGGTTTTCCTCGTTAAATCCTTGTGTTATGGTGTGTTTTCATGTGGTTGTTTTTATCTCTATTTATTGCATTACTTTCTTCTTACCGGTACACAGTATTAATATGCTCTACATGTTTTAAGTTAAGAAAATCTATTAACCAGTTAGATACTGATTCACACCCCCCCCCTCTCAGTATCTATGGGAATCCTAACAACTGGTATTAGAGCTTGGTCCTCTATTTAGAGAAGCCTAACAGCTTGAGGAAGATCTTGACACCGGTAGAGATGGAAAACTTGATGAAGCAACTTGAAGGAGCTCTCTCAGACAATGATGCAAAAAAATTGAAAAATATCAAACTAGAAGATGATCTAAAGGCTACTCAGGATATTATTCAAGCACTTCAAGAAAATATTACTATTTCAAGAAACAAGAGAAGAGAACTTTGTGAAAAGATGCAAAATGAGAATGATGAAAAAGAAACTCTTAATGATATGATAAACAAGTTGAAACAAGAGAACATGACAACAAAGAATGAGATACAGTATATGACTATGAGATTTTATAAAGAAATTGAAAATAGAAAGAAGAATGAAGAAGATTTGACCAGAAGACTAAGTGATGCTGCAAATGAGAACACAAGACTTAGCTATGAAAATGATTTGTTGAAGACAAATCTGATGCACACTCAGAATGACTCAAATGAACTAATGAGGCAGAAAGAAGTCTTAGAAAGAGAACTAGATACTGCAAATCAACATAAAGAAAAATTCAAGAAAAGCTCAGAGGAACTTGGTAACTTGTTGAAGAATCAAAAACCTAAAGGTGGCACTTCTAGAATTGGCTTTGAAGTTGTTGAAAGCTCCGGTACTACAAACACACAAGATCATAGCAAACCGTTAATGCAACCTAATGCTTATAAATTTAATGGAAAATGCTTTAACTGTAATAAGTATGGTCATAGAGAAAATCAATGTAGATCTAGAAATTATCAGAATATCAACACACCCACTGGTCAATGTTTGAAATGCAACAAAGTTGGTCACAACTTTGAAAATTGCAGAATGAATGTGATATGTTATGTTTGTGGAAGATTTGGACACCTATCTAATCAATGCAGAACAAAAACCAACATAGGTTATGGGAAAGCTATTCAGAAGAATAATGTGACTTGTTATGCATGTAACAAAATTGGGCATATTGCTAAATTTTGTAGAAGCAAGTCCTCACTGGTAGACAACAAAGGTCCTAGTTTGAAAGGAAAAGAAAAAGTTGAAGAGGTTAAGCAAGAATTCTCAAAACAATGGATTAGAAAGTCAGACCTAAATATTATTGGGAATACTCCTCCACCGGTAGAACCAATCAACACTCCACCAACAAGACAGAGTAGTGCTTCACCGACAGGATAGAGTAATACTCCACTGGCAAGAAGCTCTTCATCAAATTGAAGAAAATTTTCTTGAGGGTTTGGCAATCAATGAGACATATGATATAATTCCCTCGATTAATGGTGAGAAGTTGGAAATTACTTCTATACCGGCACAATGTTAAGTAAGTACTTAATCGACATACATTAAATGTGGTAGATGGCAAATAAACATTATAAATTTGTCGTTTTGGCTCCATTTCATTTCACCAAGATTTCAAACATTCGAAGAGCACAAAATTTGCAAAGCTAAGGCATTTCGTGCAAAGAGGCAAAGCACTTCAGCAATCAATCCATCCAAAGGCACAAAAAGGTATTTATCATCATGGCATCCTCCTTTGCACTTGAATTCATAGCAAACCCTACAGTAGTTGAGGTTATAAAATGCCCTAGGCCCATATTTCAGTTAGTTCCCGAGGTAGCTAAGAAAGATGACAATATAGGTGCTTTTTCCCAAATTCCAAAAGGAGTTGTTTTTGCAGAAGATCCCAGAATATACATTCATTGCAACATAGAGGAATTAGGAGATGAAGAAATTAAAAACATGTATAAGATTGTTATATGTGACAATTCTAAAAATGTAAAACCTGAACATAAAGTTGTTGAAACCCTAGGATTCATTGAAATCCTCTGCATTCCTGAATTTCCCAAAGAAGTGATTAGGATAGTTTTAAGCAGGGTACATGGTTCATTCTTTTGGCTTGATTCAGTTCACAAAATTATAAAGGAAGCTATGAAAGAAGTAATAGGGTTACCTTCCACCAGTAACAGACCTGACAAGACTAAGAAGGTCTCCAATGACCTAGTAATAAAATTAACTGGTGCAACATTAGACAGAAGCTCTCTAAGCGTTAATGATGTGACCGATATAAATGTGAGATCTGTTAGCATGATTTTAGGGTACAAAGCAACTCATGCAAACAGACTTAACTTAGTTTCTAGTTTATGCATTAAGAGTGCTTATGACATGGTTAAAGACAATGTAAAAATTGATGTATGTGAATGGTTAAAAAATGAGCTGATTGATAACCTAGGCAAAATCAAGAAGGATAAGAAAGGAACTTTTAGATTTGGAAATCTACTTATATGCTTGATGTTACACATAACCAAATAGGTTCCTGGTATAGGCAACAAGAATCTTGGATTTGATATACCAGTAGGAAAACAGTTAACAGACCTATTCAACAACATGGGTGAAAAAAAAGAAAAGAATATTCATGACTATTTTCAAGCACTAAAGATTAGGATGAAGAAAAGGATTAGACTATCATAGAAGATTGTTAACAAATACAAGGATGATATATGTTTTGTAATTAAAAAGGATGAGATCTGGATGGAAGCAGTCATCCCAAGAACAATTTGGGTAACGAAGATGGGTTATGAGACTGATGACCACATCATTGAAACTTATGCTAAAGCACTTCTAGAAGCACCAAATGAACCTAAGGAAGAGGTATTTGGTAGTGATGATACCATTGAAAGCCAAATTAAATCTAAGAAGAGAGTGAAAAAGGTTGAAGCAGTTATGAGAAGAGGTTCTAGACAGGTTAAGGCTATTAAAGAAGATGTACCGAAACAAACCGATATCACTAAGTATGAGTTAGGAACTCTAAAGCTTGAGACTCACCTATCACCGGTAGCTACTTCTTCAGAGAATGACATGCCTGCAACTTTTAAAAGAGTTGTAAGGAAAAGGGATCCTTTACTGGTATCCACACCCTCTCCTAGAAGGACTAGACAAAAACAACAGGTAGTGAGGTCTCTGGTTAGAAAGACAACACCAAAGAAAAAGTTGACACCAAAGAAGAAGAAGACTAAACAAAAAATGGCCCCTCTTGACAAATTTCTAAATGAAATCACAGAGGAAGGGAAACTCAATAACATAGGAAAGGTCTATGATACACTGTCAACAGATGAAAAAGAACAGGTTGAAAATAGTGTCATTTCAGACATGGACATCTATAAGAAGTTCTTAATGGAAGTGATAGATGAACTACCAGATGAATTGTTCAAAAGGCTGGAAGCAAGAAGACAAGCTGTTGTAGAGCTTGATAAGAAAATCAAAATTGAAAAGTTACTTGTTGTTTACCCAATAAACTCACCTAAGGAGATAGATGACTTAATTGTAGAAGCCAACCGGTCAATATTCTCTACTGCACACCGACATATTGCATTAATGGTTGGAAGAGTGAATGAAGTAACACAGGAAACAAAAAATGCATGGGACATATTCCTTGTTGAGAAAGAAAAACAGGAAGAGTACAAGAACCCCAAACCAATAAAGGTATACCAGAAGGAGAAGGACAAAGGAAAAGGAAAGGTTGGTGGACCTCTGAGCATCAAAGTAAAAGACAACTTACTCCCACCGCTTCCAACTACTTCATCGGTAACTACTGAAGATCAACCGGAAGATGAGAGTATGGACATAGAGGATACAAATACTAACCCTATGGTACTATACATAGTTGATGTTGATACACAAAAGGTCAACATTATGATAGGCAAAGATACAACCAGCAAGACAAATATGGCTAGTGAGCCACCGACAATTGACAATATTGACAATACTGAAAGAAAAGTTGAAGTTGATAACACAAAGAAACAGGTAGAGACTGAGACTGAGACTAAGACTGAAACATAGCAACAAATAGAGAGACAAGTAGAGCAACAGGCTCTGGAACAGGAACATATTCACATGGAAACAGTGCCACCGGCAATAGGAGAGAAACAAAAACCCTTGCTTAAAGAAATGGAAACACAGATTGACCTACCAGAGGTCACTACAAGCATGGTTACTTCCTCCACCAGTGAAATTTAGAATGTTGGTTCCTCCTCAGCAGGTTACAAATCAACAAATATAACTAAAGTAGTTTTTGACTCCATCAAAAGGATAACAAATTGTAGTTCACAGGCTTATAAAGCTATAGATGACACAATCCCAATTTTGAAGATGATAGCTCCTAACTGTAACATAGACAATAAGGATTCTTTAAGCCAACTTGACACTTTGTGTAAATACATCACTGAGAACATAGTGACTGTTGACAAAATAAAGGAAGAGGCATTGAAGGATAAGTTAGAAATTGAAAAGCAAAAATTCTTTGAAGATCAGATAAAGAAGTGTACTAGGGAATTTGACACACTTCTACCGGAACTATGTAACTTATTGAAGGAATTTAAAACTCTATATAAAGATACTTGCAAGACACACTTTTTGATACTAGACATAGATAAGAAAATGAGCAAGATACAAGAAGAAATAAATAAACTTGCTGACAATTTTGTTAACTTGCCTGATACATTATCGGTTTTTGAACAAAGGATAACAAGTTTTGAGGAAGAGTTACTTAAGTTAGAAAGAGAAAAGGAGAGAATAGTAAATAAGGCAAAGAATTTGAGACTAAGACTGAGTCCAAGATTGGACTATCTAGCATCACTATGGAAGGAAATATCTGAGGCGCTAGTACAGGGATAGAGAACACCGACAGAGCATATACAACACCTCACTGGTATAGTTCAAAATATAGGGACAACAATAAAGGACAACAAGAAGTTTATGGAAAGTATAAACTTGATTTTGGGAGATCTTTTTCAAATTGTAACCACCCAGTTACAAGGTTGAGACTACAACTCTACTGACATCTTATCAACCTTTGTCATTGATGCCAAAGGGGGAGTAGTAGTATGAGAAAATAACCGGCAGAAGACTTATCTACTTAGGGGGAGCTCTTATATTTTTGTTAACAATTTTTGGATACACTTTTGAATTTTCTCATGAGTGTTGCCATCAATGCTAAAGGGGGAGATTGTTGGCATATGCACACTCCAATGAGACATTGTAGGTGATTGAAGGTTTTGTCATTGATGGCAACCTTACAATCCTATGGCACCAGCAAGGCATTACACTGGCACTAGCAAGATCAGACTCTACACTGGCACTCACATCACTGACACTGATAGAGAAAGGAAGCATACCGACACAGAGGCTGACAGGATTTTTGTTATATTATATTTTGTTTATTATTGTAAAATCTTTGTAAGCCGACTTGGCATCATTGTAAAATGACTCATATATATAAGAGATCATTATAAAACATTTGTAAGTAAGAGAGAAGAATATATTTAGGTGAAATAAGGTAGAACTATTATGCGAATTATAGGTTAAGGGTTTATGTAAGAAGTAGAGCAGAAACCGGTATTGGATCTAGCATTATAGATGCTATTTTGAAGCAGTACAAGACACTGGATTTGTATAATCCATTTTGCAAGTCAGTGAGACTTCCCATTTTGTATTTGAGTAGTGAGCTCTAGGCAATTGGCCTTCCTGCATGTGTAGGCCCCTCTTGTGGCAATAATATTCTCTTATTGGCCAATAAGTGAATATTGTGGGTCACAAATCCCACCGAGGTTTTTTCCACACCGGGTTTCCTCGTTAAATCCTTGTGTTATGGTGTGTTTTCATGTGGTTTTTTTTATCTCTATTTATTGCATTACTTTCTGCTTACCGGTACACAGTATTAATATGCTCTACATGTTTTAAGTTAAGAAAATCTATTAACTGGTTAGATACTGATTCACCCCCCCCTCTCAGTATCTGTGGGAATCCTAACACATATGGCCAGTGGATTGATATTGTGGGTCACAAATCCCACTGTGGTTTTTCCTATTAGAGGTTTTCCATGTATAATTATCTGTGTTATGGTATTTATTTGTGTGATTGGTTTATTGGTTGCTTTACTTCTTTTAATTCTATATGTACCGGTATATTGGTTGGTGTATGCTTGCTTTAATAATGTTAAAATTAATCATTCTAGTGGAACACTGATTCATCCCCCCCTCTCAGTGTTCTTAGATTCCAACAATTGGTATCAGAGCCTTGTGCCTTGGAGGAAGTTTAATAGATTGAGGAAGATCCTGAATCTGGAATCCATGGATATGAGTTTGGAGATGGCACTTGAAGATTATGATACTGAAAGGATGAAGAAATTGAAGCTACAAGATGAATTTAATTTTACTTAGGAACTCATTCTTGTCCTATAGGAGAGACTGTCATCTATTCAGACTAGGAGGAAGGAACTTTTGCATAATAAGGATAATGAAGAGAAAGATGCACTCAATGAGAGATGTGTGAAGCTAAGTCAGGAGAACATGGTTATGAGGAATCAAATGCAAGCTCTAACTATGAGGATGTCTAAAGAGATTGAAGGCCAGAAGAAAAATGAAGAAAATATTTTTGTATCTCTGAAAAACAAATTTGAGAATGTGGAAGGTTGGTTCATGAGAATGATATGTTGAGAAATGATTTAGTACAATCCCAGAGTAATGAACAAGAGCTTGAGAGACAAATGATAATTCTAAGAGATGATATGGCTATAGCAAGTGAGTATAAAGAAAAAATCAAGATTAGTTTAGCACAACTAGGTGAGTTATTGAAAAGACAAAGGTAGGATGGGATTTCTAGCAGACTTGGATTTGAACAATGTCAGAGTTCCAGTACTGCAAATGAAGATCAAAATCATAAGGCACCGGTAAGAAAGTTTAATGATTATAAATTTAATGGTAGATGCTTTGTTTGTAATAAATTTGGTCACATGGCTAGGCAATGTAGAAATAGAGCAAATCAAAACCCTGATTCTGCTCTCGGTCAATGTTCTAAATGTAATAAGTATGGTCATAAGATAGAAGATTGCAAGATGAATGTTAAATGTTATGTATGTGTAAAATTTGGACATATGGCTAATCAGTGTAGGTCAAGCAATTACACTGGTTTTAGCAAAGCAATTCAAAAGAACAATGTTACATGCTATGCATGTAATGAGTTTGGACATATTGCTAAGTTCTGTAGAAGCACAAATCCATCAGTTGGTAATGAAGGATCAAATGAGAAAGGAAAAGAGAAGGTTTATGAAATCCGACAAGATCATACCTAGAGATGGGTCAGGAAGACAGAAGAACAATCAATAGATGGAAATGCACCGGTTACTCAACTGATAGAGGAGGTTGCTCCTACATTGGCAAGAAGCTCATCCAGTAACTAAGGCAGATGCCTTAGGGGTAGGAAAAATTCACGAAGATGCTGCATATGCCCCAGGAAGAGGTTCTGGAAGATGTTCCAGACATTGGAGATGATTATCCGGCATGGAGATGTTTGATCAAGATTCTCTATCTTCCACCAAAAGTCATTGATATCAATGAAGGATTAGGGTTTCTTGGAGGATAAAAGGTCAAATTCACTTCATTTCTGGTCACTTTGCATTCAGAGCAATTCAAAGCGATTCAAAGGAAGTCTAAGGTGAATTAGTACGATCGATGTCATATTGAGCAATTTCACCAACGATTGGAAGAGGTCTTTAGGATTTTTCACCGGTAGCTATTCATAGGTATTTATCTTCAATCATGGAAGTACGATCATCATTTTTACTTATATTTGTTGCAAATCCAACTGTTGTTGAGGTCAAGGACCATCCCAAGCTGATTTTCAAGCGATATCCGCATGTTTCTACCCTAGACAATTTGGTTGGCACTTTTTCCCATGTCCCGAAAGGAGTCATGTATGTCAAAGATGTAAGAGCTTAATTTCACTATCATATTGAGGATTTAGGAATGACTGATATTAAGAGCATGTACATGAATGAGCTAATGGGAGATTATGGAAATATTAAACCTAAATACCAGCATATTATGAATTTAGGGTTTGCCAACATTCTGGATATTCCAAAATTTTAAGATGAGATTGTTAGGTATGTTTTGAGCAGAGTGCATGGAGAGTTTATCTGGTTAGATAGGCCATATAAGATTACAAAGAAGGCCATCGAGGCAATCACCAGTTTACCACAGGTTGGATAATGTCTGAAGAAGAAAGTTTCAAATGATCAAGTCAACAACATTACCGATGCAACATTAGACAAGCGATTAATGAGGATCAATACTATCGCTGACATAGATATCATATTCAAAAGCATGGTCATCTATTACAAGGTAACTCAGTCAAACTGACTGAATTATGTTTCTAGCTTCTGCATTTATGCAACTCATAAAATGATGAGGGAGAATGAGAAGTTATATCTACGTGGTTGGATGTGGGATGAATTGTTGATTAACCTAGGAAAGATTAAAGGAGGAAATAAAGGAACATTTTGGTATGGTAACCTAATTGTCTGTTTAATGATATTTTTCATCAATGAGACTCCTAATTTTGGGAAGAGAAAATGGGCCTTTGATATCCTGGTAGGGAGGCAACTCAAACAATCAATTGCTACATTGGGTAGTCAAAGAGATGAAAAAGTGTGGGGTTACATTAAATAATTTCAAAAGGCTATGAATTTTAGGGTGAGGGTTCCAAATAACATTGTTGAGAAGTATTCAACAAAGATATGCTTCGTGGTCAAGAAAGATGAAACTCTGATGGAAGCTGTAAGGCCTTGGAAGATTTGGATTGAGGAAATGGGTTATGAAGTTGATGCTTAGATTCTTGATGCTTATCCATAAATGCTAATTGATGCACCAATTAATGACACTGTCAAAACCTTTGGCATTGCTAAGTAGAAGAAGAAAGAGGTTGAGACTGAGTTCAACCAAAAGAAGAGAGAAGTAGGAGGGTTTTGTAGGACATCTAAGTATTGATTGATGTTGTTTTGGAGAAAGCAAAGAAGAGGAAAGAGCCAATAATATTCATTGAGCCAATCACAGTTGATTTTGGATCTGAGGATGACACACCCCTAGCATTCAAAAGGGTATCGAGGAAGAAAACTGAAGAGACCAAGGTAGAAGCTAAGAAGCAACTGGTTAAGAAAGTTACTATCAGGGTATTGACATAGAAAAGAGCACCAAAAGAAACACCTTCAAACCCATCTAGTACTAGAAGGAGAAAGACAAAAGATGACATTAGTATTGTAATTGAATCTGGTAATGTAACTATTATTCCACGAAAGACTTGTGCTGAGTTAGTTGATGAAATTACTATAGATTGTATGTTAAAGAATGTACAATTTTATTATGAACATTTAGATAATGATGAACAAAGAGAAGTAGATGAATCGATTTTGTTGTATTTGGGTATGACATGTTAGATGCTAGAAGACTATCAACAATGCAAGAAGACATGCATATAAAGATTCAAGAGTTGTTATTTGTTTGTGTTTCTATTACTCCAAAGGAAATAGACAAGACACTTGAGGTCGCAAATAGAAAAATCTTTAACAACAAGCATAGAATAATAATTCTTATGCTAGGTAGGGTAATTGAGATAATCAAGGAGACCCACAAGGCATGGGTTAAGTTATTTTAAGAGAACCATGGTTTTTATAATTCACTAGAACCCAAGACAAATACTGTAGACATCTCGATTGAAGGGAAAGGTAAAGGTATTGTGGGTACTTCACCCTCAATTTCAAAAAAAATTAAGATAGTGGATATTGAGCCCCCGGTAGATACAAATGTATAGGAAAATGTTGAGATACCGGTAGATACAAAGAGTGTAAAGGTTGATAATGTACATGTTACTAATATTGAGGACAACAATCCTTCAGATCCAAATGTACAGGATGAGGTTATAGTTCCTAGGGAGGAACCAACAGTTACCGAGACTATAAATCATCAGAGGAGAAGAAAGGGGAATCCGACAGGGAACCGGTAGTCAGCCCATCATTGTTGTCAATTGACACCTTGTAAGTTGAAAAGAAAAGAATAACTGAGATGATTTCTACTGAACTCATGATGGTGGCTACACAGAAAATGATGAAGGAGGGATCTATGGCTCAAGGGGTTACTGATCAGTTTATTAATGTTTTGCATAGACTAGTCCCAGCATGAAAGTTTGACAAAGAAGCAAGCCCATTAAGAAAGATTAAGACAATTACAAAGAACATTTATAAGGATTTTCAGTCATTGCAGAAGATATCAAACCAACAGGTATTGGAGAGATTCACACAGGCAGAGAGAGCTACATTTGATCAAATGATTGAGTCAGAGAAAAAGAAAAATTAATGATAAGTTGAAATTGATTGATAATGAATTTAGGAAATGTACTAATATCTACAGAGTATGTTGTAACATAGGTTTACTCACAATTGAGACAGATAAAAAGATTAAGGATATTCAGGAGGAGATTGCAGGTATAGACAATTCTTTTGATGGATTGAATTCATTAACTACATCTATTGATGGTCAGATTTTGGTTTTGGAAGCCCAAGTTTTTCCTCTTCAGAAGGAAAAAGATAAAATCATAAGGAGAGATAGAAGTCTTAGAGGATTGGTGAGTCCTCAGTTGGATTCATTAAGTGTACATAAGGAGTGCATATATATGGTTGGTAAGTCCACACCGACAGAGCTTAATGAGAAAGAGTCATGGACTTGTATCTATTTTCAACACTTTCAAATCAGGTTGGGATACCTATCTTGAGCTTTTGGAGAAGGCTTATCCAAATATTTTCAAATACATCTGGCTTCAGTAAGGTATTTTGGGACATATTCATTGTACAGTCTTTCATTCTTCGTCCAATTTTTTTTTGGGTACTTTTTGGTATTTTTTATGGCATTTATGTCAAAGGGGGGGAGATATTGATGTGAAAAAGAAAAAAGGGAGTTGTATACATTAGGGGGAGTATCGGTGAAAAATATTCATGAGGTATGGAGTATTTTGTATTGATGGATATTTAGTTCAGGGGGAGCAGGCTCAGGATGAAATCGACAGATGGAAACCATGACCATTTTTCACATGAGTGTTGCCATTAATGCCAAAGGGGGAGATTGTTCACAATTGACACTCAATTAGTTGGTTTCAATATGTTGTCATTTATGGCAACATGGAAACTTATTTCGGCTTCATATTTTGGTTCAGTTGTGTACTGGCAAGCGCTTCATAGACACTTCATGGACACCAACACTGGCACTGACATGTTGGAAGGAATTCTTTTGTTATTGACATTGCAGGTCGACATGGTTTAGAATTAGGTTATTGGTATTGGAGGCTGACATCATTTGGAGATCCTACATTGAAAATTATTATTTATATTCATGTATTTATGTTATCTAGCTGACATATATATTCATCTTGTAATTATCTTTGTAAGCCGACATAAGGCATGATGATTTGTAAAAGTGTATATAGGTCAGTTGATTAGATAATTTTGATATATCATATGAGAGTATGTAAGGCTATGGATTGATAGGAGAATAGGACAATTTTATGTAATGAGAAACATATGAGAGAGATCATGTATGTGAGGATATTTATGTAAGGGTTATTCAGGTAAGGGTCTAGGGTTTCAGACTGGAAGAGATAGAGCTTAACCGAAACTATATTCAAGCATATAAGATTCTATCTTTGTAGTTCAATCATTTCTCCAGATTATAGTCTGGATTTGTATGTAGTCAGTGAGGCTCCTTTTGTGATTGAGCAGTGTGCTCTAGGATGTAAGCCTTCCTACAAGTGCAGGCCCCTATATTTTGTAATATCTCTTCATATGGCTAGTGGATTGAAATTGTGGGTCACAAATCCCACTGTGGTTTTTCATATTTGAGGTTTTCCATGTATAATTTTGTGTATTATGGTATTCATTTGTGTGATTGACTTATTGGCTGGTTTACTTCTTTCAATTCTATATGTGTCGGTATACTGTTTGGTGTATGCATGTTTTAATAAGGTTAAAATTGATCATTCTGGTAGAACACTGACTCACCCCCCTCTTAGTGTTATTGGATTCCAACATCATCAAGCCTTGCTAAACTATATTTGAATTTGTCTTTGTATTCATTGGCAATAGCAAGTTCATCCCTCGAGGTAGCAACCTGTCTTTCAAGTTCTTGACCATTATTCTTTGATTGAGTCAACTCAAGCTTCAACTCATCTTTCTCATAGGTAATCTTGAAACATTCATCAAATCCTTCCTTCAATGATTGTGCCATATTCTCTTCATTCTTATTCCAGTCCTCAATTTCTTTAGTTAGCCTCATCACAATGGACTGCATCTCATTCTTTAAAGCAGTGTTCTCTCTCAAGCAAGCTTGTTAACCTCATCAACTTTATCCTGGAATTCCATGATCTGATCTTGTTCCCCCTTCAACTCATCCATTAATTCCTTCCTACTTTCTCTATAGAAACTTTCTTGATCCTTTAGCTCACTAATGAATTCATCAGTGACATTCAAGTTCTTCTTCAAGATACAAATGCCACTTCTAGCCTCATCAAGATCCTCAAGTGCCACATTGAGATATCTTTGAAAACCGAAATCCATTGAATTAATATCCCAAATCTTCCTCAAGCGGTTAAGATTCCTCAGAGGAACTAGGATATGATACCAATTGTTAGAATAAGAGATCACTAAGGGGGGGTGGATCAGTGATCTACCGAAAGTTAAAATAACAAACTTATTCTTTATCCACCAGTTAACAATGCATAACAAAAAAGAACATAAACATGAAACAAAGAATACACAAATCCACAACACCAGAATTTTTACGTGGAAACCTAGAAAACAAAAAACCATAGTGGGGATGAAACCCACAATATTCATATACTATGGCTAGGAGTACAAAAATATTACATAGATTGGGAATGCACTTGCATTCAAGCACACTACCTAGAGCTCACTGCTTAAATAAAGTTGCCTGGAAGGCTACAACCTTTAGAGAAGTCTCACTAACTTACGAATTGATTAAAATGAGTAAATAAAATGAAATTAACTTTTAATTAGCATCTGAATATGCAAAAATGAGTTCTAGTTAAGCTCTGAATCTCTGATTATCTTTGCTTTGTTGAATGCTCTATTTCTGTCTTAGTCAGCTACCGGTTGGCTTGAAAGAAAAATGCACACATGAAACTACACTCAATCATACCAAAATGGATCACCACATCTCTAACATACCAAAAATCAACTGCCAAATCGATCTTATATATCCGATCATAACACAAAAGCAATCTCCTTCAAGTCGGCTTCAAGAGATGTAACGTATAGCTCAAAGTTCGCTTCAATCTCAAACAAAACATAGCACCGGGCCAAAAGATTATAATAACATGCTTCCCAAAGGTCTTCCCTATCACTAAGATCACACAAAAAATCACCAAAAACACTGCAATCATCAAAAATCATTTTCGACCAACATGTTACTGAAATATCCTATTTTACCCTATTTTACTGATTAACTAGCTACTGGTTAACACCAAGTTCTAGATAAGATTAATCATGATGGCCAGATTGAATAACCATAAATATTTACAAAGAGTTTCCATCAATGACAACCTTAGACCAATATACAACTACCAAATGTCACCTGAAATCACCAAATGAGTATCAATTGCCAATAGGTAAGCCTCCTCAACTAACTTGTTGTGGGCAATTAACACTCATCCGGTGATTTTAGGTGACTTTCAATGGTTGATTATTTTATTAGGGTTGTCATTGATGACAAATATTCATTGTGGTTTGATTCGACAGTCGTGAATCAACTTATCCAGAAGATGGAGCAAACCGGTAGACAGTTAACTGACAAAATAAAGTAAAATAAGGTATTTGAGTAATGTGTTGATCCAGATTGATCTCTAGTGATTACAATATTTGTGGTGATTATTTTTATAATCTTAGTTTTTGGTAAGACCTTTAGTAAGCATGTGGTCATAATGTGTTGGTCTAGTGCTATGGGTTATTCAAGATTGAAGCCGACTTGGTCTACACATCTCTTGAAGCCAACACGAAGAAGATTGTTTTTGTGGTAAGATTGGATATATAAGATCGTTGTGGCGGTTGATTTTTGGTGTGTTACATATGTGATGATCCATTTTGGTGCAATTAAGTCTAGTTTCACATGCGCATTTTGGTTTCAAATTAACCGGTAGCTGACTGAGACTAGAACAAGGTATTCAACAAAGCAGAGACAGTCATTAATTCAGAGCCTAACTGAAACTCATTTTTCATTGTCAGATGATTTCTAAGAGTTCATTTCATTGTACATTCCTATTGTAAACAAGTTTTAATTCAATGAGACTTCCTTGAAGGTTGTAGTCTTTTGGGCAATTGTAATTGAGCAGTGAGCCTGAATACAACTGCATTCCCCATCTATGTAATATTTATGTACTCCTAGCCATAGTATATGAATATTGTGGGTTCCAGGCCCACCGTGGTTTTTCCCTTTTTGGGTTTTCACATAAAAATTCCAGTGTTGTGGATTTGTGCTTTTATTGTTGGATGTTTATGTTCTTATCTATTATGCATTGTTAACCGGTAGATAAAGAATAAGTTTGTGGTTTCAATTTATGGTAGATCATTGATTCACCCCTCCTCTCAGTGATCTTCAATTCTAACAATTGGTATCAGATCCTAGTTCCTCTGAGGAAGCTTAACTACTTAAGGAAGATCTAGTAGATTGATTCAATGGATTCTGATTTCCAAAGATAACTCAATGTGGCACTTGAGAATCTTGATGCTGCTAGGAGTCAGGTTTGTACCCTGAAGAAGAATTTGAATGTAGAGATGAATTCATTAGTAAACTGAAGGATCAAACAAGTATCTATAGAGAAATGAGGAAGAAATTAATGGACAATTTGAAGGAGAAAGAAGATTAGATCATGGAATACTAGGACAAAGCTGATGAAGTTTACAAGCTTGAGAGAGAGAATATTGCTTTGAAGAATGAGATGCAATCTGTTATGATGTGACTGACTAAGGAGATTGAGGACCAAAAGAAGAATGAGGAGAATCTAGCACAATCATTGAAGGAAAGAGTTGATGAATACTTCAAGATTACCTATGAGAATGATCCATTGAAGCTTGAGCTGACACATCAAGGAATAATGGGCAAGAGCTTGAAAGACAAGTTGTTACCTCGAGGGATGAACTTGTTGTTGCCAATGAATACAAAGAAAAATTCAAAGCTAGTTTAGCAAGACTTGATGAGATACTGGAACGTCAGAGACATGGAAAGGATGTGCGAGGCCTAGGATATGAGAAAGCTCAATCCTTCGGAGCTGGACAAGGCAATGCTGAACCTGATCAGAAGAAGAGAAATAATTCTCTGGTAAGATAACCTAATGCTCATAAATTTAATGGTAGATATTTTACTTGAAACAAATTTGGTCATATGCCAAGTTAGTGTAGAAGTAGGATGAATGACAAAATGATGAACAATAACAATAAGATGAACAACATGAACAATGTTTCTACCTTTATCGGCCAATGTTTCATATGCAATAATTTGGGACACAAGTCAAATGTGTGTAGAGAAGTAATAAATAACTTTCAAAACAAAAGATGCTATGCTTGTGGAATTTTTGGACATATCTCTAATCAGTGTAGGACAAGACATACCAGATGAACTTTAGACCTATGAAGAATAATGTTGTTTACAGAGCATGCAACAAAACCATTCATATTGCAAAATATTGCAGAAGCAAAAATAGTGCTCTAGTTGACAAGAACAAATCAGATGAAAAGGGAAAGGCAAAGGTTGATGAGAAGGATGAATCTAAGGTAGATACTGGATCTGTACCTGAATCTGGTACAAAATCTTCATCTGGTAACTAAGGCTTTTGGCCTTAGGGGGAGGAAAATCAATAAAAACCTTGTAGTACTCCTTTGATGAGATCTGTGGTCAATGGATTACAGATGGAAGTTGATATCCAGAACTTAGATAGACAATTGAGACATTCGATAGGTGAATAGGGCATCTGGTTGGATATTTGAGGTGCATTTATTTCAATGTGAAATTAGGGTTTGCAAAGTTAAAAGGGAAAACACGAGAATCATTCTTCACTTTGTGAATAGTGTTTTTGAGTTTAAGAACAAGGAGATCAAAGTTTCCAAGGTGATCAAAGAGCATCCAATAGTTGGCTAAGGTATTTCTCGTAGGGCATTCTTTTGAGTCTGTTTTTTTGAGATTTTGAAAATGGAATTTGCATCCTCCTTTGCTACTCCACTAGTGGTTGAAGTTAAGGACATGACTTGTCCTGTATTCAAGAAACACCCCTACAAGTCCATGGAGGGTGACTTGGTTGGAGCATTTTCTTTTGTCTTGCATGGAGTTCTTGTTGAACACAATGTACCACTAAGAGGGGGGTGAATCAGTGATTCCTAAATTCTTTTCTTTTTAAGCAACCTTGGAATACCGGTTATCACCCTAAGCACTTAAACAATCAAACTGATAAGACAAATATGGATATCAAAAGAGATAAATACACAAATGCAACCCACAACACTAGATGTATGAGGAAAACCCAATATGGGAAAACCTCAGTGAGAAATGTTGCTGGAGTCTACTGCTCCAATCTAGCCTCACAAATGAAACAATGACTTACAATGATTTAGGGCACCAACCCAAGGAGCACCAATCTCCAACTTGGTGTGTATAATGAACTTCAATTTAGATATAGTTATAACACCTAGTTGCAAATGAGTTATGCAACACCTGAACAATGTCAGTTAACAAAATCCTCTTCTTCACTGGTTCTCACATTGTTGGTTATCAGATTACTCTCTTTGATCACTCACCAATTAATCTTAGCCTCTCTTCTTTCTCCCTCAGCCTCACATCACACTATGTCACTCTCGGATGGCTTCTTGACCAATTACACCTCACCGGTTAGCTTAACTATTAGATAGACCTGCAACAGTTTACCAGTTAACCTGTCTCTACCAGTTAGACCCTCTCACCGGTTTTCCTGCTAACTCACTCTGCAACTTTCTTAGAATAAACTCTAACAAGGATGATCTTTCTCCTTTCTCAAGCTCTCTTCTCTCTCACTCTTCACATCAAGCATCAACTAATTTCTATCTCAAGCTCACATATTTATCATCTAGGGTTCTTGCCAAAACAATATTCAATCAGTATCGAGTTAGGTTTTGCCTTCACCAACTCAATCCGTATTGGATTTGATTCAATCTTCTTTTCTAGAGAGATGATCTTCATGTCATTGATCATCACCACCAACGCCTCACATTCCAATGTGTGTTTTCTAAATCTAGAGGTCTACACCATGCTTTTCAATTTTTCTCTATCACACACCATTAATGGCTTGGTTGTTTCCTTCAACAAATGGGTACGAAGATCACATCTTCTTGTAGGATAAGTTTAATCACTTGCCAGCTTGTCTTCGTTGAGCTGCAATTTTCTGGCATCCTCCATGACTTGTGGGTTCTTCATAAAAGTTGACCTGCTTGCTGACTATTACGTCGATGCACACTTCACTGACTTGTGTATTATCACCACCTAGTTTCCAGCTGTCATCTTTGTCAACATCCACCTCTGCTTTGTTTGCTATGTCTGTTTGACATTCTTTGTTGACCAAGATTGACTACCGGTTCAACTCACCTTACTGGTATAACCTAACTCCACCTTTGGGCCTTCATACCTGCAAACCTCCTTTTTGTCGGTGGTTCAACTTGGCCTTTGATCAAACATGTTGGTCCTACTACTCACTCATTTTATCAACAACATTAATCTTCTCTGAGTATACCGGTTTGCATCATTCAATTCTTCTCTTGCTTGCTTTCTTTGTCTTGTCAGTGGTCCATCTTTATCAATAGATGATGCATTTCATGTTACTAATAACTTACCTTCAATTTTCTTACATACATATGGATTGACATCATCATTTCTTAATAATATCGGTCACCTCTTCTTACTCACCGATGATCATGCCAAACCAGTTGGCATCAATGACAACTTAATGCTAATAGTTTTGGATGTCGATGATGTTCGAGCCTATATTCACTGTGAAATTCAAGAAATTGGCTTGGAAGACATCTTGGACCTATGTACTGACAAAATCATAGCTGATTGTGGTAATCCTAAGCCAAAATTTGCACAATTGAAGAAAAAGGGTTTCACCCAATTTGTGAACTTTTCGACTTTTGATGAGAAGGAGTGCATTAGATATGTGTTGAGTAGGATCCAAATTGAATTCATGTGGCTGGATAAACCTTACAAGATCACTGCGGAAGCAATTAAGGTAGTTACCTATTTAAATCAAACCAGTGAGAAGCTAGGGTTACGGAAGGTTACAAACCCTACTGTGAACAAACTAACTGGTGTAGAATTTGATGGATGATCAATGAAGATTAGTACAATAAAAGAAGATGATATTAAATTTTCTACTATGTTGATTGGTTATAAGGTGTATCAATCCAACAGATTGAATTTGGTTTCCAGCACCACAATTCATGTTGCTTACAAAATGGCTAAGGAAGATGGTCATTATGACCTATGCAGTGTGTTATTGGAGGAGTTGCTTATAAATTTGAATAAGATTAAACAAGATAAAAATCACGTTCTAAAATTTGGATCTTTAATTATCTGTCTATCCCTTTACTTTATGAACCAAATTCTCAGAACTGGTAGAGTCTAGGGGGCTTATGAAAGATCAATTGCACAACAGATTAAGCAAGGACTTGATAGTGTTTGAAATCAAGATGATTAGAATGTTTCACTATGGGATTTATTCAACACTTTCCAAGATAAAATTAAATAGAGGGTGAGGATCCCCAAAGAAATTGTCAAGAAGTATGAGGGGACAATATTCCTCATGTTGAACAAAGATGAACACCTAATGGAAGTAGTTCAATCCTCAACTGTTTGGATAATGCTAATGGGGTATGAGGTCCATGAGGCTACCTTGGAAGCATATGATCAACACTTGCTAAACTCTCCAGAAGACACCAAGGAGGAGAGGTTCAGAACTTGCAAAGAGAAGTCAATGGAGTTATACTTCAAATTTGCTAAACCAGTAAGGAAAAGGAAGGTGGCAAAGATTGTTGAAGATATTCTTGTTGAGGAAGGCCATCCCCAGGAGAAAGTCAAGGATGTTAGGGCATAAAGGAATGCAACTGAAAAGGAAAAGAAAAAAAAGCCTGCATATTCTCCTATTAAGATAAAGTTAATAGGACCTTCTCCTACTCTGGTGAAGATCCCTACTACTAAAGTTGAACCCTCCGATGTATCTAACAAGGAAAAAGGTGTTCTGAGGAAGAAGAAGAAGACACAGAGAGAATAAGTAGCTATTTCTCTGGTGGAACCAGAGACTGAATTTGATTCAAAAATTCACAAGGCATCAAAGAAAGGTGAATTTGCTAGGGTAATTTGAAAACCCCAATCTGATGGTGAGAAGGATGTGTAGAAGAAGAAAAAGGAAAAATCTGAACCTCAACTGGTAGGCTAACCCAAGAAAGGAAAGAAGACAAAATCGGATTTGGATGAGGTCATAGAATCTGGTAAGATGAAATCTTCCAAAATAGAGTATCATATTATTCCTCTATTATCTACCAAAAACTTAATAGATGAAATTATTAAAGATGGAAATTTAAAGAATAACCCTACATATTAAATATAAATATAGATGATAAAGATCAGAGGCAAATTGAGGAAGCAGTAATTTTATATGTGGACGTATTTTGTAAGGCATTAATTGAGTTAGATAAATATCTTCACAAAGATTTGTATAGTTTAATTGATTCTAGGAGAAAATATGCTAGCTAAGTGGACAAGGAAATAAAGAATAGTGAATTGGTAAATCAATGCACCAGTATCACAATAGAAGAAATTGATAGATTAATTTTGTTGGAAAATAAAAATGAATTCCAAAGCAAGCAAAAAGTTAACAGTTTGATGGTCGTAAGAGTTGAAGAAATAAGGAGAGAAACCAGTGAAATTTGGTAAAAGTTCCTCACTGAGAACCAACTTGTATATATTGCCACTCCAAATAATGCCACTCAATGAAAAGATCCTCTGGTAGATAGTGTAAATATAGAAGAGGATGCTCAAAATGTTGGTGAACAACAAGTTTTGGATTTTGATAAGGTTGAAGCTATGAAAGATAATGATAAACCAATAGAGGTAGAGGATGGTACACCAAGTGGTGACACCAATGCACAAGAGGCACCTAAGGAAGTTAAATCCAAACTTGTTGAGGGTGAAAAGAAAAAAGAGGTGAAGTAGGTTGAACTGGACAAGGATAAGGGTAAGGGTATGGAGACTCCGGTACTTGTGGCAATTGACATTGCCAAAACTCAAAGCCTAAGAATTTTTTCACATTTCAACATCAATTTTGATAAACCTTTGATCAAATGTCTCCTGCTGAGAGAATCATAGTTGTTGTTTCTCTCCAGGCGTAAGCTAGTCAAGAGTTAGCACAATTAGAATCATAAGAGAAGAAACTTATTGATAAATCTATTAAAGTTTTGGAACAGGTGGTATCGAATCTGAAACATGATGCAAGTACTAGTTCATCCGATAAGCTTCAAAATTTAATTGATCACATCTCCACCCAATTTTATTCTTTATCTAAAGCATCAGCTTGATGAGCTATGGAAAAGTTTAAGGATGATAAAATTCAAATATTTTTGAAACTAATTAATAATGATAAGGTACAGTTGGATAAAGAGTTGAAACTTATTGATGAGGCCTTAGAGGAAGGTGGTAAAATTTACAAGTCTTGTTTAATTTTGACCCTTGTTACTAGTGAGATAGACAAGTAAATAGAGAATTGTAAGGGTCCGTTAGCTTAGATCTTGTAGGCATATGATCCCACAACCAATTTAAGCAACAATATTGAGGGTCAAATTTTGAACATCACCGAGTAGATTAAGAATTTTGAGAAGAAGAAAGAGAGAATGATTAGGCAATTAGGTGAACTCCAAAAATTAATTGGTCCATGGTTAGACACCTTAGTATATCATAAAATGGATTGCATTCAAAACATTTCTCAGGATACTCCTATTGAGATTGTAGCCATAGAGTTTCATGCCTATGTTTTGAATAGTTTTGTTTCAATTTTGGAGAAGTTGAGAGAAGGATGGAACACATATCTTGGGTTCCTAAAGATGGAATATGGAGATATATTGAAGCATGTATAGACTTAATCCTCCAGTGAGTGTATATATGTATGTATCAAAGCAATTGTGATGCACACCCTATCTTTGGCATTGTTGTCAAAGGGGGAGAGATGAGGTGAAAATGTATAGTGTATAGATTGTATGTATGGAGTGTACAGTCCTGTGTACTGAAGATGCATGGATTATTGATCGAAGGGGGAGTCTTGGAATTCTTAAATTCTTTTATTATTTCATCCAGTTATACAATTTCAACACTTAGCCATTTTTCATAGGTGTTGTTATCAATGCCAAAGGGGGAGATTGTTGGCAATTGACACTCATTCAGTGATTTTAAGTGACTTTTGATGGCTGATCATTTGATTAGGGTTGTCATTGATTGCAACTATTTATTATGGTTTGATCCAGCATTTGTGACTCATCTTATTTGGAAGATGGAGGTAACTAGTAGATAGTTAACCAGAAAAATAGGATAAAATAGGATATTTGAGTAATGTGTTGATTTGGAGTGATCTCCGGTGATTAAGGTATTTGTGGTGATTATGTTTGTGAGATCAGTGTTTGATAATACCTTTAGGAAGTGTGTGGTCATAATTTTTTGGTCTGGTACTATGGGTTCTTTGAGATTGAAGCCAACTTGGTTTACATGTTACATCTCTTGAAGCCAACATGAAGAAGATTGTTTTTGTGGTAAGACTGGATATATAAGATCATTGTGGTAGTTGATTTTCAATGTGT
Organism: Cryptomeria japonica; assembly: GCF_030272615.1. NCBI lineage: Eukaryota > Viridiplantae > Streptophyta > Pinopsida > Cupressales > Cupressaceae > Cryptomeria > Cryptomeria japonica. The sequence goes on along the minus strand of NC_081412.1, from coordinate 614,863,569 downwards.
TATGTGTGTGATGATCCATTTTGGTGTGATTGAGTGTAGTTTAACATGGGCATTTTGGTTTCAAATTAATCGACAGCTGATTGAGACCGAAGCAGAGTATTCAATAGAGCAGAGACAATCAGTAATTCAGATCCTAAGAAAAACTCATTTTGCATTGTTAGATGCTTTCTAAGAGTTCATTTCATTGTACATTACTATTGTAAACAAATTGTAAGTCAGCGAGACTTCCCTAAAGGTTGTATCCTACCAGGCAATTGTAATTGAGCAATGAGGTCTAAGCAGTGAGCTTGAATGCAAGTGCATTCCCCATCTATGTAATATTTATGTACTCATGGCCATAGTATATGAATATTGTGGGTTCCATCCCCACCGTGGTTTTTCCCTTTCTAGGTTTCCACGTAAAATTTTTGCTGATCTAGATTTGTGCTTTTATTGTTGCATGTTTATGTTCTTGTCTGTTATGCATTGTTAATCAGTAGATAAATAATAAGTTTGTGGTTTCAATTTTCAATAGATCACTGATTCACTCCCCCTCTCAGTGATCTTTGATTCTAACACTTGCAGCCTCCCTCAATTTGGTGATCTATTCTCCCAAAGGAATGCCTCAAGGTTCACAACCTCCTCTAATACAATCTGACATATTCATGTTCCAGAGGAGCCTCAAAGAGAACAATTTAGACCATGCAGCAAGAGTAACAAAATAGAAGCAACAACATAGTATGTAGAAAATGCAAGATCAAATATCCACAATATCATAGATTCATTACAAACTAGATAGCAACATGTGGAAAAACGTGCAGGATTATAGGCCTTATTACTAAATACATTCCAAAAAACAACCCATCTAGACCTCCAAGAGGTGATTTGATTACCAATCATGAATTCAAATCATCATATATCTTCTGTATTCTAAAAGGATCAAATACAACAATAGATATAGCATCCGAAACATATCTAGGTCAACCACAAAAGATTACATTATCCAAGATAGGAAAATTAAATGCGTAAAAATAGGTCAAACTAAAAATGTGAAGATCTCCTCTACCAAGAATACAAATGAAGTGTAGACCACCGAGGAAGGTTGGCCAGGGCCTCAGAAATATCGAATGAAGTGCCAATTAGATCCACAAGCCATGAAAATTCTCCACAATGAAAATGAGGAGTTCTCAGAGAAGATAACTACCTTTTTATCCCATGCTCTTCATATAATGTGTTGAAATCACTAGAGATGAATTCACCACCTTTGTCAGATCTTAGACACTTGAACTTCAATCCTATGTCTATCTCAACCATAGCCTTTAAAATGTTTATTTTCTCTAAAGATTTAGACTTTTCCCTTAAGAAAGTAACCCACATAATTATTGAATAATCATCAATCAACAACATGAAATATCTATCTCCTTGCAAACTTTTGACTCTAGAGGGACCACATAAATCAATATACACAAGATCTAGTAATCTACCAGAAAAATGCTTCTTACTTTTGAAAGAAATTCTACTTTTCTTTCCTAATTGACATTCATTTCATATAGAGTTCTAGCATCCTAAAATTGCACCCTTTGCAATTTTGACCATATTTGGGGCCCTCACCTTATTGTTCTCATCTTCATGCTTGATCAGGACCTATTTATGCCTCCCCCATGCACAAAAATCTATATTTTCATACTTTACCTTACAGGGACCCCTTGTCCTTATCCTAAATTAGGGTAGGACTAGGGCGTGGTGCCCTAGTCCTCACCTAGACCATGAGACCACACCATGATCCTCCTCAATTGGGCCCTAATTTAAATCCTTGGCCCTATCTCAAATTTGAGGGGGAAAATTTTCCCCATGTCGGCCTAGATGATCATAAGGCAAGGAGACTATATTAAAGTATTCAAGCATTCATCATAAATCATTCTTCAAGGTTGCATATGCCTCATCTATCCATTAGAGAAACATTACATCATTCATTTGCAAGCATGTGTGTGTGATTAGGGTTTTGTCTTGTTCACGTCATTTCATACAACATATGTGATTACATTAAAAAAGAAAAGCATCATTATCAGTCATTACAGATCTAAAGGTATACCTTTCCATCATTTATTTAAGGAATTTGCAGTATTTCATTCAAAGTTGATTCCAAACTAGGTTTGATTTAGGCAACCCCCCATATCCAACACCTTTATTATTTTTTCTATGTGTAGGAAGCTGGTGCACACCTATACTTCTAGAATTAAGATTTATTTGTAGAGATAGAAAAACCCTTTTTGATGCATAGAAAGTTTAGAGGACCAAGGTGGGGGGCGCCCTAGTTGGGACACATGGTCCCTACAACTTTTGGCAGATATTGCATAGTAGCTCTAAATCATCTCAAACTTCTCAAATCCGGGTGCATGATGAAATCCCTATTCACATATGATACTACTTCAATGATGCTTTGGTGAAGATTGGTGATGTTTGATGTATGATATCTCTTAGGAGTTGTCATTTATGGCAACTCAGCCTATTGATCTTATTTAGTATGGAGCTTGGGATATGTGGTATGGGGTTTTGGTGCAAGTCTATCAGTTATACTCTGTGTATAGTTTTGGTGAACAACTCTCATTTTTGGTGATGTTTTTTTTATTTTGATGATCTAGAGTTAAGTTTATTATGAGAAGAATATTATCATCCAATCTTATCCTTTGGTGATGTTTCCTAAGCATGTTGTCAGGTTCGATATCCGGTAGAACAATAAAATAGAGTTATCTTCATTGTTGGTGGTGTAACATGTGGACTGAATGTCTTGAGGTAATTTTAGTGGTTGTTGGTAGGATCAAGGTAATTGGATCAACTTATGGAAAACATGTGATCATATGTTTTGGATACAATATATGGTTTTGTGAAGGTTTGGGCCGACTTGGAGTTGCACGTTTCATATTTTTGATATTTTGTGCAGCCAACTTGTAGGAGAGCAATTTTGGTGGTGTGGATATATAAGGTAGTGTTGGGTGATCTTTTTGTATGATATGTATGGGTGAAAAATACTTTTTGGTGTGATTGAGCATAGTTTCAAGTGCACATCTTGAGTGTTTATGATTTGGTATTCAACAACAAAGCAAAACAGAGCAGTTTATCAAAACAACAATAGTGGATCATTCTTGAGCTTAATTAGAACTAATTTTTGGCATTAGTAGATGCTATTCTCTAGTTCACATATTGTATAAACTTCTATATCTCTTTTGTAGGATAATGAGTCCTCTAGGTAGAAGCCCTTTTTGTAATTGAGTAGTGAGCTCTAGGTAGTGTACCTGAATGCAAGTGCATTCCTCTTATGTAATAATGCTTTACTACTGGCCATAGTATAATAATATTGTGGGTTCAAACCCCATCATGGTTTTTCCCTTTTGGGTTTCCATGTAAAAATCTTGGTGTTATAATTGTATTCTTATTTAGTTTTTGTTTCTACACTTTTCTTTTAGTCATTTACATCTGGTGGTTGAAGAAATAGTATAATAAATTTATAATTATTGGAACATTTTTTCACCCCCTCTCAGTGTTCATTTATTCAAAAAATTGGTATTAGATTTTTATACCTTGGAAGAAGCCTAAAAGCTTGAGGAAGATCTGAGAGATTGAATCAATGGGCTCCAGTTTGCAGAGACAATTTATTGTGGTACTTGAAGACCTTTATGAAACAATGAAGGAAAAGAGTGGTCTGAAAAGAAATTTGAATGGAGTTGAAGACTTCATTGAAACCATGAAAGGTCAATTGAACACTTCTTGGGAAAAGATAAAGAAGAACAAAGCACTAAAAATCAAAATAATATTGATGAATGTGAGAAATTAGCCAGGGAGAATATAGTTTTGAAGAATGAGATGCAATCTATTGTTATGAAGCTGACTAGGGAGATTGAAAACCAGCAGAAGAATGAAGAAAGATTGGCTCAATGTTTGAAGGACAGATCTGATGAATATTGTAGATTAACATATGACAATGATCAGTTGAAGCTTGAATTGGTGTAGACAAAGAATTATAGACAAGAACTTGAGATCATAATTCTAAGAGATAAGCTGACTACTACTAATAAGTGCAGAGAAAAGTTCAAAGCTAGTTCAGCTTGGGTGGATGAGATGTTGGATGGTTAGAGACATGGGAAAGATACAAGAGGACTTGGATTTGAGAAAGGAGAATCCTTTGGTTCTAGTCAAAACAATCATCAGCAAAAGAACAAGAAACCTTCGGTAAGATAGCCTAATGCCTATAAATTTAATGGTAGATATTTTACTTGCAATAAATATAGTCATATGACAAATCAATGCAGATATAGGATGAATAATGGAATGATGAATAATGTGAACAGTGGTCTTACCTTTACCAATCACTATTTCATATGCAACAACTTTGGTCATAAGTCAAACATGTGCAAAAAAATGATAAATAACTTTCAAAATAAGAGATGTTATGCTTGTGGGATGTTTGGACATATATCTAATCAATGCAGGATGAGACCAAATTAGATGAACTTTAGGCCTATGTTGAGGAATGTTTTCTATCATGTATGCAACAAAGTAGGTCATATTGCAAGATAATGAAGAAACAAAAATGCACTGGTGAACAAGAACAAATTTGATGAGAAAGGAGAAGCAAAGATAGATGAAATCAAAGATGAACATAAGAAGATGTGGGTTAAGAAATAAGATCAAAATACATAGAATGACTCCACACCTAAATCCGGTGATAGAACTTCATTCGGTAACTAGGGCTTTATGGCCTTAGGGGGAGTTTTTAATGCAGATCCTTAGAAACCCCTTGCGAAGGTTTGTAACTGGTTTTGGAAGATTGCAAAAGATGATAACCAATGATGAATGAATAGTACCAAACTGGTATTGAGAGGGGGGGGTGAATCAGTACAGACAAAAGCACACTCTTAAACTGGTTTGTCAGCAGACATTGTGCATTGACAGACAAACAATAACACAGGTCCTTAAACAAAGTATAATTGGCAAAACTCAGAATAACTGAGACAAGAATTAGCTGGTTGACACTTATCTTCTCATACAATCTAACACTTCATTTCCATTTCACCCTAATGCATGAACAAGTAATCTACCATCAAAGATATACATATAAGCAACTAGATCAACATGATTCACCGCTTGACAGAAAACAACATAGCATCACATGAAGAAGACATCACACATGACACACATATTTTTCACGTGGAAACCCAACTGGGAAAAACCACAGTGGGGATGAATACCCACAAGCTTGTTTTTGAACTCTTTAGAAGTCCGCTATGTTAGGAGCCTTGTCTGGTTAAAGACTGATACAATAGGTTCTATTAGGAACTGATCCTATTAGGGATCACCTAGTTAAGGGATGGCTAGAATACCCGGTTAAGGGTTAAACCTTCTTAGAGGATTTCAAGAACTCAATGGTTTTGAGTCACCCTGTTAAAGGATTTACAGCAAGCCGGTTAAAGCTACCCTATTAAGGTATTTTCCAATTGTTGAGGTGGTTAGAGATCAACAGGTATTACAATGATCTGGTAACAACACTCAATGCTAATGTAGATCCACTTAAGCTCCTCTTCACCTTCTGTACTTACACTCTGTAGGTATCACTTCTCTTCTCTAGTCTGGCAAGAATCACATATCTGTTCTCTTGGATACACAAGCAACTTTTGCCAACAACCCTAGAAAGAAACACAACATCGACCTTATAGGAAAACAGATAGGTCGATAGCATAAACCCTAAACCCTAAACCTGTTAGGTTAAGGAATTCAAATGGTTCAATCCTGACCATTGAGCACATTGCATTAAATGCAACAGTCATGATCCAATCTCAAGACATTCTCCATAATTCATTTTCCACTAATTTCTTGGTGGCTGATAACCCATCACATGTTATCACCGTTTACAGACTTCACACATTCCCGAGGTAGATAGGAACAATTTCCTTCATGCAAGATCCTTCATGCACACAAGGATTACGTGGCAACATGATCTGTTCTTCGTTATCATGCTAACTCATCACACAAAGTCACCGATTGAGCCCCACAGGCTTGAAACACTTCAACCAGAAACCCTGAAGTTAAGACTCCCAATCGGTAGTCATATAACGCTTCCATGTACCGGTTCCCATAACCATATGCCGGTTCACCTTGAACAAACACACCGCTTCACTTTGGCACAAATGCCGGTTCACAATGTTATACCGGTTCTCTTCTCTTCATCATATTGGCATCAATGACAACACACAATGTCATTATGTCCTCATACCATTTCACATAATTCCAACAAAAGATTCAGATCAAGAATGTTGCTTGATATCTGGAAGATTTTGTAGCAATTTGGCAATCTGATGGAAGAAATAATGAAAAACAGTGTAATCAAAAGCATTAAGATTGAGAATTTATTACAACTCAGAATTAGGTTAAAAAAGGCATTTTGAAAGATTCTTCTTCACCATGTAATCAAGAGAGAAGATAAATAGCTACATAGTAAAAGATATTTGATAGAAAAACTAAGCTTGAAGCGATCATTCAGCAACTTCCTCCACTCAATGGTGAATCAAGAGGTTTTTTTTTTTTGGCGAGCTATCATTTTAAAACCCTAGAATCGTAATGACATCTATATCTGGAATTTCTACCCTCTAGTTGTTGAGATTTCTGAGAGGGAAAGGCCCATTTTCAAGAGACATCCTTTCAAATTGGTTGAAGATGATCTGGAAGGAACTTTTTATTCAGTTTTGTGTGGTGTTCTTCACAATGAAGACAAAAGGAAATACATTCATTGTGACATTGAAGAACTCATAAATGCAGACATGCTTACACTTTGTAACAATCATATTGCAGATAGTCTTGAAAACCTCGAGTCAGAATACTAGATTCTTCACGACTAGGGATTCACATAGTTTGTTCATTTTTGGGTATTCAATGAAGCAGAATGGATCTGGTACATCCTTAGCAAGGTTCATGATAAGTTTATTTGGCTAGAAAAATTATATAAGATCAAAAGCAGGCTATTCAGGTAGTCACATGCTTGAGTGCAACTTGTGAAATTCCCAGCTTGAGGGAAGTGCAAAATACCACTGTGGTAGCTCTTACCGATTCCCAATACGACAAAAGGTCCATGAAAATTAGTAATATAGTTGAGCATGATGTGAGATTCACCTCAATAGTGGTGGGATATAAATTATATCAATCCAACAGGCAAAACTCAGTCTCTAGTACTCCAATATCCACTACATATCATATACTAAAGGAGAATTAAAGGTATGACACCCTTTGTTCAGTACTCCTGAGTGAATTATTGAGTAAACTGAAGAAAATAAAATAAGACAAGAAGAATAGTTTCAAGTTTGGATCTTTAATTGTATACTTAGCTCTCTATTTCTTGAATGAGATCCCTGATATTGGTAAAGTCCAGTGGGCTTATGACAAATTGATGGCAATGCAAATCAAGAAAGGGTTGTTGGGCATAGGTGACACTACAATGAGAATATCTATCTTATGGGGCTATTTCAAGAACTTTCAAGCCTTTATGAAATCCCAAGAAATAATTCATAAAGAGATAGTAGAGAAGTATTAAAAGATAATTTGTTTTATGGTTGATAAAGATCAATTCCATATGGAGGCAGTCAAGCCAAGGACAACTTGGATCATGTCCATGGGGTATGAAGTTGATGTTAATATGCTTGAAGCATATCCACAACACCTACTAAGTCAACCGATAGATCAGGAAGAAGAAATATGTGGAACTTTTTGAGAAAAGGACTTGAACCTACATAAGAAATTCACTAAGGTTGGAAGGAAGAGGAAAGTGAGAAAGGAAGTCGAGGAACTGGTTGAGAAGATGGGTATCACCAAAGAAGTAGTGCAGAAGGAAAGGGAGAAGAACATTTTGAAGGAGAAAGATGTGGTGAAGCTACAAGCTAAACCAACTCCTCCTATGTAGACACAAGCCAAGCTTGGCAAATTAGCACCTACCTCCGGTGTACAAAAACTTGTATCTCTACCTAAGCCTAAACAAACCGTATCTATCGGTGGAGCAGGGAAAAGGAAGAAGAAGTCCACAAGACAATATATTGCAGTAGAAGAGGAAATAGAGTCGGATGAAGAGGTAAGGAAAGTAAAGAAGACTATTACCTATGCTAGGGTAGTCTAGAAGCCTACATCTAGTAATGCTCCTCTTTCCAAGAAAGTTAAATATCTAGTAGAGCCATCCAGAAAGGTTAGAGTAGGCAAGAAGAAGAAGTATGCAATAGATGAAGCTCTGAAGTTTGGTAAGATAGAAAGCCCATATGAAATTGTGCCCCCATTGACTTTGCAACAATTGATTGATGAAATTTTCAAAGATGGTAATTTGAAAAAATTCTTTGTATACTATAATTTTTTTGAGAATAAAGACCAGCAAACTATAGAAGAGGCAATTGTACACTATATGAATTCCTTCAGTAAAACATTGATTGAATTAATGTCTCTTATTTCAAAAGAGTTGTATGAATTCTTGGGTGCTTGACATCACACAACCAGTCTAGAAGATGAAAGGTTGAAAGAATTTACATTAGTAAAGGTGTCTCCAGAAATTACTAGAGAAGAAATACCTAAAATTTTGGGACTTGCAAAGGAAGAATTTCAAAGAAAGCATAGAGTGAATAAAATAATGTTCGGAAGAGTGAATGAAGTAGTGAAAGATGCTGAAAGTATTTTTAGAATTTTTTTGAAAGAAAGTAATTTAAAAGTTATTCCAAAGAAGCCAAAAGAACATTGAAGGAAAGACACTTCTCTTCCAAAGATTCATGTACAGATAGAAGCTCTACGAGATCAGCCAACTATACAAATTGATTCGGTTGAACAAGCTCCAGTTGATGCCTCTGATAATCAAGCAATGGATAAATTTGGTGATACTACTCAAGATTCTCCAGAGATAGAAATAATTATAGAGATGATAGAAGAGGAGTTAGGTGAAGTGGGGAATAATAAAGATGATGAAAAAGTTGGTGAAAAAGGTGATGAGGATAAAAATGCAGAATTGGTAAAGGAGAAGGGTGAAGAGAAAATAGATAAAACTCTGGCAACCTTGAATAAAGTTACTATCCCTGATAAGGGAAAGAAAATTGTAGCTCAAGATGATCTTTCACTTGGTCTGCTAGATCTAATAACCTTATCCCCTCTTCAAGCATTAAAGTTGGCCACTCTTGTTCAGATCAAGGCCAGTGAGGATTTACTCAAGTCCGCATCTAAGGAAAAAGAGGTAATATCTTTGGCCACTATAGTTTTGTAAAAAGGTTTGGCTGACCTTAAGAAGATTTCAAATGACTCACCCTTTGGTAAGCTTAAGGATATGTTAAATAAAGAAGAATTAGATTTTGTATCATTAGAGAAAGTTGCAGATGTAAAGGTTTCAATAAATTCAATGAGATGAGGCTTGAAACCTACTTGAAGACAATTGAAGTTGATAGACTATAGTAAAAACCATAGAGGATGAATTAGGTGAAGGCATAAAGATATTTAAATCATGTATAATTCTGCCTAAGTTTATTGCAGATATTGATAAGCAAATAAGAGATTTTGAAGGGAAGATTGTGATTATTGGTCATTGATTTGCCCCTCATTCAGTTTTTCCAAGTTCCCTTGAAGCTCAAATAATTGATTTTACTGATAAAATAAAAGGATTGAATAAAGAAAAAGAGAAAATGTTGAGCAGAGTGGGAGAACTGAGAAATATGATTATTCCCCGGAAGGACACCTTACTTGGAGCTTAACAGGTGCAGTCGGTGCATTATGTAAATCGATGCCATCTAATCTCAAAGGTGTTGAATTGCATGCATACATGTTCAATTCTATAACTAATGTTTTAGATTATTTCCTATGAGGATGGAATGGGTACTTGCAGTCCTTGAAGGTTACTTATGTAGATATTTTTAAATTCATGTAAATCCTTGCATTCTTTTGTACATAGGTTTTGGTTGATTCCTACCCTTTGCCATTGATGTCAAAGGGGGAGAGAGTTAGAGAGAACAATGAAAAATGATGCTTATTCTTAGGAGGATTCAGTTGAGTGTACAAAATTTAGATTATCAAATTGCTTGCAATTTTTGGAACTCTTAACTCTTATCATTTTTCACAATGTTGCCATGAATGCCAAAGAGGGAGATTGTTGGCATATGACACTATTCTGGTGATGCTTCGGTGAACATTGGTAATGTCTGATGTATGATATCACTTAGGAGTTGTCATTTATGGTAACTCGTCATATTGATCTTATCTAGTATGGAGTTTGGGTGCAAGTCGGTTGGTGATACTCTATGTACATTTTTGGTGAACAATTATCATTTCCAGTGATGTGTTTTTGGTTTTGGTGATCTAAGTTAAGTTGATTGAGTATGAGAAGTAGATTATCATACAATCCTATCCTCTGGTGATGTTTCCTAAGCATGTTGTTTGGTCTGATATTTGATAGAATAGTAAAATAGAGTTACCTTCATTGTTGGTGGTGTAAAATGTGGACCAGATGTCTTGACATAATTTTGGTGGTTGATGGTAAGATCAAGGTGATTGGATAGACTTATGGAAAATGTGTGATCATATGTTTTGGATCTAGTATATGGTTTTGTGAAGATTTTCACCCACTTGGAGTTTCACATTTCATATTTTTTATATTTTGTGAAGCCGACTTGTAGGAGAGAAATTTTAGTGGTGTGGATTGTTAGGATAACCGATGGACAACTGAGGGGGGGGGGTGTGAATCAGTTGTCAACAGATTATGAAACCTTAAGCACACACAACCTTCTACTAAAATGCATAAACCAAATACTGAAATAGCATATATAACAATTAAGAACAAACATAAATCATAGAACAATTACCATCCATCCACAACACATAATGCCAAGGTTTGTACATGGAAAACCCGGTAAAGAGAAAAACCATGGTGGGAAGCCTACCCATAGTCAGATAATACTTCTACAATAAGTATGTGATTACAATAAGAGGGGACCACACACGCGGGAAGACACATTGCCTAGAGTGCACTTCCTTCCAAGTATCTGAATATCCTCTTAACAGTAGTGACATGACTCTCTCTTGGATTAGCTTGATATCTAGCAGCCATGCACACATCATGCATAATGTTTGGTCTAGTCTGAGTAAGATATAGCAGTCCACCAACCATAGATTTTTACAAGCTCTGATTAGATCTCAAAGATTCATCATCTTAGTCAGCTTACAACTAGTAACCATAGGAGTCCCAATCGGTTTGGAGTCATCTAACCCAAACTTCTTCAACAATTCCTTCACATATTTAGTTTAATATATGAGGATACCCTTCCAAGTCTGTAAAATTTGCAAACCTAAGAAAAATTTCATCTCACCAATTATAGGCATCTCAAATTATTTCTACATATAACTAGCAAACTTCATGCTCAAGTCATCATCTCCACCAAAGAGAATATCATCAATAAAGACTTCAACAATCATGATGTTATCATTCTTAATCTTAAAGTACATATTGCTATTAGCAACACCTTTATTAAATCCCAATTTCAACAAATACTTATCAATTCTAGCATACCAATATCTAGGGGCTTGCTTTAATCTATACAGAGCTTTCTTTAGTTTACATACCATGTCCCCATCATCCGATAATTAAAATCCATCAGGCTGCTCAATGTAGACTTCTCCCTCAAGATCGCCATTTAAATAGGTAGATTTGACATCCATCTGATATACTTTGATATCTTTATAAGAAACATAAGCAATCAATAGTCTAACAACTTCAAGTTTGGCAACCGGAGAAAAAGTCTCCTCATAATCAATTCCTTCTTTCTAAGAATATCCTTTGCAAACCAATCTAGCTTTATTTCTAACAACTTCATCGACTTCATTCAATTTATTTTAGAATACCCATTTAGTACCAATAACATTCTTATCCTTAGGTCTAGGCACAAGTTCCCATGTATTATTATTTTCAATCTAACTTAATTCTTCTTCCATAGCTCTCATCCAATTTTCATCTTTACAAGATTCAACAACATCTTTAGGTTCAACTTTAAAAATCAAACATACTTCTTCAACAACTAACATTATTCTAGTAATCAAACCTTTATTCTTATCACCAATAATATGATTTTCAAAATGATTCAATCTTACATACCTTAGAGTCTTCTGATTGTTCTAATTTTTCAAGTTCCTGCACCTCTTCACAAAAAACAACAATATCCAAATTAACTATCTCTACCAGATCATTCTGCTTAGGTTATTTAGTTTGAATAGGAGCTAAAACAATATGTTGACCATCATCATATCCACATGCTCTTATCTCCTTCCCAAGGTTCTCATCCACCTTCACATTTTCACTTTCTACTATCTTTCTCAGTCTCTTCTTGTAGCACCAGTAGGATTTTCTCTTTGTAGAGTATCCCAAGAAAATTCCTTCATCACTTCTAGAATCAAATTTTCCTATATCCTCATCTCTGTTGATATAACATTTTCTACCAAATACTCTGAAGTATCTCAGAGTAGGAACATAACCAAACCATAGCTCATAAGGGGTCTTATCAGTATCATCTTTAATATGAACTCTATTGAATGTGTAAACAACAGTGCTAATAGCTTCTCTCTAGTAGATCTTCAGAATATTCCCTTCAATCAACATAGTCCTTGCAGCATCCAAGATAGTTTTGTTCTTCCTCTCAATAACTCCATTCTGCTGAGGGGTTCTAGGAGCAGATAATTGTCTTCTAATTCCATGCTTCTCACAGAATTAATTGCTCACTAGAACAAAATTATCAACCTCTATCAGATCTCAGACACTTAACCTTTAATCTAGATTCAATTTCCACCTTAGCTTTGAATATCTTAAACTTGTCTAACGCTTATGATTTCTCCTTCAAAAAGACAACCCACGTCATCCTAGAATAATCATCAATTAGAAAAATAAAATATCTATCTTCTTGCACACTTCTAACATTTGCAGGTCCACACAGGTCAGTATGCACAAGATCTAGCAATTCATCAGATGTATACTATTTGCTCTTGAAATAAATTCTTGTTGGCTTACCCAACTGAAATTCCTTACATATCGGGTTAGTAGGCTTAACAATCTTAGGCAAATCTCTAACAACTTGAGTAGAACTAATCTTAATCATAGAATCAAAATTTACATGACACATTCTCCTATGCCACAACCAACTCTCATCAATCTGACCACTCAAAGAACTTTTCTCACTAGCATTCAAATGAAAAATGTTACCCTTCTATCTTAGTTCTAGATGCAATTTCTATATCAGAGGCATTTAGGATATTTCATTTTCCATCCTTTAATTGTATATCATAACCTTTATCAACGATTTGTCCACCGCTCAAAAGATTATGCTTCAAACCTTGAACATACAAGATATCATCAATGTTATGCTTACCATCAAAATAAATAGAACCTCTCCCATGGATCACATAGGATTTGTCATCTCCAAATCTTACTATTCCACCATCATACCTTTCCATGCTCATAATTTTTCTTTTATCACTGGTCATATGATGTGAACAACCACTATCAATCACCCGTTCATCCTTCTCTTCAACTTTAGTAGCTTGTGGAATCAACAAGTACTGGTCTATCTTCCTTAATGACAATAAATATAAATTCATCTCCTTCTAATTCTTCAGCTGTAACACCTTCATCAACAACATAATAATAGTTTTTCTAATTCCTATACTTCTAGTTAGACTTGTAATGCTTATCACACTTTTCATGCTTCTCATATCTATCATTTCTATCATGCCTATCAAACTTATCATGTCTGTCATACTTAGCCATTCTCTCCGGGAATCTACAAGCAAAATGTCCTATCTTATTACAAGAGAAACATTTCAAAGGGAAATTTTCATCATACTTACTGGATCCTTTAGGTAATCTCTGGGAAATCAATACTTCAAGCTCATCCAACTCTTTTTCTTGTTCTTCCATCTCTTTCCTCTCTCTTTCATATCTAGATATTTTGCACTCATCATGATCATACTTATGCTTACTAGATATAGATGTTGATTCTCTGAATGTTGTCTCAAACTTTCCATGTGATTCTACAAATTCTCTTATCTCAAACGCAACAATGTTTCCAACCAACATATATCTTGTCACTGTAGTCACACTCTGGATCTCATCAATAGCAACAACCTTATTTTTATAAGTAAGAGGTAAAGATCTCAACATGTTAGCAATCATTTCATCTTCCTCAATGGTTCCACCGACACATCTGATACCTAGGACAAGGTCATTTACCTTAGCCATGAAAGAGTGTATGTTTTCATCATCTCCCATCTTCATCATCTCATACTTTCCTTTCAAACTCTACAACTTAGCAACTTTCACTTGTTTATCTCCTTCATATAGGATTTCAAGCTTTTCCCAAATCTCATGTGCAGTCTGAAGTCCCATTGCATTTGTCATCTCAGAATCAGTCAAGGCACTAAGAAATTCTTCCTTTTCTCTAATATTATGTTCATGTTCCTTGATCTCATTGGGAGTAGTTGGTCCATTTGGAGGAGCAGAATAGGCATTTTTTGTGATCTTCCAGTAATCTTCACCAAGACATTTCAAGTGCACTTACATCTAGTTCTTCCATATTTTATAGTTACTTTAATCAGACCTCAGACCGTCCTTAAAGATAACACCCTGATTTACCATCCCAGATCTCCTCTAGTGGCTAAGATTCTTCTGGAGGATCTAGCTCTGACACCAATTGTTGGCAACAATAATGAGGGAAGACTAAGAGGGGGGTGAATCAGTCTTCACCGGATTAACAAACTCAACTACAAAGACATATCTGATCAATTGCAGCAATAATAAAGATAAACAAATTAATAGAACAATACACAACACCAATATTTTTTATGTGGAAAACATGGTTAAGGGAAAAATCACAATGGGAACCTACCCATTGTAAGATGATACTCTGTAGTAGTATGTGAGAATATTACAATGGGGATTGCACATGCATTTAGGCACACTTCCTAGAGATCACTTCTCAAATGATAATGGTATGAAAGGCTACAACCCTCAGGGAAAACTCACTAACTTACAACAAGACTCAGACTACAATCTGGAAGGAATGAACTACAATAATAGCATCTACAAATGTTTGATGACAAATCCGGTTAAGCACAAATGTCTACCTTGCAACACCAATCCCTCCTTAATCACAACACTAAAAGATGAATCACTTGATCGCACATACACCACTCTCTCATAATGCAGATAGAACCTTAATACCCAAATTACATAACAACACCACCTATTTATAGAAATCATCAACCTTGAAAACAAGCTCTACTGAACCCTCAACTCACAATTCCAAAATTACATCACACAATAAAAAGATCAACCACCGGACCAATATAATGATTTACATGACATAAAATGGACCTAATTAAAATTCCCAAATGCTCAACTCCACCGAAAATCATGCGAAGGTTAGCTGAAACACGCTAAACCACCAAGAATACTACATTACACAAAAATTATCACTGGTTCATCAAAGTCACCAAAAAATGATACAATGATCAATGCGGATAATAAAAAAAAATAGGACATGACTAGGAAATACCAGCAAGGATGTTAAAATCATCAGAAACAGCTACACCAACACCACTTATCAAATATTCATTTATCAACGTCTAAAAGCTCAAGAACACAACCAATCAGCAACTTTCAAAGAAAGATAACTTGCAGAGCACCAAATCATGATATATATACAATGAAGATACACATGACTATCCCAAAATCTCAGCACAAGATTTGATCACACTTGAATATACCAGAGGAAATACCAAACTCTACAAAATAGTGATCAGCAAAATAAAACTGCAAAACCAGATCATAAGATCTTCCCAAACACACTAGAGGAAATCATAGGAATATGTTGACATCAATGACTACAACATTTCCTAGTAGCAACAATGACCAAGAATATCCAATAATCTCATATGGTTAGATAACTACAAGGGTCAATTCAATAATGTTCATATGTTTTATTGGTTGAGTAGAATGCATGTAGAGAGGCATATGCCTCATATTTGTAGTGTTTTTTAAGTAGGGCATCGGAAGGGGGAGCATTATGGAGAAGGTGCATATTTGAAGAGAGCTCTAGTTAAGGAGAAATTGAGGATTTTAGGTGCAAATTTCTTTAATGCACGTTCTATTGTTGATTGGTGTAGTTCATCATTGTCACAGGGAGGGATAGTTGATTCAGTAGTGCGCAGATTCTTTTGGTTGGTTGAGGAGGGAATAGTAGGAGATTGATTGTATTATCAAACAATTAAATATTCTTCAAAGATGCATTCATTTTGTAGCTTAGAAGCAAGTACATGGACCATTTGGACATGAGAATTGGCTTGTTTGTTAGAGTTATGTTCAATGTGATTGGTATCAATGCAAGTCAAGTGAGTGGGTTGATACATGGGTTCCACAATATCTAACTCTTTTATCTCAAACAATATCCATGTTAAATGATGACATGGAAATTTTAATTGAGTATGGCCATCTTTTAGATCTTCTACAACCAGGACATTTTATTGTAGTGGTTGCACCATAGGGGAATGAAGAGAGATCAGACTATTGGTTGGTAGATGGGTTCACACATTTTATAGGTTTAGTTGTTGTTGCAGGAACTTGGTTGTGAACATACATGATTAGAAAGAATTTTATACCTACATTTGAAGACTACAAGAGACACAAAACCATTCTCATGTATTCACACCTTATTATATCTACAAATCTCAAGTTGTTGAGGCATCAAGCAAGACCAAAGACCAAAGAGCTATGGATAGTGACTAGTGTTGATCATGAAGCAATATCGGATACTCTTAAGCAAGGAGATGACCCTTCAGCCACACTTGACTAGTAGGTCTTTATTATCTCTTATTTTTTTATCATGCATTTCATCTCAAATAATGATCATAAAACCATAATGTTCAAGTTTTTTACGTGTATATTAAGAATGTGTTAAAAATGCAGGTCTAATTTGATGAACATTATTATTGCATCATGATTTTTGTATGCGCGTAGTGGGTACACTTGATATAATTTGTATAATCCTATCTCTTTGTTAATCTAATGTCTTTGTTTATTATCATGCATTTCATTTCAAATAATGATTATAAAACCTTTATGCTAATGAAAATCTTTTTGATTCAATACTATTGCATTACGATTTTTGCATCAACATAGTGGGTACACTCAGTATAATCCCACCTCTCCATTTATTATCATGTTTTTTATGTGTATATTAACAACTCTTAAAAATGTAGGTCTTTTTGATGTTGTTCACATTGCTTATG
This sequence comes from Cryptomeria japonica, assembly GCF_030272615.1. Lineage (NCBI taxonomy): Eukaryota > Viridiplantae > Streptophyta > Pinopsida > Cupressales > Cupressaceae > Cryptomeria > Cryptomeria japonica. The sequence goes on along the minus strand of NC_081412.1, from coordinate 614,846,265 downwards.
TTGGTATTCATTTTTATACAGGCATTTCTCTATGTAAGCTTTTCTCTTACGACATGAGGATGTCTGATGCACATGAAGTGAGATGTTGTATTTGTATATGAGAACATTGATGCAACTTTGTTATGATGATATATGATGTATCTATACATGAGAACAAATATATACAATATATTTACACATGAGAAAATTGGTGTAATTGTATTGTTCATATATAATATATTTGTACATGACGAAACTGGTTTAGTTGTATTGATGATATACAATGTATTTGAACATGAGTACATTGTTGTAGTTGTATTATTTTGTTCACCTCGATTTTGAGGTCTATCAATTATCAATTGAGAAAAAAAATTCCTTCAATCTAAAAATTCTTTATTATATTCTAGTTTGTATGTAATCCAGGATTTAATTTGGCTATTTTCGCAGGCCTTTCCATCTATTGTGTTTAAGCACATAGTGAAGTCTTATTTGAAGGTTGAAATCTTTGCAAGATCTGGGTGTGTGAAAAATATGAGTGCTTGTCATTTTGGAAAAATCAAACATTGATTCAAATAAAAGACACCCTTCTAACAAAATGTGCAGTTTGAATTAATCTATGGGCAATAGACTGCTGATTGATTACAGGCCATAGGAAACAGTCTAGGGAAGTTTCATTGTAATTCCAATCTATGCCGCATGGGAGTGTTTACATTTCCAATTCTGAGAATGGGATTTTTCTTCACCTTTCACTTCAACCCCAATTCAACCCGCTCTTTGCATTTCTCTTCTCTATATATCATCATTATCATTCTTAATTCAATGTGACAGATTGTGTTTTGTCTTGTGCTTAAAGCATCTGGGGCTGAATTTTTGACATATGAACAAGAGAAAAGAACTAATAGAGTGGCCACTTGGAACCCTTTGTCTTTGCCAAAGCTTTAAAAATTAGGGTTTACATTCTTGAAAAAGATTCCTGTCAAGCATGAGAGGCCTTGGATGAGATAGTAATATGGCTACAAGTATGGGAGGTTGGGTCATCGATAGCATTCCAAATGGTGAGATATGGCATATCAAATTTTGACACTTTTTCACACTTAGGGTGCTCAAGGGATGATATTGGTAGGGTATGGTCCTAAGAATTCAAAAGATTGGGGGGTAAAATAGGAGTATTCCTAGGGTGATAATTCTTGACCAGATGTGCTAGGACCGATGGTTCATTCCCATGATGAGAAGATCGAGAAATTCGCTTTGTGGCAACTTTTCATTGAGTGAAACTAAAAAAGAATTTGTCAACTGAAAAAATGTTGCCCTATGAAAAATACTCCGAATCTTGAAAATACGAGATAAGATATTTTAGATGGCCCTCATGTGACCCTGTAGGTTCAAATGGATCATTCACAGGTGCCATGGTTCCTAAGATCCGACTTGTCAAATTTTGATAATTTTAACACTTAAGGCGCTCAAGGGAGAACGTCGGTAGGGTATGGCTCTAAGTGTTCGACCAAGTGGGGGGTAAAATAGGAGCATGCCTAGGGTAAGAATTCCTAATAGAACATGTTGGAATTGATGGCTCATGGTCATGAAAAGCAGAGTGAGAAATTAGCCCCATGACAACTTTTCATTGAATGAAACTGATGATTTTTTTGCCAACTAAAAAAATGTTTCCCTAGGAAAACTGCTCTAAATATTAAAAATTTGAGATAGGTTTTTGTAGACAACCCTCACACAACCCTATAGGTTCAAATAGATCATTTGCAGGTGTCACAGATTTCGAGATACAACCTATCAAAGTTTGATTATTTTTTTGCACTTAGGGCACTCAAGGGACGACGTTGGTAGGGTATGGCCCTGAGAATTTGACCAAGTTGGGGGGTAAAACAAGAGTATGACTAGGGTAAGAATTCCTAACTAGACATTTGGGACCAATGGTTCGTGCCCACGGTGAGCAGAACATGAAATTCGCTTTGTGGCAACTTTTCATTGAATGAAACTAATCATTTTTTTGTCAATTAAAAAAATGATGCCTTACAAAAACCACTCCAAATCTTTAAAATATGAGACAATATATTGTAGGAAGCCCTCACATGACCCTGTAGGTTTAAACAGATCATTCACAAGTGCCATGGTTTCTGAGGTATGGCCTGTCAAATTTTGACAATTTTTTGCACTTAGGGTGCTCAAGGGATCGTGTCGGCAAGGTATGGCCCTGAGCGTTTGACCGAGTGGAGGGGAAAAACATGAGCATTCCTAGGGTAATAATTCCCAAATGGATGTGTTGGAATCGACGGTTCATGGTCATCATGAGAAGAATGAGAAACTAACCCCATGGCAACTTTTCCTTGAATGAAATTGAGGATTTTTTTGCCAACTGAAAAAATGTTGCCCTACGAAAAAAATTTCGAATCTTGAAAATCAGAGATAGCATTTTGTAGGTAGCCCTCATGCAACCCTATAGGTTCAAATGGATCATTCACGGGTGTTGTATATTTCAAGATACAACTTGTCAAAGTTTGAAAATTTTTTGCACTTAGGGCAATCAAGGGACAATATCAGTAGGGTATGGCCCTAAGCATTTGAATGACTCAGGGGGTAAAACAAGAGAATGCCTAGGGTAAGAATACCTAACCAGATATGCTAGGACCAATGATTTGTTCCCATGACAAGAAGAATGAGAAATTCACTCCATTGCAACTTTTCATTGAATGAAAGTGACGATTTTTTCATCAACTGAAAAAGTGTTACCCTTGTTAGACACAATGCACCACTGATAGGGGGTGAATCAGTGGTTCTCAATCTATTCCCTTTTAAATATTCTACGTTATCATATAGATTAATATATTCTAACTTAATGTAGACTTACCGGTTACTAAGGAGACTAAACACAAATGCATTCATACTCAAGAGGACAACACATAACACCACCATGTGCGAGGAAAACCCCAAATGAGAAAAACCTCGGTGAGCAATGCTGGTGGAGTCTACTTCTCCAATCTAGCCTCACAATGAAACTCTATTACATAATTTAGGGCACCAACCCAAGGAGCTACAACCCTTAATTTAGGGCACCAACCCCTACACAGTTTATAGGCTACAACCTAAAGGAGCTACAACCCCTGCACCAAGATACAACTTAGTGATCACAATGAAAATATCAATTACAAAAGTAGTTATCTTGTTACAAGTGAATCTTATAACCATTTTATATACCTAACTCTACTAGTGAGATACCTTCTCTACTACACTGTAACACTTCTCTTTTTGTTCTCATCTGCTGCTTCACTGCTGACAAACTCTACTAGTTCACCTCTAATCTCCTTCCGCTCTGCTGGATCTTCACCTTACGCTATGCTCTTCACCAGTACTCCACTCTGTTGGTTCTATGTCTACCTTCTCTGTAGCTTTCTTCGCTTCTGGTTTGTCGGTATAATCACTACCGGTTCTATACAGCTACTGGTTGAACACTTCAACCTGGTTCTCCCTCACACTCAATATCTTTCATATATTTTTTGAGCACTTGACTGATTTTCTCTCACATGTAGAAGTAACACTTAATAAATTTGTAGTAGCACTCTCTTCTTCTATTGAGAAGCAACTTAACTATGTCTTTGGTCTGCATATTTATAGCTTGGTTTTCCTGCCAAAGGCCTATTCAAATTATAGGCAGTCAGGGTTTTCTCATCATCCTCGAGTCAAACCAAATCCAATCAGATCTTGCTTGATTTGATCTCTCTGACAGCCAACTATACACATCCACCATTAATGTGTCTTCTCAATCATGCCTTCTAACTTTGGCAATCTACTTTTTACCTTGTCGATTGTCTCTTGGTCAAGCACCGAGATTGGTATTGTTGTTTCCTTCATCTACCTCAGTCTCCTCACTCACTTTGAGTTATCTCTCAGTTTTACTCTAGGCCTCAAGTTGAAAACCTCTACAACATCTCTGTAACACATCCCATGATTTGTGGGATCTGCCATTAATGTTGACCAACTCTGCAACTACTTCGTCGATGCATAGTCCATCAACCGTTGTAGCAATTTTGCCACATTTACTCCATGTGGCATTCATGACAACCATCTGCCAGCTTGGATCTTCATGTCAGTCTAGATAGGATCACCGACCAAACACTCTACCGATTCCTCTTTTCTGTAGGTTTACTAACCTTGCCAGTATCTTACATTGTATCGGTTAACTCCTCATGTTTGTACTTTGCTAAACTGTCGTGGAACTCCTTAATCGATCATTAGACATATCTATCCAAAGCATTCTCATCTTCATTAGTTAGAGTCACAACTCTTAGCCTCTTTACTTCCTTACCGGTTCTCATGCTTATCGATAGCCTTCTTGATGACACCATGTCATCAACCTTGCATTCTACTTCTCTTCCGGTGGAACACTCAACCGGTAAACACTCTTGATGATACTATGTCATCAACTTTCACTAGACTCCATCTAAGGCATCTGCATGTCGGTTTCATTCTCTATTTCCAGTTGCTTCACTTTTCCTTCTTCATCATCAGACCAGACAACATCTCTGCTAGTTTGTCAAAGATGACAAAACCACCACTCTTCATCTACACTGACATCCCAACATGCCTTCTCTGTCAGTCTAGTGCATAACCCTAATCTCATGCACTCAAGGCATTCCTTTGTTTTGCCAATAGATCTGGTGCTAGCCTTCAAACACTTGCCTTTACCTCTTCTTCCTTATCTCACATAACTATGATGCACATTGTGCATGATAGGAGATAAGCTCCACATACCAGTTGAGTGAAACCTTGTCATCCACATCTTGTAATGAACTCATGTGACTTCCCTATTTGTGCAACACATCTTCAAATAGGTACATGTGATCTGATGTTGGCACTTTCACTATCAGTCATCTCTTCCCATAGTGACTGCATCTTCATCCGATGGGAGTCCTATTGTTCTGCAACCTCACAACATACCAGTGACCTGTTCATTCTTCTCCTCCGGCGTTTATGTGATTTAGATAACATTCTGCCTCTTCATCATAAACAATAGCTCAAGCACCTTGGCCATCTAGCTTGTACACTAGTCATGACCTTTCCAGGCTGACAACCACTCGCTTGGTTGATCTGTCTTCTCCATGTCAATACATCACTTTCCAATTGACAACATTTCCTTACTGGTGATATACTATACCAGTACCGGTAACCTTACCACTTAATCCACACAAGGTAGGCACTAACTTGTGTACCAGTGACTCTCGGGGTCATCTTCCTTACCTTACTGATGTTCTACAACACAAGGTAATATCAAAGATATCTCATCCTATACTCCTCCATGGCAGTGTTGCACATACATCTCTTCTACCAGTAGAAATCCCATACTGGTTGACATCAATGAAAACACACTACCAGTAGTCCTATGAAAACCACTCCGAATCTTGAAAATATGAGATAGATTATTGTATTCATCCCTCACATGAATCTATAGGTTCAAATGGATCATTTGGAGGTGCCACAGTTTCCAAGATACGGCCTATCAAATTTTAACAATTTTTTGCACTTAGGGTGCTTAAGGGACACTGCTGGTAGGGTATGGCCCTAAGTGTTTGACTGAGTGGGGGGATAAATAGGAGTATGCCTAGAGTAAGAATTCCTAATCAGATGTGTTGGAACTAATGGTTCATGGTCACAATGAGCAGAACAAGAAATTAGCCCCATGACAACTTGTCATTGAATGAAACTGATGATTTTTTTGCCAACCAAAAAAATGTTACCCTAAGAAAACCTCTGCGAATCTTGAAAATCTGAGATATGATTTTGTAGAGAGCCCTCACGTAACCCTGTAGGTTCGAATGAATCATTCATAGGTGTCATGGTTTTTGTGATACAATCTATCAAAGTTTGACAAGATTTTTTGCACTTAGGGCACTCAAGGGACGACATCACTAGGGTATGGCCCTGAGTGTTCGATCGAGTGGGGGGGTAAACTAGGAGATAGTGTAAAGATCTTAAAATTTTCAAAGGCTTCATATTTCTCCCTTATAAAATTAACTCACATCATTCTAGAATAGTCATCAATGATTAGCATGAAATATCTATCTCCCTAAAAAATTTTTATTCTAGCAGGACCACACAAATCAGTATGAATAAGATCAAGAACATCATTAGATTTATCTTGTATACTCTTAAGAGAAGTTTTGATCTGCTTACCCATTTGACATTCCTTACATACCAGATTATAGGGCTTCACAATCTTAGGTATATCTCTAACTACTTTAGTAAAACTAATCTTTACAATACAATAAAAAATCACATAACACAACCTCTTATGCCATAGCCAACTTTCATCAATATGTTCAATCAAACATGTCTTCTCACCAGAGTTCAAATGAAAGATGTTACCTTTAGTCTGAGTATGGTTGTAATTTCCAATCCAGATCTGTTAATGATTTTGCATTTTCCATCCTTGAACTATAATTGAAATCCCATATCCACCAACTATCCTACACTCAAAATATTATGCCTTAATCCTTCAACATAATAAAAATTATTAGTGTTATGCTTACCATCCATTGATATAGTTCCTCTTCCTTTGATCATGCATGCTTTGTTATCTCTAAATCTAACCAGAATGCCATCAAATTATTGAAAAGATAGAAACTTCCTTTTATCTATAGTCATATGATGTGAGCATCCATTGCCTATTACCCATTCATCCTTGTCTTCAACTTTAGCAGCAAGGGCCTTCTCCTCATTTTGAATAAATGGTTCTGAAACATCTTCCTTGATAGCCAAAAATACCAATTCATTTCCATTGTCAGACCTAGTAGTTGGATCTTGTGTCGGTTCATCATCAGAGTCATCAGTCATGCCTTCCTCATCTACATAGTAGCATTATTTGTCTTTGTTTCTCCTGTACTTATGCTTTTTTTGATAATCATGGTTAGGCCTAAAAGATCTTCTAGCTTTCTCCTCAAATCTTGAATTCCTCTCAGGACATCTAGATGCAAAATGACCTATCTTATTACATGCAAAATATTTAAAAGGTGATTTTCCTTCAAACCTACATCCTGTCGGACTTTTAGGTACTCTTCTAGAAAATAAGGCTTCGAGTTGCTAAAACTCTTCATCTTATTTCTTCATATCTTCAATTTCCTTTGCATATAAATTTTTCCAATTACTCTTGTTGGTTGATGATGTACATGCATGAAAACAAATTTAGTCTTTGTAGCTTCAGGAGGACCAAATTCTACAAGCTCAAAAGTAGATTACTTTCCAACCAAGGTATCCCTATTAACAAAAGTATTAGACATAGTTCTCAGCTCATTAATTGCAGTAGCCTTCATCTTGTAAGTCGGTGGCAAAGCTCTCAGTAATTTAAAAACAATCTCATCTTCGCTCAGAGATCCACCATACAATTGAATTCCCATAACCATTTCATTAACTCTTTCCATAAAAGCAGTAATTATTTCATCTTTCTCCATTTTCAAGTTCTCATACCTCACCCAGTAACCATCAAGTTTAGCAATTTTAATAGTAGGGTCACCTTCATTCAAAGTCTCCAACTTCTCCCATATGGATTTAGCAGATGATTTGTCTTATAGTCCCATAACTCGCTGATGAGAAAGGGCACACATAAGGGATTCTCTAGCTCTACAAACATTTTCAATATTTTTATTTAATTCTGTTAGAGGAGGATTCCCAGAGTTCGGATCATAAGGAGTATATCCTTTCTTAGTGATCTCCCAAATCTCCTTGCAAAGACATCTTAGATGTGTCTCCATCCAAATATTCCATACTCTGTAGTTTGTTGAATCAAGCTTAGGTGTTTCTCTCTGGAAAATAACAACAAATGAACTATTAGATGACATAGGTTATTCCTCAAGTGGTTAAGCTTCTACAAAGAGGACCAGGCTCTAATACCAATTGTTAGGATAACCGATGGACAACTGAGAGGGAGGGTAAATCAATTGTCAACAGATTATGAAACTCTAAGCACACAAAACCTTTTATCAGAATGCATAAAAAAAATAACGGAATAACAGATATAACAATTAAGTAGAAACATAAATCACAGAATAGTTACCATCAATCCAAAACACATAACATCAAGACTGCCCATAGTCAGATAATAATTGTGGAGTAAGTATGTCATTACAATAAGAGGGGCTTGCACATGTAGGAAGGCACACTTCCTAGAGTGCACTACTCATCACAAAAGGAGCCTCACTGACTACAAAAAAAATCTAGACTACAATTCGGAAAGATGAATGAACTACAAGAATAACGTCTCCTATGCCTAAGTATAGTTCCAATTAATATCAATAACGAAGGTTCTAAAACCTCTTCCACAATCCCAATTCAATCACCTGTGATTGACCAAATCATTTGTTTGCTGTTTGGAGGAATTGATTTTGTGTTGCATTGATGTTGTGTCATTGATGTCAACACTAGCTGTTTTGGCTGCTTTATCAATATCATTTTGGTCCCGGTAGGTTGTTTGGTTTTTCATTGGATTAGATCATGATGATCTGGTATGCTCTGGTATGTTTGGGTTATGGAATTGTCTTATTCATGCTACTCAGATTCATGTTCAATCTATTGGTTTTGATTTGGTGATCGGATGCTATCATGTATGTTGGCAAGCTTGGTTTGTTGTTCTAGGGAGGGTCTCACTGACATAGATTTGTTGAAGATCTTTGATTTTATACATAAGTGGTGTTGGTGAAACTTCTAGTGGAGATTTAGGATGCTAATGGTGATCATGTTTGAGACTTGGTTGATTAGGATCATTGCTTTACCGTGTGTAGACCTTAATTGGCTCCCGATTTATCTAGGTTATGGACTACTTAATGTAACATGTCGATTGGACTTCTCGATGTGTTTTCGAGATGTCTTATGGGTTGGATATTATTTTTTTGGTCTCAGGACAACATGTTTTGTAATTATGTAATTGTTTTATTGTTTGGTGGTCGACCTTATTATTTGTAGTCGAGGGTTTGTATATATATATGATGTAAGATCTCATTGTAGATAATCATGGAATGAAATAGGAGAAAATAATGTAATAATAATTCAGGTAGAGGATTTGGTCGATCATTGGTGATTGAGTTGGGTTTATGCAAGAGGATTTAGTCCTCTAGCATTGAGCTTAGCTAGAACTATACTCAGACATAGGAGATGCTATCTTTGCAGTTCATTATTTCCTCCGGATTGTAGTTTGGATTTCTATGTAGTCAGTGGGACTCCTTTTGTGATGAGAAATATGCTCTAGGTTGTTGGCCTTCCTGTAAGTGTAGGCCCCTCATTTGTACTCACATACTTACTATAGAAGTATTATCTAACTATGGGTAGGCTTCCCACCGTGGTTTTTCCCTTTACCAGGTTTTCCACATACAAATATTGGTGTCATGTGGATGATATTTATTCTCTAATTGTTCTTTATGCTTAATTGGTATATCTGCTATTTTGGTAATTGGTTTATGAATTTCAGTATTGATCTTTTGGGTTCTGGTATTAAAGTTTTGATTTCTTGAGCTTTTAGTAATATATTTACAACTGATTCACCCCCTCCTCACAGTTGTCCTCCAGTTATTTGAACTGTTTAACAATTGGTATCAGATCTCTCGTCCTCTCTGCAAAAGCTTAACCACTTGATGAAGATCCTATGGTGACCAACATTTCAAGTTCATCTAGTTCATCTACTGCTATCTTTCATCAAGAGATATTCCTAGGCTTGATGGAACAAATTACAAAGTATGGAAGATTCAGATAGAAACTCATCTGAGATGTCTCGGTAAGGAAATTTGGGAAATCATAGAGAATGGTGTAACATTTTATAATCCGGCATCTAACAATCGTCCTCTGATAGAACTAGATAAGGAGATTGAGAATGATTTTATAGCAAGAGATGCCCTCTTGTGTGCACTTTCTGATCAACAAATAATGGGATTAACTGACAAATCATCTACAAAGGCTATATGGGACAAGTTAGAGACTCTTAATGAAGGTGACCCTATTTTGAATATTGCTAAACTTGATGGTTACTGGGTGAGATATGAAAACCTGAAGATGGAAGAAGATGAAAGGATTACTGCATTCATGGAAAGGGTAAATGAGATTATTATGGGAATTCAATGTTGTGGTGGAACTCTGAGTGAAGATGAAATAGTTTCAAAAGTTCTAAGAGCTTTGCCACCAACTTACAAGATGAAGGCTACTACAATTAATAAATTGAGAACAATAGCTAATACTTCTATCAATAGAGATACCTTGGTTGGGAAATTATCTTCTTTTGAGCTTGAAGAATCTGGACCTTCTATAACTATGAAGTCTGAACCTCCTTTTCATGCATCTACATCATCAACTGGAAAACAAGATTGGAACGATTTGTATGCAAATGAATTGGATGATATGAAGAGAGAAGATTAATAATTTGAGCAACTTGAAGCCCTATTTTCTAGAAGAGTACCCAAAAGACTGGTAGGAAGTAAGTATGAAGGAAAAGCACCTTTTAAATGTTTTGCATGTAATAAGATAGGTCATTTTGCTTCTAGATGTTCTCAAACGAATTCAAGATTTGAAGAAAGAGCTGGAAGATCTTTTAAGCCTAACCCTGGATATCAGAACAAGTATAAGTACATGAAAAAATAGAGATAAATCATGCTACATAGTGGATGAGGAAGGTGTGACTGTTTCTGATGATGAACCAATAAAAGACTCTACTAGTGGTTTCGACAATGGAAAGGAATGGGTGTTCTTGGCTATCAAGGAAGATGTTCTGGCACTGGAAGAGAATGTACCTGAAGAGAAGGCCCTGGCTACTAAAATTGAAGATAAGGATGAATGGGTAACTGATAGTGGATGTTCACATCATATGACTAGAGATAAAAGGAAGTTTCTATCTTTGGAAGAATTTGATGGTGGTCTGGTTAGATTTGGAGATGACAAAGAATGTATGTTCAAGGGAAAAGGAACTATATCACTGGAGGTAAGCACAATAGTGATAATATTTATTATGTTGAAGGTTTAAGGCATAATATTTTGAGTGGAGGACAATTGGTGGATAAAGGATTTCAATTACAATTAAAGGATGGAAAATGTAAAATCAGTAATAGATTTGGATTGGAGATTGCAACTGGTACTCAGACAAAAGTTAATATATTTCATTTGAATTCTAGTGAGAAGACATGTTTGATTGCACAAATTGATGAGAGTTGTCTATGGGATAAAAGACTATGTCAAGTGAATTTTGATTGCATGGTAAAGATCAGTTCAACTAAGGCAGTTAGAGATATACCTAAGATAGTGAAGCCCTATAATCTAGTATGTAAAGAATGTCAAATGGGAAAACAGGTCAGAATCTCTTTTAACAGTATACAAGACAAATCTTATGATGTTCTTGATCTTATTCATACTGATTTGTGTGGCCCTGGTAGAGTTAAAAGTTTTCAAGGTGATAGATATTTTATGTTAATCATTGATGATTATTCTAGAATGATGTGGGTTACTTTTCTAAGGGAGAAATTTGAGGCTTTTTAAAAATTTAAAATCTTTAAAGCTAAAGTTAAAACTGAGATAGTATTGGAGATTAAATGTTTAAGGTCAGATCATGGTGGAGAATTCACATCCAGTGAGTTTAATAACTTTTGTGAGAAGTATGGCATAAGGAGATAATTTTATGCTCCCTGGACACCTCAACAAAATGGAGTTGTGGAAAGGAAGAACAAAAATATCTTGGATACTGATAGAACAATGATGATGGAAGCTAATCTACCTCATATCTACTAGAGAGAAGTAGTGAGCACATTAGTCTATACATTAAATAGTATACATATCAAAGGAGAAACCAATAAGACACCTTATGAATTATGGTTTGGCAATACACCTACAATTAAGTATTTCAGAATCTTTGGTAGTAAATGTTATATCAGGAGAGATGATTTCATTGGCAAATTCGATCCTAGATGTGATGAAGGAATATTTCTTGGTTATGCTAATGAAAAAAAAGAATATAGATGTTATAACAAGAGATTGTAGAGAATTGTGGAGAGTGCTAATGTCATGGTGGATGAGCTGAATAGAAGTCAAATCAAAGTTTATGAGCAAGAATCGGTAGTGGAAATGATCATAACTGAATGGTAACACCTTTACTAGAATAGAGTGTTGAACCAGTTACTCCGACAGTATCAAAAAAATTCAATATTAACCGAATAGCCAGAAAGAGGAACAAAGAATTAAAAGACTCCTAGGTGTGTAAGGATGAATCATTTAAAAGATCATATCATTAGGGATAAGAACAATGGAGTGATGACAAGAAGGAGATTGGTAACTAATGAGGTATGCTTAATTTGTCAAGTTGAACCCCTATCAGTAATTGAAGCATGTAAGATGAATGTTGGATGAAAGCTATGGAAGAAGAATTAGATCAGATAGAGAAGAATAACACATGGACTTTAGTTCCCCGACCCAAAAATAAGAATGTTATTGAAACTAAATGGGTTTTTAGGAATAAGTAAAATTAAGATGGACAAGTTGTAAGGAATAAAACTAGATTGGTTTGTAAAGGATATTCTCAAAAGGAAGGAATTTATTATTGTGAAACTTTTGCACGTATAGCTAGGATTGAAGTTGTAAGTTTATTTCCTGCCTATGTTGCACATAAAAACTACAAGGTTTATCAGATGGATGTTAAGTGAGCCTTTTTGAATGGGGATCTTGATGAGGATGTTTATATTGAGAAACCTAGTGGTTTTTCAATTTCAGATGATAAAAACATGGTTTGCGGGTTAAAGAAAGCCTTATATGGATTGAAACAGGCACCTAGAGCTTGGTATGAAAGGTTAGATAAATATCTTTTGAAGCTTGGTTTCACTAAACGTAATGTTGATAGTAATCCATATTATAAAGTCATTGATGATGATATACTGATTATTGAAGTTTTTGTTGATGACATTATTTTTGGAGGTGAAGATAAGTTATGTATGGAATTTTCTAAAAATATGGAGAAAAAATTTGAAATGTCTATGATTGGGGAAATGAAATTTTTATTAGGTTTGTAGATTACTCAAACTGATAAAGGTATTTTCATCTATCAAAATAAGTATGCTAGGGAATTGTTGAAGAAGTTTGGTATGGTAGACTCTAAACCAGTAAGTACTCCTCTGGTTACAAGTGAGAAATTGACAAGGAAAGATGAATCTACACCGGTAAATCCTACAAGGTACAAGTCTATGATTGGAGGTCTATTATATTTGATTTAGACTAGGCTTGATATAATGAATGTTGTTTGCATTGCATCAAGATATCAAAGTGATTCTAGAGAAAATCATGAGAGTGTGGTGAAAAGAATTTTTAGATACATGCAAGGTACATCTGAATATGGTTTGTGGTACCCTAAGGATGATGACTTTACTTTATGTGCATACACAGATCCAGATGGGGTAGGTGATGTTGATGACCAAAAATGTACTTCTGATGGAGCTTTCTTTCTTGGGAAGAAGTTGGTTTCATGGATCAGCAAGAAATAGTCATGTACTTCTTTATCTACTGTTGAAGTTGAGTATGTTATTGCTGCTACTAATTGTACAAAAGTTATATAGATGGAGCAAATGTTGAAGGATATAAAAGTGCATTACATTGGACTGGTAGTTATTCACTGTGATAACTTTGTTGCTATAAATATATCAAAGAATCTGGTATTTCACTCTAAGATAAAACACATATCTATCAAGTATAACTTTTTGAAGGAGAAGGTGGAAGAAAATGAGGTTAGAGTGGTTTATGTGAATAATAAAGAGAATATTGCAAATATTTTTACTAAACCTTTTCTTAAAGAATCATTTGAGTACCTCAGAGACATATTAGGGGTTTCTGCCCCTTCGGCAGAAAATTGATTGATGCTATTTGACATCAGTTCGGTATGCATTATCAGAGATATTATTCATTCCAGATTGATGTGGGGATGCTACTGCTCAATGGGAGTATTTAGCCTTGTGATTCAGTGGTTTATGCTTTTGCTTTGATATTTTTGTCAGATTTTTAGCATTGATGTCAAAAGGGGAGAGATATTCATGTGGAAAACTTAAGGGATATATACATCAGGGGGAGTATGTTTCAGAACTTCATTGCTATATTCTTGGATGAGAGATTTGTTTGGCACTTGGTGGTGTAGGAGCACCTCATTGAAAAGAAAATCATGGCTCTGAGGATGAAGATTAGGATCATAGTGGTTGTTTTAGTGTCTTGTCTTTATGCAAGTTTCATGTATTCAATAAAGACCCCACCATGAAAACCAATGTCACTGATTAGGCAATTTGATAAGCCAATTGGGACAAAGTGGTCAATAGGGGTAGTAGGATGTTTTTTTTGTGTTTGATAGGTTATAGGATGTTTTAGGAGTGTTTGGTTGATCCAAGTGTGTGGATCCCAACCTTAGAGAGTTTGACAACTTTTTATGCAAAAATGCAACTTTTGAAAGTGCAACTTTTCAAAATGTGGTTGATGTAAGCCTCTCAATGGCTCCAACCTTTTCAAAATTCAGTTGGAAATTGTTGGAGAGGTCTATAAACCTCGTGGACACAATTCCCAAGGTTGGAGAGGTTGTGATTTGAATTTTTGATGAAATAAACATTGAATAAACTAAGTTTTCTTAGAAATTTTGAGTTTACAGAGATTGTACGTCCTTGACCGGGTTGAATATGACAACACCATTCATGGAGTAGATGGATAAATGAAATAGTTTTGATTTGGTAGTGGTCTAAGGTCCTGAACATTCCTGAGTAGGGATAACCCTTCATTTTTCTGACTGTAACCCAAAAAACAAGGGTTTGACTAGGGTTTTGCCAAATAATGGCCATATCTTGCATCTCCTTCCTCTAGAAGTTCTTTCCTTTGGTGGAATGCAAGATTGGTTAGTGTACATTAAGTTTTTCATGGGTTTTTGTAGGTAAATCTTGGTTGGGAAGCGCTTCAAGTGAATCTAGTTAGGCATCTCCATGTGACTACCTTGAGCAATATTAGGACAGTCATCATAAAATCTGATAGCGGTGGATTCCAGGCCTGAAACCCTGGAATTAAAGGTAATTCACCATTTCCCACATGCTCATAAATTTTTCTTTGCAATTGGGATACTGGTAAAGGGGGTTGCTTTGCAAATTAGGCCTAATCGCCCTAATTAGGTCTCTAGGCTTCTAAGGGGATGAGACCTTTAGGTTGCAAATAATACCAAACCATTTTAGGGATGAATGTAACTCCCAAAGGGTATCTAGAATGATGAGTATTTTGTCAATGTGTGGAAGATAGCCTAAGGGGTAGGTTTCCAAAGGAGGTATAAGGAATTGATTCCTAAGTCAAAAACCAATGTTTGGAATAGTTATTAGATGTCATGTATAGGCCAAATTAAAAATCCATAAGAGAAGGAGTCACCGGTAAGGCATGTTAGAGAAGTTGAATCCTTTTACTCATCTTGAGTAGGTGTTAGGCTTGAGTAGTGGAGAGTAGAATAGTTCTAAAACTTAAGATGTGGAGTCCTTCCGTGTAGGGTCATTTCTGACATTTTAAGGGTCAGACCCTAACCTTTTGGACTTGTCCTTAGGTGTAAGGAGGCCTCTGCATCACTTGGATTTTTTTCACATCAAGTGTTGTCGTCAATGCCAAAGGGGGAGATTGTTGGCCATTTGGAGGAATTAATTATGTGTTACATTGATGTTGACACTAGCTATTTTGGCTTCTTTACCAGTATCCTTCTAGTCCTAGTAGGTTGTTTGGTTTCTGGTTGGATTAGATCATGATGATTCGATATGCTTCGGTATGTTTGGGTTATGGAATTGGATTATTCATGCTACTCAGATTCATGTTTAGTTAGTTGGTTTTGATCTAGTGATCGGATGTTGTCTTGTATATTGGCAAGCTTAGTTTGTTGTTTCGATGAGGGTTTCACCAACAAAGATTTGTTGAAGATCTTTGATATGCATAAGTGGTGTTAGAGCGGCTTCTAGTGGAGATTCAGGATGTTGATGGTGATCGTGTTTGAGACCTGGTTGATTGGGATCATTTCTTTAGCGTGTGTGGACTTTAATTGGGTCTCAGTTTATCTAGCTTATGGACCGTCTTAATGTAATGTGTTGATTCGACTTATCGATGTATTTCTGGGATGTCTTATGGGTTGGATATTATTTTTTTGGTATCAGGGCGATATGTTTTGTAATTATGTAATTATTTTATTGTTTGGTGGTTGACCTTATTGTTTGTGGTCGAGGGTTTGTATATATATGATGTAAGATCTCATTGTAGATAATCATGTAATTAAATAGGAGTGAATAATATAATAATCATTTAGGTAGAGGATTTGGTCGATCATTGGTGATCAAGTTGGGTTTATGTAAGATAATTTAGTCCTCTGGTATTGAGCTTAACCGGAACTATACTCAAGCATAGGAGATGTTATCTTTGCAATTCATTCATTCCTCCGGATTGTAGTCTGGATTTCTATGTAGTCATTGAGATTCCTTTTGTGATGAGCAGTGTTCTCTAGGCTATTGGCCTTCTTGCAAGTGCAGGCCCCTCATTTGTAATCACATACTTACTACAGAAGTATTATCTAACTATGGTAGGCTTCCCATTGTGGTTTTTCCCTTTACTGGTTTTTACATGTACAAATCTTAGTGTCATGTGGATGGTATTTATTCTCTAATTATTGTTTATGCTTAATTGGTATATCTTCTATTTCATTAATTGGTTTATGAATTCTGGTATTGATCTTTTGGGTTCCTGTATTAAAGTTTAAATTGCTTAAGGTTTCGGTAATCTGGTAACAATGGATTCACCCCCCCTCTTAGTTGTCTTCCAGTTATTTGAAATTTCTAACATCCTCTGCATATTATTCAAACTTTATTTATATAGAGGTAATCCCATAACCATAATCCCATACATGATCTACAAAGAGATCTTACATCATATATATACCAACCCAAGACCTAAACAATTAGGTCGGCCACCTAAAAGATAATACAATAATTCTGTTACATAATCCCGCAAACTAATGATAAACCAAGTCAGCCTAAGACCAAAACAACATAAACCAATCAATAAATCCAACCGTTAACACATCCACCAACATGTTACACAAACTGGTCCATAACCTAGCAGAATAAGACCAGACCTAAAATAGGTCACCATAAGCCAAATGCAACACCACCAATCAACTAGAACATGAACATGATAACCATTAGCATCCCAATAACCTTCTAGAAGCCACACCAAAACCACTTATCGGATCCATCAAAAGATCTTCAACAAAGCTCTGTCAGTAAAACCCTTACCGATAACCAAAAGGATTACTAGAACAAAAGATAGCATCTGGATCATCAAATCCCAAACCAACTGAATGTGATATGCAACAGGAACACATGAATAACCAATCCAAACTAATTCCAACAGCCAAAACATACTGAAGATACTGTAGATAAATCTCATAATCATCATTAAAGTCCAACCACTCTACTGAAAACCAGTAGACAACCAAAATATCTAGTGTTGACATCAATGACAAACATCAATGCAACACATAATCAATTCCTCCAATTATCCAGTAGTATGATCCCAATGAGTGCAAAATATATAGATATGAGAGAGAGAGAGAGAGAATAGAGATTGAAGAGTAAGATAGAGATTGATGATCTTAAAGAACTGATTACCCAGAGATTGCCTAAAGGTGTCGGTAAGTATGATGGAAAGTTGCCTTTGAAATGTTTTTCTTGCAATAAGATATGACATTTTTCTTCTGGATGTTCAGAGAGAATGGCTAAGTATGACAGGCATGATAAGTTTGATAAGCATGATAGGAATGATAGATATGAGAAACATGAAAATTATGATAAGCCTTCTAAGTCTAACCAGAAGTTCAGGAACTAGAAGAACTGCTATTATGCTACAAATGAAGGTGTTATAGATGATGAATCAAAAGGAGATGGAGTTGTGTTTATTGCCATTAAAGAAGATAGACCTTTACCTATCGATTCCACTAACAGTTCTATTGAGGAGAAAGCTTTGGCAACTAAGGTACAAGAAAAGGATGGTTGGGTGATTGATAGTGGTTGTTCACATCATATGATCGGTAATAAAATAAAATTTGTAAGCATGGAAATATATGATGGCAGAATAGTTAGATTTGGAGATGACAAAGCCTATGTAATCCATGGGAGAGGTTCTATTTCTTTTTATGGTAAGCATAAAACTGATGATGTCTTGTATGTTTAAGGTTTGAAGCATAATATTTTGAGTGTTGGATAGATGGTTGATAAGGATTATGATCTATAATTCAAGGATGGTAAATGCAAGATCTTGAATGCCTCCAGTATAGAGATTGCGTTTGGAACTAAGACTGAAGGTAACATTTTTCATTTGAATTCTTGTGAGAAAAGTTGTTTGATTTCTAATATAGATGAGAGTTGGTTGTGACATAGAGGAATGTGTCATGTAAACTTTGATTCAATGCTTAATATTTGTTCTACGCAAGTTGTTAGAGATATGCCTAAGATTGTTCAACCTGCTAATTTGGTATGTAAGGAATTTCAGTTGGGTAAGAAAATGAGAATTTATTTCAAGAGGAAACAATATACATTTGATGGACTACTAGATCTTGTGCATACTAACCTATGTGGACCTACAAATATTAGAAATGTGCAAGGTGATAAATATTTTATGCTGCTAATTGATGATTATTCCAGGATGATGTGGGTTGTCTTTCTGAGGGAGAAATTAGAAGCATTTGACAAATTCAAAATATTCAAAGCTAAGTTGGAAACTGAGTCCAGATTGAAGGTAAAATGTTAGAGATCTGATAGAGATGGAGAATTTTGTTCTAGTGAGTTGAATTCATTCTGTGAGATGCATGGAATTAGAAGACAACTGTTTGCTCCTAGAATCCCTCAACAAAATTGTTTTGGATGCTGCAAGGACTATGTTGATTGAAGGAAATGTTCCAAAGATCTATTGGAGAGATGCCATTAGCATTGTTGTTTACACATTCAATAGAGTTCACATCAAAGGTGATACTAGTAAGACCCATTATGAGATTTGGTTTGGCTATGTTCCTACTGTAAGATATTTCAAAGTATTTGGTAACAAATGTTATATCAAGAGAGATGAGGATATAGGAAGGTTTGATGCTAGAAGTGATGAAGGTGTCTTCTTGGGATATTCAACTAAGAGACAAGATTACTAGTGATATAATAAGAGACTGAGGAAGATAGTTGAGAGTGCAAATGTGAAGGTGGATGAGAACCTTGGCAAGGAGATCAGAACATGCAGTTATGATGATGCTCAACATGTTGTTTTGACTCCTATTCAGCCTTAAGAATATAAGCAGATGGATCTAGTAGAGACTATTAATCTGAGTACAGGTACCTAAGAATCAAAGCATTCAGAAGACTCTAAGATATGTAAGATTGAATCATTCTAAGAATCAGATTATTGGTGATAAGAATAAAGGTGTGATTACTAGAAGGAGGTTAGTTGTTGAAGAAGTATGTTTGATTTCTAAAGTTGAACCTAAAGATGTTGTTGAATCTTGTAAAGATGAAAGTTGGATGAGAGCTATGGAAGAAGAACTAGATCAGATTAAAAAGAATAATACTTGGGAACTTGTGCCTAGACCTAAGGATAAGAATGTTATTGGTACTAAATGGGTATTCAGAAACAAATGGAATGAAGTCGGTGAAGTTGTCATAAATAAAGCTAGATTGGTCTGCAAAGGATACTCACAATAAGAAGGAATTGATTATGAGGAGACTTTTTCTCTGGTTGCCAGACTTGAAGCTGTTAGACTGTTGTTTGATTATGTTTCTTATAAAGATTTCAAGGTTTATTAGATGGACGTAAAAAATGAGCCTTTTTTATTGGTGATCTAGAAGAATACGTTTACATTGAACAACTTGATAGATTTTAACTATCGGATGATGGAGACATGGTATGTAAGTTGAAGAAATCTCTTTATGGACTAAAACAATCTCCCAGAGCCTGGTATGCTAGACTAGACAAATACTTGTTAAAATTGGGATTTGCTAAAGGTATTATTGATAGTAATCTGTATTTCAAGATTGAAAATGATAACATAAAAATTGTTTAAGTCTTTGTTTATGATATTATCTTTGGTGGTGATGATGACTTGAGCATGAAGTTTTTTGGTGATATGCACAAAGAAATTGAGATGTCTATGATTGGTGAGATAAAATTATTTTTAGGTTTCCAGATTGCATAGACAAGAAAATTTATATTCATATCTCAAACTAAGTATGTGAAGGAATTGTTGAAGAAGTTTGGATTAGATGACTCCAAACCAGTTGGAACTCCTATGGTGACTGGTTGTAAATTATCTAAAAAATGATGAATCTCTAAAAGATAATCAAAGTTTGTACATATCTATGGTTGGTGGACTGCTATATCTTACTAAAACTAGGCTTGACATTATGCATGATGTGTGTATGGCTGCAAGATATCAAGTTGATCCGAAGGAGAGTCATATCACTGTTGTTAAGAGGATATCCAAACATTTGAAGGGAACTATGGATTATAGTTTATGGTATCCAAGGAATGATGATTTCATGTTGTGTGCCTACACTGGTGCTGATTGGGCTAGTGATGTCAATGACCAAAAGAGCACTACCAGTGGAGAAATATTTTTGGGTAAGAATTTGGTTTCATGGGATAGCAAGAAATAAGATTTAGTGTCCTTATCTACTGCTGAAGCTGAGTACATTGGTATTGCTAGTAATTGCACTCAAGTGGTTTGGATGAAACAAATGTTGAAAGATATCAAAGTTATTCATGATAAGCCTATTGTTATTTATTTTGATAATTCTAGTGCTATCAACATGTCAAATAATTTGGTGCAACATTCAAAGACTAAGCATATATCAATCAAATATCATTACTTGAGAGAGAAAGTCAGTGAGGAGAAGGTGAAGATGGAGTATGTATCTACAAAGGAATAGATAGTTGATATTTTCACTGTCTTTGCCTACATATACATTTATCTATTTTAAAGACAAGTTAGAGGTATCCACCCCTCCTAATGAGAAATAAATGCGTTGAGTTGCATCGATCCGATGGATTTCAGAGCCTTATTCTTTTATCTAGATTTATGAGTTAGTGTTGCTCATCTATTGGAGTAGTCTGTGTTTTGGGGAGAGAAGGGGGAGAATAAGTTTGATTATCTATTTTTGAGATCTTTGGCATTGTTGTCAAAGGGGGAGAAATACCATGTGAAAATTTGCTTTATTTGTCTTGATCTTAAGGGGAGTTTGCTGGTGATATCTTCTTTCTTTGCATTGACTATTTGTCACAGTCATATGTTGCTATCAATGCGAAAGGGGGAGATTATTGGATATGGTTGATAATTGTTGCTGCTAGGACATGTTGTTGTAATTGATGTCAACATATTCTTGTGGTTTATTTTGGTGCGATCGAAAAGATTTTCTGATCCAATTTCGTAGTTTGGTTTTGCTGATCACTATTTTGTAGAGGTTGATACTTCCTCTAGTGTATTTTGCTGTGATTAGATCTTATGCTAAGAATTTGGGATATTGTTTTGGTTGGTCTTGTGTGTCTTCAGTTTAGTTGGTTTATGATTTGGTGCTCTGTAAGTTATCTTTCTTTGTGAGAGTTGTTGATTGATTGTGTTCTTGAGCTTTTAGAAGTTGACCGATGAAGATTTTAAAAATGGCGTTGGTGTAACTATTCGGGATGATTATAACATGCTTGTTGGTGTTTCTTAGTCATGTCTTATTTGTTTCGATGATCTGCATTGATCATTGTGTGATCTTTTAGTGGTTTTCATTAATCAGTATTGATTTTCATGTTATGTAGTATTTTTGGTGGTGTAGCATGTTGCGATTGATCTTGGCATGATTTCCAATGGAATTTATCATTTGAGAATTTGAATCAGGTCCATGATATGCTATGTAAATCATTATATTGGTTCGACGGTGGATAATTGTATTGTATGATGTAATTTTTTAATTAAGAATTGATGGTTTAGCCGACCTTGTTATCAAGGTTGATGAATTGTATATATAGGCAAGTTATTCATATAATTTGGATGTCGATATTGTGTCTGCATTATTAAAGAGAGGTGTATGTGTGAGCATGAGCTTTAGGCAATCTGCCTGAATGCATGTGCATTCCCATTGTAATATTTTCATATACTACTGCAGAGTATCATCTTACTATGGGTAGGTTCTATTGGGACTCATTAAATTTGAGTCAAGTTTAGAGGCCCATTTCGAAATTTTTCTTTGCTTTTCCAAATGAGTCAGTTTGAATGGCCTCGTCAGAGAGAGGGTAAAATGGAGCTAGTTGATTTCCAAAGGGTAAGGCTTTGGAAACTTGTTGTACACCTTTCATTTGATCTATGCAGTGATGTGCAACTTTTAGATTTCAGTTTGGATCAATTTATCAGGTACCCATTTCAAGGAGTGAGTTGAAAGTGCATTTTAGGCACAAATGCAAATTTTATTGAGTAGCCTTCTCTGGGTGTTTATAACTTTTTCCTTGTTGATTGTCATGAAAAAATTAAAAGTGGAATAAATTCTATGCATAAAAGTGTAGCAATCCATTTGCTCAGTTTTCAAAGCTCGACCTGTTTGCAGTTTATATGGTTTGACAAGTCCCTATTTCAACTGCTAGTCAGAGCCCTGTTTTGCATAAGTGTAAAAGTTGCCTTAGTGAGTGTCATGTCAGAATGTTTTTTTCTGGGCTATTGTTGGTATAAATGATGAGCTATGTTTCAAATTTCAAGCTCCTGCCAATCCGTTTGATCGATTTTCAGAAGGGTTTCTTGAACCATTTGTTTCAGTTATCCGTACTTCCATTGTCATATCAGTTAAAGTAGCCATTTTCATGAGCACACTAGTTGCACCTAGTCAGACTTTTGGTCGAACTGAGAATTCTAAGTTTTGATATGTACTTCAAGGTACCTACATCTCAGTTTTGAGGGTCTACGGAGGTCGTCTGATATTTTTAAGAAAGGCACCATGTGTTGCCTGAACATTGACTTCATCAGGTCCGCAGTGTCGACAAAGCCAATTGGGCATTTTCAAAAATTAATATCGCTTCACTCAGGACTCGTCTTGAAAAACCGTTTGGTAGAGTTTATACTTGTATATCAGAGTACACGCCTGTCAAATGGCGAGATCCAGAAAGGTGTTTTGATAGGTTTGAAAATTACGTCTTCGCGATTAAATGCGAAAATGTGGCGCAAGTGCCTGAAAGTTGCAAAACTCAGTTTGATGATTCAAAAATGGTGCCGATCATTTCCAGAGGCATGTTTAAGGTTCGTAAGGTATTTTGAATGTCAGTGGCATGAAAATAATTTTTTTTTTAGTCAGACCCATTTTGGGGCCCGACCTGGATAAATGCCTGTGCATTAATTTTACCGGCAACTTGGCCCTTTGAGAAATTCCAAAATGATATTGACATCCAAAGTTGGAGTAGAGTACTTGAAAGTTTTCCAAGAGAGAATAATGCAAAAATGAGAATGCACTTGAAGCCAGAGATATTAAATAGATTTGATGAGGAATACCAGGTTGCAGCATTGCGCCAACAATGCATTTGGATCTTTCTTTTCACCATTTGTGGATAACATCAAAGCAGCAACCGTAGTGAAGGCAATTAAAAGCCAATGCAAATGTGTTAGCATCTACAAACTATCATTTCTCATGTGGCAAACAAAATGGAAGGAAGAACATTGCCTTGAAGAAGTTATATGAAACTCCAATGGCAAATGCAAACAGAAGAAAACTTCTCAAACAAATTATAGTTGCAAAAATTATTTGGCAAATTGAAATGCCAGTCACTCATCCCCCAAATCCAATGCAACAGAGCATGAAAATACCGTTGAAGGCAACCAAATGCAAATGGTGCCAGGAGTAACTCCCCTCTAGGTGGGTTTATTTTAATAGAAAAAACTTTTAACACAGATTTGGCAAGTTAATTTGCCAAAGTCCTCCTTGCATGGGTCTCTGAGCATAAACATTCTTTAGCAAATGCCTTTGGCTGGTGTAAAGCCAAATTCCACAACCTTCCTAGCATTCTCCTTGTTGTGTGTGATGTCTGTGAGTGCAATTTAAAACTTAAACAAATGCAATCAACAAGCCCATTAAACTTTAAAGTTAATGTAGATTTGCAGCGTGAGAAGTTAGAGTGCAGTTTTAACTACCAGCAAATGCCAAATATTCTCTTCTATGTGATGTTGGAAGGCTTAGAAAGGTACATGAAATGTTCTAAGCAAATACAAATGGCATGTTAAATGCCAGATCCTATCCTCTGTGTGGCAGTAGCCCCTACGTGGAGTGGTGTTTGGCCTGCATGGTCAAAGGTGCTTTTGGAAGACATTTAAAATTTCAACAATGTCTGGTATTATCCTCTCTGCCTCACGCAAGCTAAAAGAAAGTTGAAAAGACTTCATAAAGTTCCAAAGGAAAATGAATGCCAATCCTCACTATTGCGTGGAGAGTTGAAGAAGCATAGAAAACCCCAAGCCAATGCAATGGAGTGGCAGCGTGGTTCTGAAAGTGATCCTTAACGTGGCATGTAAAATGTAGAAACTTCCAGGGAATGCAAATGATAGAAAGGCTGCTATTAAAACTCAAAGGGTAAGCTCAGAAATGCATTATCAGGAAAATGCATATATCCCACATTGGTGGTGAGAGTGAAATTTTTTATGTTTATAAGAAAAGCTTTACACATCCATAGTGTCAAAGCTTTGGGCTTTTGATGGATGGTGCTGATGGGTGCCCAATGCAGACCCCACACGCATGGGTGTGCTTCCTGAGGTAGCCAAGGAGGCCAACAAGTGGTGACTAGGTGGAGCCCATGTAGGTACGGATCTCGAGGTAGGCAAATTTTGCAGAGAAAGAGCGGATTAACAAGTGAGCAAGTTGAGGAGATCGGATGGTGCGCATGGATTCGTGAAGGGAAGATGCACGCCGAATACCCTTCGCAAAATAGCTAACAACATGTACGAAAAATGAAGGATAAAGACCATGCATGTTGTAAAGGATCCAATGGCTCATGTGACTTTGTGACCCAAAGATGCAAGATTGTTAGCCATCGCGAAATGGCGAAAGACGGGTGGCAGGTCTAGGTGGAAGTCCAACTCATGGGTCCCGTCCAGTGGTGATGATGTGGTGATGACATGGCGATGAGGTGCTGTTTGCGTGGTAGTCCAGTGGCACATAGGTGGTAGTGACAAGGTAGTCCAGGTGGCTAATCAGTGAGGTGTCATCCTAGTGGATCCCATCAGCCAATCAGAGACCACCACATGGCAGGGCATCAGGCCAAAAAAGAGGGAAAAATCATAGTTAGATTGTATAGTGCAGGCTATATAGAAAATTAAAAAATTTAAATGATGTGCATATATGAAGGATTTAATTCACCTAGAGGTCCATTTTTGGTCAAATAGGAAAGTATTATATATTGCCTGAAAGCTCTCGGGATGAAGAATGCAGTTGTGCAGTTAATTTTAACAGATTTGGGTTATTTTGAGAGCAGTTTCCACGAGAAAGAGAGAAGAATTGAAATTCTGTTGGAAAAAGAGACACTTGGCTTGTTCTGATGAGACCTAATGTTTTTCCCTCTCCTTCTTATTCCAATTTTCTTCTCATTGTAAGGGTTTCAAAATTCTGTGAAAAAGGCTCCAAATTTCTTGGTTTCCAATTCTAGGTTTATTTTCAAGGTTGCAGAGTAATGTCTTATTTTAAGTAATGGAGTCTTATTTTCTTTCTATAGGTGTTTATTTGTTGCAGGTTCATGTGTATGTAGGGCATGCACAAATTCACACAGAATTTATCTCTGAAATGTACTTTCATTCTATTCAAATCTAATTCTTAAGGAGGACCATGTTTGTCATGAGTAGTTGTGTCTGTGAGTGTAATGTTTGTTTTTAGGTAATCTTCAAGGAAGATTTTAAAATCTATGAGCAAACATTAATGAAATAGGGTTCATGTTTCTGGATCTGATGTTTTCTGTGGATAAGCTTAGTAATGCATTTATGCAGGAATATTTCATGATGAAGATGGATTTGCAATGAGTGTTCATTTGTAGTCTGATGTATGACTCTGTTGCCCTTGGATAAGGCACTGGTCTTGCACATTTTGGGGTTTCCTGAGAGATTTAAAATCAAATCAGAATTTAATGTCTTTTCTTTTTGTTTTGTGGTAATGACCCACCTATCTCAAGCTCCAATGTAGTTGAGAATCAATGTAAATGTAGCTAGTTTGTAGTACTTTCCTTATTATTGAGCTATGTTTGAGATTTCTGCTTTAATGGTGATGTTGTGTGTGAGTTTAGACTGTATTTGAAGTGCATCATAGGTAAACCCATCTAGGCCTTGCAGAGCCTGAAGAGAAGAAGGATTAAATATCCTTGTTAAGTTGGTCTAGTTAGTCCTTTGAAATCATAGTTGAGGTTGGCTACCTTTCAAATTTTGGTTGTAGATTTTGTTGTTCAACATAAAAGAGAGCCAACAAAATGGCGACTCTGCTAGGGATAGAGATGTAAGAATTTTGTCAAGTCAAATCCATGAGTCTGGCCATATCCATTTGAGGAAAGAGTCATAAAAGTGTTGTAAATCTGAAAGTGTTTTCAGATCTATTGTTATCTGCCTAGTAGTGTTGTATGAAGTCAGAAATGTCTTCTTTGTGAGAGTCAATTCCTATCCAAGTGTTGAAAGTCTGCTATCTTTTTATCTTTGTGTAAGTCTAGATCTATTCATGTTCTATATTGATTTTATAAATTCTCACAACAGTGAGTGGTGACTCTGAAAGATCTCTGCACCAGTGTGCACTATAGTAAAAAATTTAAAGGATTTGGCGAGCTTGCAGCAAAGAGGTAAAAAAGGCTTGGAGTTTTGAGAATGAAGGTCTCAGTCAAGGGAAAATGAAGTGAACAGTAGCAGCATTGATTTTACCAGGTATTCCTCAAAGTATCTATGAAATTATATGTTCCTTATAAGGTGAAACAGTCACCATTGAAAGGAAAACAAATCTGCCCTTTACATACTTCATGTTTTAAAAAAAAATCAATCATAAGCGATGGGAGAAGTGTGTATGATTCTTAAAATTAATGACTGCACATGTTTTGAAAGGAGTTTGTAAAGTAGTAGGATGCATTGTCCAAATAATGGTTCAATAAATGTTATAAACTTGATGGATCTAGATGTAGTTCCTAGATCTCCAAATCCTTTGTCAAATCTGAAAGAGATTGATAAAGAGATTGTAGTATGTCTTCAAAAGATCCAAGAAAAATTCATCTGGTTTTTAAGAAAGAAAGTAGGGAAAAGAAAAGAGGAAGAGTCATCATATATTTTTTATGAAAGATTCATAGCTGCATTAAATGAGTTTCTAGCTAATGCTAGACCCCATGAGCTTGTTTTGATTGAATTATTTTTAGAGCTTGATGAGCCTGACTCAATTAATTGGTCTACTAACTTGAGAGAAGAAAGTGTTGCCTGCATTAAAGAATGGATAGATGAGATTGAAGTAATTAAATCTGAAAATGTACACAATATTGAGTATAGTGAAGGAGATGAATCCATGAGTGGATATGCCTCCTATGATACTGAAGGTGACTCTTATTCTCAGCATGATAATTTAGATGTGTATTCAGAGCAAGAAGAAACTTTTGAGAACATAAGTAATTGTTCAACTAATCATGAGCCCATTGAGATTTCAGATCTTAATGGTATGGATCACCTTGTTGTTAAGTTCAATCCACAAGATGTTTGCAATCAAAGTTATGAAACTATGTTGTAACATATAGAATCACTTTATGAGCAGCATTATAAAGGCTATGATGCGGATGCGAGTTGTTGTAACGATGAAATAAATGTGCATAGAGACCTGAGCACTACTAATTTAATACCTTTATCAGATTGGGACAATGTTTACAACTCAGAGGATGAAGCCAAGGAAAATGAAAATGAAGAAGAAGGTTCACTAAGTAGTGAACAAATTTCAGAACTCTTAGCTGCTGATTTTCAGAGGTATACATCAAAAAATGTGCCCAAACTCTTACACCCAACCAGTACATGTTATGATATTGATGATGTTTTTGAGGGTGTAAAGTATGATACTTATGGTATTGATTCTTTCCCTATATTTAATTTGAGTGATGGACAAGATGAAGATGCATATACGCTTGATAGGTGTGATAATGTAGATTCAGATGTTGATATGAACTCAGATTTCGATATGTATTGTGTGGATCTTTCTTTTAAAAGGCATGACAAATCTGAAATAATTTTCCCTGATTTGCAAGTGGGAAATGAACCATTGACAAGTGATGATCATGTGTCTTTACTTATGCAAGAGGCTGATAGAAATTATGATCAGCAAGTTGAAGAGTAGTCATTTTATGAGGAAGCTTTCCTCTCTAGATTGCAAGATAGTATTAAGGATGAATGTTTTATTCTTGTGTAAACTAACAATTTAGATATGCCTGATGCTCCCAGTGTTTAGAATAAGTTGGGTTACTTTTCTTTTCAGCTGGGAAGTAATGGTGAAGAGTATGGCACTCTTATGTCACCTAGTGACCAGCCCTTTCAGCATTTGTTTGGTTTTCAAAGATTGATTGATTATGAACATGCTGATGATTATGTTTTATGTGACCAGCTGATGAGAAGTGGAAGTGTTTCTGAACAGGCAGATGTGAATGATGATTTTAGCTTGCCTTTGATTTGTGGAAATCAAAATCATGTGTTTGATAGAGGTAAGAATTGATTCTAGTTTTGATGGCCCGGGGCCATTTATAAGTTGCATATTTTGTACAGTTGCATTGCTTTTGTTGTGTCATTTTCAATAAAATGCCCTACTATTTGGGTAGAATAAGGAAGCCCTTTTCTTTTGAGAAGAGAAGAGACTAGATGTTTCCATTTTTTGGGTGGTCTACTTAACCATACATTCTGAATTCTTGTGTTGATTTTGCAATCAACCATCCCCAGTCAGAGCCACTATTGGGACTCATTAAATTTGAGTCAAGTTTAGAGGCCCATTTCAAAATTTTGCTTTGCTTTTCCAAATGAGTCAGTTTGAATGGCCTAGTTAGAGAGAGGGTAAAATGGAGCCAGTTGATTTCCAAAGGGCAAGGCTTTGGAAACTTGTTTTACACCTTTCATTTGACCTATGCAGTGATGTGAAACTTTCAGATTTCAATTTGGCTCAATTTATCAGGTACCCATTTCAAGGGGTGAGCTGAAAGTGCATTTTAGGCACAAATGCAGATTTTATTGAGTAGCCTTCTTTGGGTGTTTATAACTTTTTCCCTATTGATCGTCATGAAGAAATTAAAAGTGGAGTAAATTCTATGCATTAAAGTGCACCTCCATGAAAAATTTCAAGTCACTATTAATCCATTTTCTCAGTTTTCAAAGCTCGATCTGTTTGTAGTTTATATGGTTTGACAAGTCCCTGTTTCAACTGCTAGTCGGAGCCCTATTTTGCATAAGTGTAAAAGTTGCCTTAGTGAGTGTCATGTCAGAATGTTTTTTCTAGTCTATTGTTGGTATAAATGATGAGCTATGTTTCAAATTTCAAGCTCCTGCCAATCCGTTTGATCAGTTTTTAGAAGGGTTTCTTGAGCCATCTGTTTCAATTATCCGTACTTTCATTGCCACATCAGTTAAAGCAGCCATTTTCATGAGCGCACCATTTGCACCCAGTCAGACTTTTGGTTGAAATGAGAATTCTAAGTTTTGATATGTAATTCAAGGTACCTACATCTTAATTTTGAGGGTCTATGGAGGTCGTCTGATATTTTTAAGAAAGGCATCATGTGTTGCCTAAACATTGACTTCATCAGATCTGCAGTGTCGACAAAGCCAGTTGGGCATTTTTGAAAATTAATATCTCTTCACTCGGGACTCGTCTTCAAAAATCGTTTGGTAGAGTTCATTCTTGTATATCAAAGTACATGCCTGTCAGATGGCGAGATCTAGAAAGGTGTTTTGGGAGGTTTGAAAATTATGTCTTCGTGATTAAATGCGAAAAAATGTGCTGCAAGTGCCTGAAAGTTGCAAAACTCAGTCTGATGATCTGAAAATGGTGTCGATCATTTCTAGAGGTATTTTTAAGGTTCCTAGGGTATTTTGAATGTCAGTGGCATGAAAACAAATTTTTTTTTAGTTGGACCCATTTTGGGGCCCGACCTAGACAAATGCACGTGCATTAATTTTACCAGTGACTTGGCCCTTTGAGGACTTCTAGAATGATATTGACATCCATAGTTGGAGTAGAGTACTTGAAAGTTTTCTAGGAGAGAGTAATGCAAGAATGAGAATGCACTTGAATCCAGAGATATTAAATAGATTTGATGAGGAATACCAGGTTGCAGCATTGCGCCAGTGATGCATTTGGATCTTTCTTTTCACCATTTGCGGATAACATCAGAGAAGAAAATGTAGTGAAGGCAATTAAAATCCAATGCAAATGTGTTAGTAGCTACAAACCATCATTCCTCGTGTGGCAAAAAAACTGGAAAGAAGAACATTGCCTTGAAGAAGTTATATGAAACTCCAATGGAAAATGCAAACAGAAGAAAACTTCTCAAACAAATTACAGTTGCAGAAATTCTTTGGCAAATTGAAATGCCACTCACTCATCCCCCAAATCCAATGCATCAGAGCATGAAAAGACTGTTGAAGGAAACCAAATGCAAATGGTGCCAGGAGTAACTCCCCTCTACGTGGTTTTTTTTTAATAGCAAAAACTTTTAATGCAGATTTGGCAAGTTAAAATGCCAAAGTCCTCCTTGCATGGGTCTCTGAGCATAAACATTCCTTAGCAAATGCCTTTGGCTGGTCGAAAGCCAAATTCCACAACCTTCCCAGCATTCTCCTTGCTGTGTGTGATGTCTGGGAGTGCAATTTAAAACTTCAAACAAATGCAATCAACAAGCCCATTAAACTTTAAAGCTAATGTAGATTTGCAGCGTGACAGGTAAGACTACAATTTTAACTACCAACAAATGCCAAATATCCTCTTCTACATGACGTTGGAAGGCTTAGAAAGGCATATGAAATGTTCTAAGCAAATACAAATGGCATGTTAAATGCCAGATCTAGTCCTCTGTGTGGCAGCAACCCCTGCATGGAGTGGTGTTTGGCCTGCATGGTCAAAGGAGCTACTGGAAGGCATTTAAAATTTCAACAATGTTTGCTATTATCCTCTCTGCCTCACGCAAGCTAAAAGAAAGTTGAAAAGTCTTCATAAAGTTCCAAAGGAAAATGAATGCCAATCCTCATTGCTGCGTGGAGAGTTGAAGAAGCATAGAAAAACCCAAGCCAATGCAATGGAGTGGCAACGTGGTTCTGAAAGTGATCCTTAATGTGGCATGTAAAATATAGAAACTTCCAAGAAATGCAAATGATAGAAAGGCTGCCATTAAAACTCAAAGGGTAAGCTCTGAAATTCATTCTTAGGAAAATGCATATGTTCCACATTAGTGGTGGGAGCAAAATTTTTGATGTTTATAAGCAAGGCTTTACACATCCATAGTGTCAAAGCTTTAGGCTTTTGACGGATGGTGCTAATGGGCACCCAAGGCAAACCCCACATACATGGGTGCGCTTCTCAAGGTAATGAAAGAGGCCGACAAGTGGTGACTAGGTGGACCCCACGTAGGCATAGACCTCGAGGCAAATGAATTTTGTAGAGAAAGAGAGGATTAACAAGTCAACAAGTTGAGGAGATCAGACGGTGCATGTGGATTTGCGAAGGGAAGAGGAAGATGCATGCCGAATGCCCTTCGCAAAATAGCAAAAAACATGTGCGAAAAATGAAGGCTAAAGACCATGCCAGTTTCAGAGGATCCAAAGGCTCGCGTGACTTCATGACCCAAAGATGCAAGATCGTTAGCTATCACGAAATGGCAAAAGATAGGAGGCAGGTCCAGGTGGAAGTGATAGTTTTGATACTTAATATATGTATAGATCCAATAGCGAACAAGATGAGAGGGGGGGGGTGAATCATAGAAACTTAATCATCCATAAAAACATCAGTTCAACCTCGGTAACATATATATCAACAATATAACCAAAATTGTTAAACATGCAACTTCAAAAGCATATGAACAATATAAACCTCATAGCACCAGATTTAACGTGGAAACCCAAATAGGGAAAAACCACTGTGGGATTTCGGACCCACTAAGAAATATACTCTTCTAGAGTATGCTCGATTAAAAGAAAATCCTGTTAAAGATTACAAACACATTGCTAGATGTGACCCAGTTAAGGGATTTCCCTCAGATATGTTAGGATCTTCACTTTGTTAGAAGTGACCTTGTTAAAGGATTTCAAACACTCAATCAGAATGTCACCTTGCTAGAGGATTTACATATAAGACTATTAAGTCCAATCGGTTAAGAGATTTTCTGTCACTTTCACAAAATAACAGTAATAAAAATATATCTGCAACTTCACATCTAAAATGCTAAAGCAGATTCTTATTTGTTCAATACAATCTAGACATAGAACTAATCTTGTCTATCTGCTGGGCTTCTATACTCTGTTATTCAAATAGGTCTTCAAGCTTTTGTGCTCGGTAATCACTATGTAGCATCCCTATGCATACACTTGCTCGCATACATTGTTTATCAACAGTTTCCTATTTATAAACAATTAGATAATCGCTTAATCTCCTTGATCACATTTCCCATGATCAATCATAGCCATCAGATCTTCAATCTTTTCCAGGTTCAATGCATCTTTCAATCTGAAAACATTTTACCCCTCCTTGGAACTTGCATACTAGTCTTGGAACTTGTGCCAGGGTGTTGCGGTTCAATCTGAGCTGTAGATCTTCATGCTAACTTTTCATTGTCTTAGATTCATTAACAAACTTGTTCCATGGCTTACCAATCATTTAATCCGCTCCAGCTCATCAGGTTCCTTCATTAAATACTGCATGTAAACATTTAATGCATTTTGTTATAGCTTGGTTACAACTCGGTAACAACTCGATGAATACTAAACTTCACTCAGTAGACATTCCGCCTTCATTAACCGATAGCGATAACCTTAGGGTTTACCGACTAGGTTCCTTAGGGTTTACTGACTAGGTTCTTTGGTTGATAACATAGTATAGTATTAACCTTTACAATTTACAACATATGTATGATGTTAAAGCAATCTAAAACATCATGATCTCATCATTGTCTGACTCGGTAGTAGTTGCCCATTGAATACCTTATTCATCCCCTTTTTCATCATATTCTTTCCTGTGTCTTTTACTGACATCTTTATAATCTTCATATCATACTTCTCAAGATATGGCAACATCATACTGAATTAGAAAATCAATTTTTTCATTAATGACAAAATAATAATATCAAGACAATAAAACATCTTTAATCAGTTATATCCATAATCATCAACAACCTTCTCAATATCCTTATGAAATGACAACAATCTTTCATTGTCTGTTATAATGCAATATTGCCAACAATCTCCCCCTTTGGCATTGATGGCAAAACCAATTTATTTGACCGTAATAGATTTGGATTGCTGTGATTCTGAAATGCTCTCCCCCATACATTAGACTTCTCCTTATTTCTGTCATCTTTCCAATCTGTATTTTGCTCTTAGTCTTCTCCCCTGATAGGTCTTCTCTCAGTTTTATCTTCTTCATAGTAGTCTTCTCCCCCTTTGTAGGTCTTCTCCCCCTTTGACAACAATGCCAAAAAGTAAAGAACTAAAACATAATTTCTTTCTGTGAGAAGTTATTTCCTGCTGTTGTGTATCAACTAAGTCTTGGTCAGAGCATTTGTCTTCAATTCCTGTTCCCTGTAATATTTCTTATATTAATTCCTGTACACCTTTAGAAAACATCCTAAAGTGTATACCTCAACATCAACTCCCAAAAGATATTCATTAGTCATCGGATTGATGCTTTCACCGAACTCAGTCAGTGAGTAGAAGATAGGGGTAGGACCCCTAACTTACTTCTGAGATATTCAAAAGTGTCCTTTAGTAGTGGCTTGGTGCAGATATCTGCTATTTGCTCCTTTGTGCTAACATATTCCAACACCACTTTCTTCTCTTGAGGTTCTTCTCTAAGATAATGATATTTGATAGATATGTGCTTTGTCTTAGAGTGCATAACAGGATTCTTTGAAATATTAATGACACTAGTATTATCACAGAATATAGTTACTGGCTCGGTAACTTTTTCATTTATACCTTCCAACAGTTGTTTGATCCATGCAATGTTGGTACAATTCAATGCTACAGCAACATATTCAGCTTCTGTTGTTGACTGTGAAACACATCCTTGTTTCTTGCTAAGCCAACTCACTAGTGTTTCTCCTAAAAAGAAAGCTCCTCCACTTGTTCTTTTCCTGTCATCAATGTTGCCTACCCAATCAGCATCAGTATAAACTTTTAAATCAAAATCATTTCCTTTTTGATATACTAAGCCATAATCCTCTGTGCCTTTTAAGTATCTAAAAATTCTTTTGATTATTGTCATGTGTGTTTCCTTGGGATCTGCAGAGAATCTTGCAACTATTCCTATTGCATGTGCTATATCTGGTTTGCTGTGAATAACATATTGTAGTTTTCCAATCATGGATCAGTAGAGTGTCTCATCAACAAATGCAGATTCACCATTCTTTGATAATTTTTAGTTGGTAGCCATAGGAGTACTTACTGGTTTTGAATCATCCATTCCAAATTTCTTCAAGATTTCCTTTGTGTACTTGGATTGAGTAATGAAAATCTCATTTTTCATTTGCAGTATCTATAAACCTATAAAATACTTTATCTCATCGATTAATGAGATCTCAAATTCTTTGCTCATTTCATTTCCAAAGTTCTTGCATAAAGAGCCATTTCCACAAAATATAATATCATCAACAAATATGGTTGAGATCAGTATTCCATTTTCATCATTCTTCATGTACATGTTGCTATTCTCACTTGTCCTTATAAAACCAATCTTAATCAAATAAGAGTGCAATCTCTCATACCATGCTCTTGGTGCTCGTTTCAAACCATATAAAGCTTTGTTCAATTTACATACCTGATCTTTATTATTGTCTTCAACAAGTCCTTCAGGTTGTTCAATGAAAACTTCTTCTTCTAATATTCCATTCAGAAATGCAGATTTGACATCCATTTGATATATCTTGAAGTTCTTGAAAGCAGCATAGGCCAACAATGTTCTAACTCCTTTAGGTCTAGCAATAGGTGCAAAAGTTTCACCATAATCAATTCCTTCTTCTTGAGCATAACCTTTGCAAACTAGTCTTGCTTTGTTTCGAATGACTTCACCCTTTTCATTTAGCTTGTTTCTGAAAATCCACTTTGTACCGATTACATTTTTGTCCTTCGGTCTTGGGATTAGTGTCCATGTGTCATTCTTCTTGATTTGATCAATCTCTTCTATCATAGCTTTTACCCAATCTTCATTGTTAAATGCCTCTTTTACTATTCTCAGTTCAAATTTAGATATCAAGCATGTGTTCTATCTTAGTTTGTTCCTTGTCATCACTAGATCATCCTTATCTCCTATAATCTAACTTGGTGTATGATGTCTTCTGACATACTTGGCTAATACAGGCTCGGTAGGCTCTGTATGATCTTCTTCATCACTCGGTAACTGGATATTCTCTTCATTTTCTTCAACAATCTTCTCGGTAGGACTTCTCGGTTGAACATAGACAAATTCATCATAGTCTTCTGGTTCCTTGAAATTTCCTTCATCATTTCTTTCTTCAAATTCATCAATTTTCACATTTCCACTTTCTACTATTTTGTTAGATGATTTGATCAAACATTTAAATGCTTTGCTTCTAGAAGAGTAACCTAGAAACATTCCTTCTTCACTTTTTTGATCAAACTTGCCATTTCTATCATCTTTATGAACATTGCATCTACTTCCAAAGATTTTAAAATAACTAACATTAGGTTTCTTATCATACCAGATTTCATATGGTGTCTTCAAAGTACCTTTCTTCAATTGAACTCGGTTCAAGGTGTAAACAATTGTGCTTATTTCTTCTCTCCAAAATGTTTGTGGCACCTTCTTTTCAATCATCAGTGTTCTAGCACAATCCATAATAGATCTATTTATTCTTTCAGCTATTCCATTCTGTTGTGGAGTTCTCGGTGCAGAGACTTGTCTTTTAATACCATGATCATTGCAAAATAAGTTGAACTCATCAGATGTGAACTCTCCTCCTCTATCTGATCTAAGACATTTCAGTTGTCTTCCTGTTTCATTTTCAACTCTTGCCTTGTACCATTTAAACATTTGAAAAGCTTCCGATTTTTCTTTTAAAAACATTACTGACATCATCCTTGAATAGTCATCCACAAATAATATGAAATATTTATCACCATAATAACTTTGAACTTTCATAGGACCACAAAGATCAGTGTGCACTAGATCTAAAATTCCCTTAGAAGTGTAAGACTTACTTGTAAAGATTGATCTTGTCATCTTACCCATCTAGCATCCTCGGCACATAGCATTCTCAGGTTTTTCAAGACTCGGTAGACCTCTTAGTCTATGCTTCTTACTTATTTTGATCAGATTACCAAAATTGACATGACAAAACCTTTTATGCCATAACCAGGTATCATCAATATTTGCATGCAAACATTTTTTCCGAGTTGAGTCAGGTGAAATGTATTAGCCTTTGTTTGTGTCCTAGTAGCAGCTGACTTTCCATTTTTGTCATGAACTTTGATAATTCCTTTCTGAAATTCTATTCGGTAACCTGTGCTTTTTAGCTGTGCTACACTCAACAAATTGTATTTCAAACCATCAACCCAATAAACATCATTGCATCTTGCATTATCAAGAAGTGTTATAGATTCTTTACCTCTTACTGGACATGGTTAATCATTACCAAATCTAACATAGCCTCCATCATAATCTTCTAATATAGCAAACTTGTGTTTATCTCCTGTCATATGATGTGAGCATCCACTATCTATAATCCAAGAATCATTAGTGTTTATATGAGATATTAGGGCTTTTTCTTCATACCTTTCTTCATCTGATCCATCCTTGATAGCCACATAAACTACTTCCTCTGTATCAGTCTCATCTGATTTATCATCATTAGATTCCTCATCAGCTATTAAGCATGTCTTTCTATCTCTTCTTCTGAAGTCTCGGTGTCCTCTGTAATGATTATCTTTCTGTCTGTTATCCTGGTAATCTCTTCTTTCAGTAAAATCTTTGTCAGGATAGTTAGAAGCCATATGTCCTATCTTATCACAATTGAAACATTTCAAAGGTAGTTTTCCTTTATACTTACCTTTGCCTCTTGGTAACCTTTTGGCTAATAGTGCTTCAAACTCTTCTTGCTTTCTGATTTCTTCATACAGTTTGTGTACTTCTTCCATGTTCTTCCAAAATCTTTCACTTGCTCCACTATGATCTCCTTCAGAGTACTTATACTTTCTTTCATTGTAATCATTAGATTCATCAAGATGAAAAGAACTAAATGCAGATTCAACTTTATTTACCGAAGATCCATTGTTATCAAAATTACTTAACTCAAATGCATGTAGCTTACCAATAGTAGCATCTAAAGAAACTGACATATTAGGTACAAACCTCAATTCATTGATTGCAGAGACTCAGATTGCATAAGCTAGTAGAAGGGTTCTCAACAACTTACTTGTTATATCCTTTTCTTCAATAGTTCCACCTGCTCCTTTGATTTGATTGACAATCTCTTTTAGTCTTGTACTATACTGAGTTATGTCCTCACCTTTATTCATCCTCATAGATTCAAGTTGTCCTCTCAGACTATCTACTTTTGCTCTTTGAACATGTTCATCTCCTCCATATACTGATATGAGCTTATCCCACATTGCCTTTGCATCATTGCAGCCTTCTAGATCATTAAACTCTGAATCGGTCAATGCAGATGTTATTTCAATCATTGCTTGAATATGTTCTTGCTTTGCCCTTATCTCTTCCATAGTCAATGGATAGGTGCTTGGTGCAATAAAATCATTCTCCAGATAGTATACAACATATTCTCCAACTCCTGATAGATGTAGCTTCATCCTTTTCTGCCATGTATAGAAACTTGACTTGTTCAACTTCGATGCATCCCTCTTATACATCTTTGGATCTTTAACTCAAGTGCCTTTAAAATTTCCTTCCGGAGTCCAAAGCTCTGATACCAATTGATAGTTCTGATACTTAATATAAGTACAGATCCAATAGCCAACAAGATGAGAGGGGGGGCCTGAATCATAGAAACTTAATCATCCATAAAAACATCAGATTCAACCTCAGTAACATATATATCAGCAATATAACCAAAACTGTTAAACATGCAACCTCAAAAGCATATGAACAATATAAACCTCATAACACTAGATTTAACATGGAAACCCAAATAGGGAAAAACCACTGTGGGATTTCGGACCCACTAAGAAATATACTCTTCTAGAGTATACTCGGTTAAAAGGAAATCCTGTTAAAGATTACAAACACATTGCTATATGTGACCCGGTTAAGGGATTTCCCTTAGATCTGTTAGGATCTTCACTTTGTTAGAAGTGACCTTGTTAAAGGATTTCAAACACTCAATCAGAATGTCACCTTGCTAGAGGATTTACATATAAGACTGTTAAGTCCACTCGGTTAAGAGATTTTCTATCACTTTCACAAAATAATAGTAACAAAAATCTATCTGCAACTTCACATCTAAAATGCTAAAGCAGATTCTTATTTGTTCAATACAATCTAGACATAGAACTAATCTTGTCTATCTGCTAGGCTTCTATACTCTATTATTCAAATAGGTCTTCAAGCTTCTGTGCTCGGTAATCAATATGTAGCATCCTTATGCATACACTTTCCCACATACATTTTTTATCAATAGTTTCCTATTTATAAACAATTAGATAACCACTTAATCTCCTTGATCACATTTCCCATGATCAATCATAGCCATCAGATCTTCAATCTTGTCTAGGTTCAATGCATCTTTCGATCTGAAAATTTTTTACCCCACCTTGGAACTTGCATACTAGTCTTGGAACTTGCATACTAGTCTTGGAACTTGTGCCAGGGTATTGCGGTTCAATCTGAGCTGTAGATCTTCATGTTGACTTTTCATTGCCTTAGATTCGTTAACAAACTTCTTCCATGGCTTACCAATCATTTAATCTACTCCAGCTCATCAACTTCCTTCATTAAATACCGCATGTAAACATTTAATGCATTCTTTTATAGCTCGGTTACAACTCGGTAACAACTCAGTGAATACTAAACTTCACTCGGTAGACATTCCGCCTTCATTAACCTATAGTGATAACTTTAGGGTTTACCGACTAGGTTCTTTGGTTGATAACATAGTATAGTATTAACCTTTACAATTTACAACATATGTATGATGTTAAAACAATCTAAAACATCATGATCTCATCATTGTCTGACTCGGTAGTAGTTGCCCATTGAATACCTTATTCATCCCTTTATTCATCATATTCTTTCCTGTGTCTTTTACCGACATCTTTATAATCTTCATATCATACTTCTCAAGATATGGCAATAGCATACTGAGTTAGAAAATCAATTTCTTGACATCAATGACAAAATAATAATATCAAGACAGTAAAACATCTTTAATCAGTTATATCCATAATCATCAACAACCTTCTCAATATCCTTATGAAATGCCAACAATCTTTCATTGTCTGTTATAA
This sequence comes from Cryptomeria japonica, assembly GCF_030272615.1. NCBI lineage: Eukaryota > Viridiplantae > Streptophyta > Pinopsida > Cupressales > Cupressaceae > Cryptomeria > Cryptomeria japonica. The sequence continues at coordinate 614,806,580 of NC_081412.1, read as the reverse complement.
TGCAATATTGCCAAGTGAGAAAGTTGAGGAGATCAGACGGTGCAAATGGATTCGCAAAGGGAAGAGGAAGATGCACGCCAAATACCCTTCGCAAAATAGTAAAAAACATTTGCAAAAAATGAAGGCTAAAGACCGTGCAGGTTGCAGAGGATCCAATGGCTCATGTGACTTCGTGACCCAAAGATGCAAGATCGTTAGCCATCACAAAATGACAAAAGATAGGAGGCAGGTCTAGGTGGAAGTCCAAATCATAGATCCCATCCAGTGGCAATGACATGGCGATGAGGTGGTGTATGCGTGGTAGTCCACTGGCCCATAGGTGGCAGTGAGGAGGCAGTCTAGGTGGCTAATCAGTGAGGTGTCATCCCAGTGGATCCCATCAGCCAATCAGAGACCACCATGTGGTAGGGCGTCAGGCCAAAAAAGAGGGAAAAATCAAAGTTAGATTGTATAGTGTAGACTATATAGAAAATTAAAAAATTTAAATGATGTGCACATATGAAGGATTTAATTCACCCAGAGGTCCATTTTTGGTCAAATAGGCAAGTATTATATATTGCTAGAAAGCTCTCGGGATGAAGAATGCAGTTATGTAGTTAATTTTAACAGGTTTGGGATATTTTGAGAGCAGTTTCCATGGGAAAGAGAGAAGAATTGAAATTTAGTTGGAAAAAGAGACACTTGGCTTGTTCTGATGAGACCTAATGTTTTTCCCTCTCCTTCTTATTCCAATTTTCTTCTCATTCTAAGGGTTCCAAAATTATGTGAAAAAGGCTCCAAATTTCTTGGTTTCCAATTCTGGGTTTATTTTCAAGGTTGTAGAGTAATGTCTTATTTTAAGTAATGGAGTCTTATTTTCTTTCTATAGGTGTTATTTGTTGAAAGTTCCTGTGTATGTAAGGCATGCACAAATTCACACAAAATTTGTCTCTGAAATGTACTTTCATTTTATTCAAATCTGATTCTTAAGGAGGATCATGTTTGTCATGAGCAGTTGTGTCTATGAGTGTAATGCTTGTTTGTAGGTAATCTTCAAGGAAGATTTTAAACTCTGTGAGCAAACATTAATGAAATGGGGTTCATGTTTTTGGATTTGATGTTTTCTGTGGATAAGATTAGTAATGCATTTATGCAAGGCATTAATGTAGGAATATTTTATGATGAAGATGGATTTGCAATGAGTGTTTTCATTTGTAGTCTGATGTATGACTCTGTTGCCCTTGGATAAGGCACTGGTCTTGCACATTTTGGGGTTTTCTTAGAGATTTAAAATCAAATCAGAATTTAATGTCTTTTCTTTTTGTTTTGTGGTAATGCCCCACCTATCTCAAGCTCCAATGTAGTTGAGAGTCAATGTAAATATAGCTAGTTTGCAATACTTTCCTTATTGTTGAGCTATGTTTGAGATTTCTGCTTTAATGGTGATGTTGTGTGTGAGTTTAGACTATATTTGAAGTGCATCATAGGTAAACCCGCCTAGACCTTGCAGAGCTTGAAGAGAAGAAGGATTAAATATCCTTGTTAAGTTGGTCTAGTTAGTCCTTTGAAATCATTGTTGAGGTTCGCTACCTTTCAAAATTTGGTTGTAGATTATACTAGTTGTTGATTTTGTTGTTCAACATAAAAAAGAGCCAATAGGTTCCCATCATGGTTTTCCCCTTAACCAGGTTTTCCATGTCAAAAATATTGGTGTTGTGTGTTGTGTTGTTAATTGGATTATCTTTTTATAAGTACAGTTTATTAGATCGATTATTATGCTTAAAGTTTTACATTCCGGTGAAGACTGATTCACCCCCCCTCTCAGTCTTCCTTCTTGGTTGTTGCTAACACATGAATGCTTTGGAATTTGTCTTGGAAATGACAAGCCCAAAAATTCAATAGAAAAAATATGTTTTTGAGTATTCTTTGATTTTCCAGACTTCACATTGGTTGTTAACAACCTTTTTTTAGCTAAAATTGATAAAACGAAAAGGGTTTTTTAAGGATGTTCTCAGCTTTCCAACAATATAAAGTTTGTCTTATTTTGGCTTAAATAAATAATTATTATTTATTTTATAAATAAATTCTAACTAAAGTCCTGATTGATAGGTTGTTTGAAAACATCCATAACTTTCAAACTGTTGGCATTAAGGTTGTCATTGATGTCAACATGTATGTGTGCATGGATTGAGTTGATGAAGTTGCAAGCATGCAGAGATGATTGATGTCAACAGTTATAATACTAGATGAAGATGTAAGATATAAGTGGATGAATGTCCAAGAGAAAAGATCAACATAGATGTAGAGAAACAGTGATTTAAGAACCAAATCCATTGAGATATGATGTCGTGGGAAAAATAGGGTTGTCCAAAAGAATAAGTGTTGTTGCAACATTATATAACATGACACATCATATAACACACCATGTTATGCACATGGAGGTACAAGAGGAATGCATGAAGTGTGTCATTGGGACATGAAAATGGAAGAGGATAGAGGCAATTGTGTTGAAAATATATTGTGAAATTTATTCTGACTCTGAAAAAGTTAGCTATAGTTATCAATAACACGCAAGTTATCGCTATCTACAAAACCACAAAAGGTGACTGAGTTGTCAATAACATGACAGGTTAGTCATGTTGGTTTATAGAGAAGTCAATAACACAACATTTATGCGTCCCCCGCTATTTTATAGCATGAACGGTTGAAGATAAGTGACCATACAAAGTAACGTTGCATTGTGGAAAAAGAAGTCAATAACACAACGAGTTAGTCGCCCCGCCATCCCGCAGCAAGAAACACTTAAGGCAAAATAGTATGTGGGCTAGTCACTAAACTAAGTTAGAGATGTCAATAACATGCAAGTTATGCTACTTGGCTTATCCTGCAGCATGTTATTCTCTATAAGATAACCTTGTGGGATAACACTAAAGAAAAGAAAATGGTGTTTTCCTTATCCTAGAGCATGTTGGTTGGTGCAACCCTAATCTGGTGGGTCTTCAAAGAGAACTGACCAGATCATGCAACAAGAGTAACACAATGGAAGCAACAACAACACATAAATAAAATACAAAATCAGATATCCACATCATCATATTGTCATTATAGAACATCTGATAATCCTCTGGTTACATGCAGGCTAACATGCCCTGTTTCAGGATACATGCCAGAATACAATCCATCTGGGCCTCCAAGAGGCATCTGAATTACAACCTTAGAGACTAGACACTCATAACTCTCTTAATGCCTCCTAATAATTACATATAGAAATATTTTACCCTCCAAAACACATCCGGGTCGGTCACAATAGATTAAATTTACCAAGAAAGGAAAATGAAACATCCAAATAGGTCAGCCCCAAGAATGAAAGGAAGATCCTTCGCAAAGGAATAAAAAGGAAGCACAGATTGAATAGAAGGTCAACCAAGGACTTAGGAACATTGAACAAGGTTCCAAATAGATCCGCATGCCAAGAAATCGCTCTGCACGACAAGAAATCACCAACTATCCATTAAGCTCAAAACTACTCTGGGAACCAAGAACAACCAAACTGAAAGTGACAACTCATCGGAAAAGAACCCAAATGAACTAAGAATATGGAACAATGAACAAAATCAAGCCTGAAAACTAGAAATATAATCCACAAAGAAAAAGAACCAACTACTAGAACACATAGAAAGAACTCAAAAACTGCAATATTGAACTAAACAAGAACAAAGCTAAAAGGAAATATTTTTGGTTGATGCAAGATTTCTCATAGACCGGGGATGCTCTTGCATCAAACACCCCAGGTAGAAAGAGATGTTTCATGAGAGGAAACTCATAAACATCTAAAAGGATTCAGAATATAGACTCCATGCTCCTTTTTTATCCAAACTTCTTCTTTGGTTGCAAACATCTTTCTCTCCTCCGGAACCTCAACCAGATTCCCTAACACTATCTTTGACTAATGTTTTCTTTCTTCTACAACTCTGATTTATTCTTGACACAAAAATTCATCCAGTCTACTATCATAACCTTACTACCATCTGGTTCCTTCTTACTATCAGGCCCATCTATCAAACCCTTCTGCAAATCCACGCTACTAGCTGGTGTAAGCTCTGTAACGTGCTTCTCCACACTGCAACTCTTCTCAATATTTAAATTCCTCACTTCCTTCTCTTTCTCCCTCAAAGAAGCCAATGTGAACCTCTTCCCATCCTTTTCAATAGTGATTAGGTTTCTTCTATAGTCGTAGATAGTTCCTCTATCAAACTGCCAAGGTCTTCCCAACAAAACATGACAAGCACTCATAGATAAAACATCACACAAGACCTCATCCCTAAAAGGTCTAATATTAAAATTCATCAAACACTGCTCATTTACTTCTATCTTCTAATCATCTTGCAGCCAACTCACCTTGTAAGGACAAGGGTTCTTGAGCCTCTTCAATCCAAGATTCTCTACCATTTCCTCAAATACAAAATTATCAGTACTTCTACTATCCACAACAAATTTACAACACTTACCACCAAATTTAGACACAGTCTGAAAAAGATTCTTCCTTTGAGTAGGTTCAGTACCTTCACTACTCTATACCATCAATACTCTTCTGAGCATAAGGGATTCTCCCTATTCCAGTTCTAACACACTCTTGCCAGTAATTCTAACCTCTTAATATTCATTTACCACATAGTTTCTAGTCATTCCTTGCTTACACTCAAAAGATCTATGTCCAGTCTCCACAGACTTAAAACATCTACCCAAAAATTCTCTATCACTATTGCTACTCCCTTTTATCTATGTATCCTGATCTGATTCTTTACTCCACTTAGGTTTTGATTCTTCTTCAACATTTTACTTCTCTATACTGCCACTCATCTGTCCCTTATATATCTCCTTTCCTCTAGGGTTATTTTGTTGTCTTCTTTTCATTTTCTCCTTAGGCTTCAAAGTATAATGGTAAGCCTCCTCAATGGTGAAAATCTTCAGCATACTCATCTCATCCTGAATGTTGAATGAAAGTCCATTTATGTACCTAACCACCTTCTCTCCATCATCTTCTCTACCCTTCGGGGGTTCATCCTTCTTGGTGGAATCTCCTCCTTTGCTCTGGTGCAACTGCCTCAACTTGGCAATCTGACTAATGGTTTAGATTGCCTCACACTCAGCAATCTATTGAGCACACTCACATCCTACCTCAATTTGGTGATCTGTTCACCCAAAAGGAATGCCTCAAGGTTCACAACCATATTTGATACCACTTGGTGCAGCCATAATGCAGTGGGTCCTCAAATAGAACTGACCAGATCATGTAGAAAGAGTAACACAATGGAAGCAACAACAACACACAAATAAAATGAAAAACCAAATATTCACATCATCATATTATCATTATAGAACTTTGGTAATCATCTAGTTACATGCAGGCTAACATGCCTCATTTCAGGCTACATGCTAGATTACAATCCATCTGGACCTCCAAGAGGCATCCAAATTACAACCTTGGAGACTAGAAACTCATAAATCTCTCACCACCTCCTAAGGAACACATATAGAAATACTTATACCCTCTTGAACACATCCGGGTTGGTCACAATAGATTACATTTATGAAGAAAGGAAAATGAAATGTGGAAATAGGTCGGCCTCAAGAATGAAAGGAAGATCCTCTTGAAAAGAATAAACAAGAATCCTGGATTGAACAGAAGGTCAACCAAGTACTCAAGAACATTGAAAAAGGTGCCAAATAGATCTGCTAGCCAACAAATTGCTCCGCATGAGAAGAAATCACCAACTAGCCATAAAGCTCAGAAACTGCTCCGGGAACCAAGAACAGCCAAACTGGAAGCGAAAAATCACCAGAAAAGAACCCAAATGAACTAAGAATCTAGAATGATGAACAAAAGCAAGCCTAGAAACCAAAAATATGATCCACAAAGAAAATGAACCTACTATCAAAACACATAGAAAGAACACATAAACTGCAATACTAAACTGAACAAGAACAAAGCTAAAAGGAAATAATTTTGGTTGATGCAAGATTGCTCATACGATGGGGATGCTCTTGCATCATTGGTCAAGTGTTGAATGCCTCACCAGATAACAAAAAAGTGGCACTACTCACTATCTCATGTAGGATAACTTAGGTTTAATGAACAAGGCAGTTTCTCTTATCCTACATCATATTAGCCAACAGTGAAAAGTCACATAGGATAAGAAACTGAAGGGAAGATGATGCAACCATAACTAATGAAAACCCTTAAAAGAGTCAACCAGCTTATGCAACAATAGAGACATAGAGAAAATAGTAAGACAACATAACAAATTCATATAAATAGATCATATCCAAGCCATATAACTTCCAACAATCATCCAGGAATCATCAGATTATCATCAAAGAACATTCGGTAGTTAACCGGTTAAATGCAGGCTACAAGCCAAAAACAACCCAACCGAGATTCTAAAGATCAACTAGTCATAAGATGTGAGTCTTCATCCTTGTTCTAAGTTCTACTTCCTTTGCCCCTACAAATGATTACATAACATCATATTTATACCCATCGGAGAATATTCAGGTCGGCCTCAAAAGATTACATTCACCAATGCAGGAAAATGAAACATGTAATTAGGTCGGCCCTAAGATTTAAGAAATATTTCCAGAAAATAACAACCAAGTGACGTAGATCAACAGGAAGGTCGGACACATGCCAAAGAACATCAGACAAGACCTAAGATGGATCCACACACCAAGAATCACGTCGGTAATGAAGGAAAACCAACCAGTAAGTACAAGAACTATCCTAGAAACCCAGAAATAGCAAACTGGAAGCGATAACTAACCGGAGAAGAACCCAAATGAACTAGAAATCTAGAATCAACCATGTGAAACCACTAGGAAACTGCAAACAAGATCTACCATGAAGAACAAGCAACTATCAGTACATACCAGCAAGAATGTTGAAACTGCACAAAGAACTAAACAAGAAACAAAATTTTTTTGGTTGATGCAAGATTTCTCATCAATCGGGGCTGTTCCATGAGAGGAAAATCATGAACATCTAAAAGGATTCGGGATGAAGATCCCATGCTCATTTCTAATCCAAACATCCTCTTTATCTGCCAATCTTTTCTCTATCTCTCCTGGTGCCTCAACCGACTTCTCTAACCTTTGACTCCCTTTGGTTTTCTTTCTTTACTTCAGATCTGCATATTCTCCCTATGTACTACCTTCTTTCTTCTACATCTCAAGATTTCTTCTACCACAAGACTTCATCCAGTTTTTCACCATGAGCTCTTTGTCACGGTTCCATCCGTCCATTAGACTCATCTATCATATCCTTTTGCCAACTCATGTCACCTTTCAGTATAATCTCTGCAATTGGTTCTATCAGATCTTTCTTCAAAACCTCTGGTATAATCTCTACAATTGGTTCTGTCAAACCTTCTGGTATAACCTCTAATATCGGTTTCCTTCAACTTTTCTCAAGACTCAGATTCTTCACCTCCTTCTCTTTCTCCTTCAAAGAAATCAATGTGAAATTCTGCCCATCCTTTTCAATAGTAACTAGGTTTCTTCTATAGCCATAACTAGCTCCTCTATCATACTGCCAAGGTTTTCCCAACAAGACATGACAAACATTCATTGATGCAATATCACATAAAACTTCATCTTTGAAAGGCCCAATATTGAAACTCGCCCAACATTGCTCCTTTATCTCTACCTTCTGATTATCTTGTAACCAACTTACCTCATAAGGACAAGGATGCTCAAGCCTCTTCAACCCAACCTTCTCAACCATCTCCTAAGATACTAAATTATTAGTACTTCCACTATCTACAATGACCTTGCAACACTTACCACCAGATTTGCATACAAGGAAGGTCAGACAGACACCAAAGAATATCAAACAAGACCTAAGATGGATCCACACACCAAGAATCACGTCGGTAATGAAGGAAAACCAGCCAGTAAGTACAAGAACTATCCTAGAAACCTAGAAATAGCCAACTGGAAGCAATAACTGATCAGAGAAGAACCCAAATGAACAAGAAATCTGGAATCAACCAAGTGAAACTGCCAGAAAACTACAAACAAGATCTGCCATGAAGAATAAGGAACTATCGGTACATACCAGCAAGAATACTGAAACAACACAAAGAACTAAACAAGAAAGGAAATTTTTTTGGTTGATATAAGATTGCTCATCGATTGGGGATGCTCCTACATTAGACAACCTAGGTAGAAAAAGATGTCCCATGAGAGGCAAGTCATGAACATCTAAAAGGATTTGGGATGAAGATCCCATGCTCATTTCTAATCCAAACATCCTCTTTATCTGCCAATCTCTACTCTATCTCTCCTGGTGCCTCAACTGACTTCTCTAACCTTTGACTCCCTTTGGTTTTCTTTCTTTGCTTTAGATCTGTACATTCTCCTGATGTACTACCTTCTTTCTTCTACATCTTAGGATTTCTTCTACTACAAGACTTCATCCGGTTTGTCACCATGAGATCTTTATCAACCGGCTCCATCTGTCCATTAGACTCATCTATCATATCCTTCTGCCAACTCATGTCACCTTTTAGTATAATCTTTGCAATTGGTTCTATCAGATCTTTCTTCAAAACCTCTGGTATAATCTCTACAACTGGTTCTGTCAAACCTTCCGGTATAACCTCTAATATCAGTTTCCTTCAACTTTTCTCAGGACTCGGATTCTTCACCTCCTTCTCTTTCTTCTTCAAAGAAATCAATGTGAACTTTTGCCCATCCTTTTCAATAGTAACTAGGTTTCTTCTACAGTCATAAATAGCTCCTCTATCATACTACCAAGGTTTTCCCAACAAGACATGACAAACATTCATTGATGCAATATCACATAAAACTTCATCTTTGAAAGGCCCAATATTGAAACTCGCCCAACACTGCTCCTTTATCTCTACCTTCTGATTATCTTGTAACCAACTTACCTCATAAGGACAAGGATGCTCAAGCCTCTTCAACCCAACCTTCTCAACCATCTCCTCAGATACTAAATTATTAGTACTTCCACTATCTACAATGACCTTGCAACACTTACCACCAGATTTGCATACAAGGAAGGTCAGACAGACACCAAAGAATATCAAACAAGACCTAAGATGGATCCACACACCAAGAATCACATCGGTAATGAAGGAAAACCAGCCAGTAAGTACAAGAACTATCCTAGAAACCCAGAAATAGCCAACTAGAAGCGATAACTTATCGGAGAAGAACCCAAATGAACAAGAAATCTGGAATCAACCAAGTGAAACCGCCAGAAAACTACAAACAAGATCTGCCATGAAGAATAAGGAACTATCGGTACATACCAGCAAGAATACTGAAACAACACAAAGAACTAAAAAAGAAAGGAATTTTTTTTGGTTGATACAAGATTGCTCATCGATCGGGGATGGTCCTGCATCAGACAACCTAGGTAGAAAAAGATGTTCCATGAGAGGCAAATCATGAACATCTAAAAGGATTTGGGATGAAGATCCCATGCTCATTTCTGATCCAAACATCCTCTTTATCTGCCAATCTCTACTCTATCTCTCCTGGTGCCTCAACTTACTTCTCTAAACTTTGACTCCCTTTGGTTTTCTTTCTTTGCTTTAGATTTGCACATTCTCTTGATGTACTACCTTCTTTCTTCTACATCTCAGGATTTCTTCTACTACAAGACTTCATCTGGTTTGTCACCATGAGCTCTCTATCAACCGGCTCCATATGTCCATTAGACTCATCTATCATATCCTTCTGCCAACTCATGTCACCTTTTAGTATAATCTCTACAATTGGTTCTATTAGATCTTTCTTCAAAACCTTTGGTATAATCTCTACAACTGGTTCTGTCAAACCTTCTGGTATAACCTCTAATATCGGTTTCCTTCAACTTTTCTCAGGACTCAGATTCTTCACCTCCTTCTCTTTCTCCTTCAAAGAAATCAATTTTAACTTCTACCCATCCTTTTCAATAGTAACTAGGTTTCTTCTACAGTCATAAATAGATCCTCTGTGATACAGCCAAGGTTTTCCCAACAAGACATGACAAACATTCATTGACACAATATCACATAAAACTTCATCTCTGAAAGGCCCAATATTGAAACTCGCCCAACACTGCTCCTTTATCTCTACCTTCTGATCATCTTGTAACCAACTTACCTCATAAGGACAAGGATGCTCGAGCCTCTTCAACCCAAGCTTCTCAACCATCTCCTCAGATACTAAATTATTAGTACTTCCACTATCTACAATGACCTTGCAACACTTACCACTTGATTTGCATACAATCCAGAAAAGACTCCTCCTCTAAGTAGATCTGGTATCCTTTCTTCTGAACATAAGGGATTCTCCTTGCTCTGGTGCATAGTCAAATCCGGTACCATCTAGTTCTTCACTTGCCAGATAACTTCTTGCCATTCCTTGCTTTTATTCATAGGATCTATGTTCAGTTTCTCCATACTTGAAACATTTGCAAAGAAATTCTCTATCGATACTGCTCCTACCCTTCCTTGGTGTCTTATGTTCTGATTCTTTACTCCACTTAGGTTTTGACTCCTCTTCTTCAACCAATTTCTTCATACTATCATTCATTTTGAATTTCTCCTTTCCTTTATTTGGTTGTCTTCTTCTCACCTTCTCCTCTGCCTTCAAATCATACTGGTAAGCTTCTTCAACTATTGAAACCTTCAACATACTCATCTCATCTTGAATTTTAAAAGCAAGTCCATTGATGTACCTCACCACCTTCTCTATGTCCATCTCTCTATGTCCAGATCTAATTACCACCTTATCGAATTCCTCGGTATATTCTTTCATAGTCATGTTTCTTTGTTTTAGGTTCTGCAACTTCTTGAACATCTCCAATTCATAGTCTCCTAGTATGAACTTGGCCTTCAACCATGCAACCATCTATCTCCACTGGATGATCTTCAATTCATCATTCTCCACTCTATCTTTTTGCAACTCTTTCCACCACAAGGCAACATGCCCTTTCAACTTAGTCTATGCCAACCAAATTCTCTATGGATCCTTGACATCCTCAAACTCAAAGTAGTCCTCCAACTCTCTAATCCAATCGATCAGATCCTCCAGGTTCTACATTCTAAAAAAGTTAGAAACCTCAACTTTATGCACTTTACTTGCTTGTGCCACTGCTCTTAGGAATCTTTCCTCTCTCTCATCTTCCAGTCCTTTAGCTTCCTCAATCTCTTCACTAGGTTCCTCATACTCATCCTCTAAGTCAGGGTTTCTTCACAAACTAGTCAAAGTATTATGGATTTCATTCCTCACTTCATTCTTGAAATCTTCCATCATCTTCTCTACCCTCTAGGGGTTTGTTCTCCTTGGTGGCATATGTCCTTCCACCCTAGTGAACTACCTCAACTAGACAATCTGACTACCAGTTTCAATTGCCTCCCCTCGATGATCTATTGAACACCCACACAGCCTGCCTCCAATTGGCGATCTGTCCACCTCAAGGAATGCCTCAGATGATTCTTCCACCAACTAGTCTATAACCAACTTTGATATTAATTGATGCAGCCAAAATCAGTCAAAACCCTCAAAAGAGTCAACTGGCTTATGCAGCAAGAGAAACAGAACAAAAATAGTAAGAAAACATAACAAATTCATATAAATAGATCATATCCAATCCATATAACTTCCAGCGATCATCCGGTAGTTAACCGATTAAATACAGGCTACAAGCCAGGAACAACCCAACCAAGACTCTAAAGATCAACAAGATAATAACATGCAAATCTCCATCGTTATTATAATTTTGACTTCCTCTACCCCTAAAAATAATTACATAACATCATATTTATACCCACCGGAGCATATCTAGGTCGGCCTCAAAAGATTACATTCACCAATGTAGGAAAATGAAATGTGTAATTATGTCGGCCCTAAGATTTAAGAAATCTTTTTGAAAATAATAACAGTGCTGTGGATCAACATGATGGTAAGACACATGCCAAAGAATATCAAACAAGACCCAAGATGGATCCACACACCAAGAATCACATTGGTAATGAAGGAAAACCAACCGGTAAGCACAAGAACTATCCCGGAAACCCAGCAACAACCAACCAGAAGCAATAACTGATCGAAGAAGAATCCAAATGAACTACAAATTTGGAATCAAGCACATGAAACCGCTAGGAAACTGAAAATAAGATCTATCATGAATAAAAAGCAACTACCGGTACACACTAGAAAGAATACTGAAACTGCACAAAAAACTAAACAAGAAAGGGAATGTTTTTGGTTGATGCAAGATTTCTCATTGATCGGGGATGCTCCTGCATCAGAAGATTACTTGAAGACACTTATCCCACATGAGACAAGGATGATGTTGGTGGGCCCATGGGATAAGAAAATAAAAGGAAGTGAAGGGCCTTCTTATCCCACGTGACTAAGCTGGGAGGTGAAGAAGTCCATGGGATAAGAAAAAGTGGAGAGATAAGGAAAATGATAGAAGGTGCATTATCCTGCTAGCTTGGATGAAGGAAGAGTTCGTATTTCACGATGTGTATAACATGCATGTTATGATACCCATGAAACACATCAATGTAGCCTATGAATCCAATGGGGATTTCTCTCACATGTGGACCTATTGTGTGTAGAGGGAGTTGTTGATGGGTCCCACCATCCTACATGTGGCTATTAATATGTGAATTTTCATTGGATAGATGTTTTGACTGGTATTTGAATTTGAAGGAGCTTACATATTAGAGGTTATTTCTTTAGTCTACATAGAAAAAAAGAAATGAAATAACTACTGGGTAGAGATGTAGCTGAAATGGAGACTACATGCATAGATCAACAAACTCTAGATATTGCTATTGTGTATGGATAGCTATCAGACATAGATGAAGAGATATTGGTATTTAATGTAGATAGGTATGCGACTCAAGAGGATTTTCAGGAAGATTTTCTAGAAGGATATCAAATATGATAGATAATTAGATTGCTAAAAATAACAATTCAAATATAAAGAATTATTGGAAGACAATGAGATGCATTAAGTGCTAACAACTACAGACATAAAAATTAGATCTGATCGATATGCAACTATGATTGGCTAGAATAATTTTTGGAAAAAAAACAATTTTTTTAAATACAATTTCTAGAAGGAAAGTCCAGTTGGAACAAGTTGTTATATTTTGGAGGGAAAAATATTGAAGAATGTGATGACCGCCAAGAAAAATATTAAGGTGTACAAGTTATTGTTGAAGATTGATGAGTTATGTGAGCTAAAAAAGGTAAGTGTAGAAGCTCTACAAAAAAAAAAGAGGCTGCAAAAAAGTGTTTTCTGCAGGTGTCAATAACATGAAGTCGGGGTTGTCAATAACGGTGCAAAAATTTGTATGAAAAAAAATATGAAAGTGAAAGAGGAGATCAAAGGTAGCTAAAAGCAGAAGAAGAGAATAGGAAAAGAAGAGAAAAGGGAGAGGTGTGAAGTAGAGATTGTGTGATTGGTGTGCATGAGAAGAAGCATTGTAAAAGAATAGGCTACAAAACTAAGAGAGATAGCAGAGAAGTATCTCCCACAGCTGTCAATAACATAATGATAATGTAGATCTAACATTGCATAAAAGACTGCATGTAGGAAGATCATAAGATGAAGAAAAGATAAGAGGGAGCCAAAAGAAAGAGCAGAGACCAGATAGAGAAGAGCACAAAGGTGAAAAAAGAAGGAAAGCAACAAGAATATGGTGAAAACCATAGTGTGCAAGACCAGGGCAAAGAAATAACTGTGTGTAGACAACGGAGTAAGAGACGGTGTAGCAGAGACTAGTAAACAAAATGTGCAGAGAAAAATGGAGCATAGAAGAATAGAACGGAGAAGACAAAGGGTACATAATAGAGAAGAAGAGATCAAAGAGAGCAAAACAATAAGGTGTTCCAAAACCTCATTTGCAACAAGGTACCTAATTTGCATTGAATCCTATAATCATTGTAATCATCTGAGTTGGTGCTTGTAAAGCTAGGGGTTGGTGCCCATAAAGATAGGGATTAGTCCTCCTTTGGGGTGGTGCCCATAAACTTCAAGGGATGGTGCTCCTTGGGTTGGTGCCCTAAAATTTGTAATAAGTGATTTTCCTATGAGGCTGGATTGGAGTAGTAGACTCGAACAACATTTTTCACTGAGGTTTTTCCCCACCATGGGTTTTCCTCGTATATTCTTGTGTTATGAGTTTTTTGTGTGTTTGTGGCTTAATGTGTTTTATATCTTTACTCATAGTTTTTTTATTATAGTTATTAAATTTTTATTTAATCGAAAGAGTTAAGGTTTTTAGATTGCCACTGACTCACCCCCTCTCAGTGGTCCATTGTGTTCCTTCAATTGGTATTGGAGCCCTAGGTTCCCAATTAGATAAGCTTCCACTAGCTTGGTAGATTCTGGTGTTTGAACGCAATGATGATGTATGAGTCATCATTAGCTGGTGTACCAAAGTTTGATGACGCAAACTATTTCATTTAGAGTTCTAGAATGGAAATATTTTTGTCTGCCCTAGGTTATGATATCTAGTTTTTTCAAATGGTTATACAATCCCCACTGCTCCTCCTACTGATCTTGACGCTAAAAGAGAATATTAATGCAATGCTGAAGCTAAGAAAGTTATTCTTAGTGAATTGTCTGATTTAGTATCCCAAAAATCAAAAGATACAAATCTGCAAAGAGTGTATGGGATAAACTAAAGAGAGTATATGGTGAAGAGCCTACCATTGCTGGATCAAATTGTGAGAAGAATATTTATGGAGAAGATAAATGTAAAGATGGTCAAAGTAGATATGTTAGTTGCTGCAATGAAGATAAAAATTAAACACATCTATTCATGGCACAAGAGACCCAAGGTGATGGGATTACATCAAGTTGTGACAGTGCATCTCAATCTAGTAGATATGACCCTTTTGGCAGTGTTGAAGAAGGTGAAGATAATGATGTTGAAGTGGATCTAGAGGGTGAGTTGTTAAGTGCCCTTGAAGAATTGAAAAATGTTAGGAAAGAATTTAAGAATTACAGAAATTCAGTTGAAGAAGAATGTGATCATTTGAGAAAAATTATTCAAGAGTCCAATAAGAATATCAACACATTGACAACTCAACTAGAAGAAGCCAAAGGGATGTGTGAAAGAATAAAATCAGATTTTGATGTCAAGCAAACAAGGTGTGAGGAGTTAGAGCTAGAAGTGGAGACAAAAGGAAAGGAGTGTAAGAACATAAAAGATGAAATAAAAAAACTTACATTAGAGCTTGAGAAGTGTCAAGATGAGCTCAAACTAAGGAAGAGGTATGATGGTGGCACTAAAGCATTGGATGAAATGTTGAGTAAGCAAAAGAACTCAAAAGATACCATTGGATTAGGATTCAAGGTTGGAAAATGTTCTACCAATAGAGAATCATCAAAATGTGACAAACTTTGTGTCTTCAAGCTTGAATGGTAGTTGACCATGTTTGACCCTATTAATAAATGTTATATAATTCAATAGAATGGGCTATGTTAGAAAGATATATTGGTGAGAAAAGTAATTGAACCAAGTTATAGAATTATTTCACTGGTGGTGTATACTTTGATGTATTATGAAATCCTAAAAGATCCATTTGATTGGATAACCTTGATTTAACGTATGTTAGCTATGTCTGGATGTAGAACTTATATGATTCCATGATTCGATAGCATTGATGAATGTTGATGCTTTATTTATATGCTTTATGATATAGAACCCTAGATGATTTTGAATAGGAAGAATTTGCGATGATATATGTCATTATTGGAATTGTAGGACTTTACTAATGATGATAGAAATAGGATGTATGTTTTATGTGTGGATCAAAACTATGAGAATTAGGATAATTGCTTATGTGAAATTACTTGGATATAAGATGTATTAAATTGTTCAATTGTAAATTGTATGCAAGTGTTTGATGTGTATTATTATTCTTGTGCTTTATATGATATGAGGTTATTTGAAGTTACTAATGTGTAATTGAGATGCGCAAGAAGTTATCCATGTGACCATGGAAATATTATGGAGAACCAAACCTAGACCTATATATGTTCTTAAAGCCAGGGTTTGTCTATTTGGAGAGACAACACCCCATTTGTGTTGTATTTTATTTGTAACAGTAAATGATGCATGTGTGTTAAGTGTTATTTAATTGATTTATGTAAAATCCACAAGAGACACGATTTCATGTATAAATTTGTAAAAGTATTTTCTTTGTGTCACTTGACACGTGTGGATTTATGTTTGAATTTTTAAATTTGTCTCTTGGTGGGAATTGTTTAACTATAGATTTTCAATTAATGTAATGTGATGTCATAAATGTCTTGGGAAAAGAATATTTGGGATGGTCAACATAGGTTTGACCCGAAAATAAACTTCAGAGGGGTTAGAAAGGGGTTAAATGGACACCTAGGGGTAGTTTAATAGGGTTTCCTAAAGCCCATAAGGTATACCTAAGGGTTAGGGGTAATTTTTGGCAAGTTTCTACTCCCATGTGACCATTTAGACACCCTAAAAAGTGACTTTTCTAAGTTGTGCGAAAATTGAACTAGAAGACTTGACCCAAGTTGAAAACCTTCCATTTGGAATGAGAGTTCCCTTTCCCATTTTACCTTACCTTCCTTTTTTAATTTTTTAGAAACTTGTGAGAACTCTGATAGTGGGCTTCTTAAGAAAGAATTAGAAAATTTGTGGGTAATCACCCACTCTCCATTTTTGGAGATAAAGAATTTTTAAAATAATAAGCTAGATTTTTGGATTGGGAATTTTGCTAAGGGTAGAAAGGGAAGAACCGTGGAATTGGGCTGCTCATCCTCAACAAAACTAGCATACCTCTGGGCAGATTAAGGTTGGTTGTATCTTTCTTATAATGGATTTCTTATTGCATGTGTTTTTGAAAGTAATGTTTGTGTAAAAGACTAGTTTCCGTGCATGTTCTCTTGGAAATTTATTTGGTATTTTGTGTTTATACATTGTATGTGTTTTTTGGGAGTCATCAAGACCTCTTACTCTTGGGAGAGAGGAGGATCTTGAGGGTAGTAGAAGTGATAGCCCTCGACTGAGAGACTCTCGTAATGAGAGCGATCACAAGGGAATTTATGTGACCCTTGCTACATGGCTTGTTTATGCATTGGGGGTCATAAGGAGGGAAATAAGGCATGAATGCCTTGGGGGGCATAAGGAATAAGGGGTTGCTATACTTGATGCATTTGGTTTGCCATGAAGTGGCTACATATTTTTTCCATACTTGCAGTTCTCCTCAGGGTACTTGGTCCACTACCACCCTTGAAAAGGACATCACAATGTGTGGTGCAGTGTAGCCTGGGTTGGGATGTGCTTTGAGTTTGTGTGTATTCTGTCTTTTTGTGTTTGCATGTTTGTTACCTGACTAGGGCTTGGTTCTCCAAGCTCGGGGGTGGCTATTAGTTAGCCTAGGCTGGGAGGTGAGCACTCCATGGTCATAGTTTTGATTTATTTGTAGATTGTTAGAAGAAATACTAGGGCATGCAGTTATGGCATAAGATATTGATTGAGGAAAATTGTTGTAAATGTAATTAATACCCGTTGAAAAGTCCTCATTTGTTTGAAATGAGAGGCTATTTGTAACATAGCAATAAAGACTTGGGAATATGTTATTTGTTATATATATATATATATGCAGAAAATATCATGTTATTTTGCAAAAAAGATAAATGGTTTATTTCTAAGTTCTAGTCCTAAAGTTGAGGTTAAATCTTGTAGAGTATTTAATATTTCTTGGAATGAAATGAGCTAAATTTTTTCTTTTATTTAATTGAAAAGAAATGCATTTGATTTGCATGCATCAGTTCATGGAAATATAAAAGTCATTTTTATTTAATTATGTGATTTCACTTTTATCTGTGAGTTTGTCTTTTATTTTAATTACAAAAAATATGAGATTTAGTTGTTAGATTTTATTAAAGTTGTTATCTAAATAGTTGCTATAGAAATTGCAGAATCTGTAAATTTAATTATTGCAGAAACTAAAAATCTTAATCTATTTTAGTTTAATCAGATAAAATCTATAGAAACAGATTACATGAAATAATTAAGATCCTTGAGTGTTGTTTTTAAGTGATTTAATTTTGCCTTTTACATCATTTTTGCTAAAAGAAAATCAATAACTAAATAACCTATCTATTTCCTTTTAGCAACTAAGATTTTGATAAAAGGGAAATAAACACAATTGATTTAATCTCAATATAGCATCAAAACTATTAAATAAGCTACAAATTAAAGCACCTGCATATTTATTGTATAGAAAATTGATACTCTAGTTATAACATGCATTTATTTTGAATATATATATATATTTAACAAATTTGCATACCTGTGTCTATGAGTAAAGGAATTCATTCTTAGAAATAAACAAAATACACTTATTTATATGTTTATATATATATACATAAGTAATAAACTTATATATATATATATATATATATATATATATATATATATATATTAAAAGGGATATTATATATAAATATATATATATATATATTATACTTTTAAATATATATATATATAAACAAATTGTTTTTTATTTTTTTTAAAAGAGTTTTTTTAATGCCTTTTCGGGGCCGAGCCCACTATGCGTTGCACAGTGGGTGGCTTCGGCCACACTGTCTCCCTCCCCTAAACTAAGCGCTCTCCTCAGCCATGGCCGCTGCCCGGGAGTTCCCAATTCGGCCCTGGACAAAAAAAAATTGTTAATCAAAAGAAATATAAGTATAAAACCCTAGCCCAGGTAGGGCTAGGGTAATGACAATAGAAATGATAAAAAAATTATAATTTTAGGGATGTTTTATAATGCAAATCCCTAGCTAGGGTTGCATGGCCTTATTTCCATAAAGTTTGGGAAATTGTTAAGAAAATTAAATTTATATATTTAGAAATGTATTTGTATATAAATTTAAATATTTATTTACACATTTATGAAAATAAAAAAAATAGATAGTTGTAGAAATTAAAGAATAAAGTATAACTTTAGATTCTAAATATTTATTTAGTGTTGTAGATTTTAAGAGTATATAAAATCAAGGGGGTAAACATTCTTTTGTTCAATTCAACCTAGGGGTATATCATTTAAAAAAAACAAAAAAAAACAAGGGGTTGAGATTTAATTTTAATTAATTTAATTTGAGCACATTTTAAGTATGGATTAATTTAAGTATATTTTAATGATGGATTAAAATGGATACTAGGAGAATGATTTTTAATTAACTTTCTAAAATCAATTAATGGCTTTCCGAGGTTAATTTTGTCTACGTTAATTAATTATCCGAGTTAGTTGATTTTTTTTTACATTCGAGTAGACAATAAAATCATCCACTTAGAATTCCGCATTTAATTTTATTTAATTTCAAATATTTGAGCTAGTAGATAAAGTTAATCTAAACATAGTTAAGACAAAACATGTAGCATTTTATATTTGTCAAATTAATGCTTTTAAAAGGTATGTTTTTAAAAAAAAAAAATTCCCGTTCTTGCCCTAAATTTTGGGCATGACACCTTCACAATTAGGAATTCCCCAAGGAAGAAGATAGATCTAACTACAACTAAGATGAAGGATACTATTGCAAGAAGGAACGGTGTTGATCAAAAGGAAAAGGTAAGTTGAATGAAGATGACTTCATCAAAATGAGAACACTAGAAGAAATTTTAGGAGGCCTCCTACTAGAAGAAGAATAGAACACGTTGCTACTCGCAAGATTAATCAAGTTTAGAGACATAAGGGATTAGATGGAAGAACTTCTGCAAACTCTCAGACCAAGACCAATAATAGAAGGAGAAGATTTGGAGGAAACAAGCCCGCAAGATCTCCACTTATGGTAAAACAAATTTGTAAGTTACATGCCCTCTTTCTTTGGTTATTGATTTTCATGTAAAATTTATGGGCATAGGGCAAGTGAATGTAGAAAAGGGTCTAGGAATGATCAAGGTGCATTTTCTAGAAATAAAAATGTAGTTTGTCAAAGATGTAATGAATATGGACATAGTATGTCAATTTCTAGACACATGCATAGATCTTCTCTCATCTATGATAGGAAGAGTCCATTTGTTGCTCCAAGAAATATAAATAATGTATGTTATAACTATAATGGACTTGATCATAGAAGTCATGAATGTAGAAGAAAATCATTCTAGAATTATGGCAGACCCTACACTTCCTTCTTCAACAAAAATGTAAGGTATAACAACTATGGTCAATTTGGAAGAAGTAGAACATATAGAGACATAGATATGCATGGAACAAAGTCAGAAATGCTTCTAGAATGTCAATAAATCAATTGGTTCTATCAACTAGTCACACTAGTATGGTTTTGAAAAAGTGAACAAATCAATTTGATAGATACCCCTCTACTCCTCTATTTAGAAAGAACATAGTTTGCTACAATTGCAACAAATTTGGCCACACTGTAAAATATTGTAGATCAAGGGTGGCCAGGGAAAGGAAGATGATAAATGATACTCCAAATGTTTTAAATGAAAGAAAGAGGGAAAACAAAAAAAAAAATTGAGGAGAAAGGGCAGTCAAGGAAATGAGAATGGTAAGAATGTGTTCATGAGAAGGCACTATGCATTCCACGCAAAAGTGACATATCCTCAAGCTTAAGGGGATGCACGAACTTAGGGAGAGTTACATATTGATCATATCATTTTCACCAAATATTGAAAAGGACAAGTGAAAGTACATGATGTTGCAGATATGAGAAAAAATGACTCTAAGAAGAAGATGAGAGGGCAGATTTTATGTTAAGCTTTAAGTGTTTGTAAATCTTCTCTAGTGGTTTGTATTGCAAAATTTTATGCCTTGGTAGTATATAAGGACTCAACATTGCTGGCATAAAAGTCATTGTAAAGTTGCATTTGATTGTAGCTACATATCTGCATAGATAAGGTTATGTACAACTGCAAATGTTGGAAATTATTTGTTGGTTGTTCACACTATAAAGATGGTCAAGTGGTTGAAGATAACGTATATTGAAGTTGAATGGATAATGAATGTGGAAATAGTTATTGTGTGTATGAAATGATTGACACTATGCTATGTTCTTGCAAGGAAAAAGACTGCAAAAAGATTGATTGATGCAACATGCATGAAGGACAAAGAAAATAATATAATGTGGATAGTAGTGAGGATAAACCAGAACTATGTAGATTAGTTAAAAGAAATGGAAGAAGAGTGACAGTAGATGTGAAATCAAAAAATAAATTTGGTCAAATCGTTGTAGTAGAGAAAAGGAAAGTGGAGCATAGAGATTATTGGTCTCACGACGAGACTATTTCTCAAATGGATAACATAAAATTGACATTTGCAATCTTTAAGGGAGATAAGAAAATTTTAATAAGCAATATTAGCATTGCTTTTTATATTGTAATCATGGTTCATCTAGCATATAGGCATCAAAGGTAATACAATCATATTGGTGTATTAGTCACAGGGGGAAACTAATGAATTGGTTCTACTCAAGAACAAGAAATGAATCAAAGGGGGAGAATTGGTTCCATTACTTGATGCAGGATTGTTGTAGGTTGAATGTTTTCCAACAAAATATATGACCTAAGGGGGAGCATATTGATATCATGATTGGTAGTCAAATTGAAAATGAGATGAATTTTTACTGGCATCTAGCCCCTTTGCCATTGTTGTCAAAGTGTGAGAGTGATGATTTGTGTTGACATCAATGCCAAACAGGGAGATTGTTGGCATTAAGGTTGTCATTAATGTCAACATGTATGTGTGCATGGATTGAATTGGTGAAGTTGCAAGCATGCAGAGATGATTGATGTCAATAGTTGCAGTATTGGATGAAGGTGTAAGATGTAAGGGGATGAGTGTCTAATAGATAAGATCAACAAAGATGCAGAGAAATAGTGATTTAAGAACCAAAGCCATAGAGCTATGATGTCATGGGGAAAAAAGGGTTGTCGAAGACCATAAGTGTTGTTGCAGTATTATATAACATGACACATCACATAACACACCGTGTTATATGCAGAAGGAGATACAGGAGGAATGCATGAAGTGTATCATTAAGACATGAAAATAGACAAGGAGGACATAGACAATTGTGTTGAAAATGTATTGTGAAATCTTGTTTGACTTAGAAAACATTAGCTGCAATTGTCAATAACATGCAGGTTTTCGCTATCTACAAAGTTGCAGAAGGTGACAAAGTTATCAATAAAATGATAGGTTAGTCATGTTGGTCTATCGAGAAGTGAATAACATGATGGTCATGTAGGCCCCGCTATCCCATAGCATGAATGATTGAAGATAACTAACAATGCGAAGTAATGATGCATTATGGCGGAAGAAGTCAATAACATGATGGGTTAGTTGCTCCACCATCCTGCAACAATAAACACTTAAGGCAAAGCAATTTGCAAGATAGTCGCTAAACTAAGTAAGAGATGTCAATAACATGCAGGTTATGCTGCTTGGCTTATCCTGCGACATGTTATTCACTATAAGCTATCCTTGCAAGATAACACTTGAAAAAAGAATATGGTGTTTTCCTTATCCTACAGTATGTTGGTTGAGTGTTGAATTCCTCATGGGATAACACAAAAGTGGCACTACTCGCTATCTCACGTTGTTAAAAGGGTCATGTGCTAGCCACATGTGATAACTTAAGTTTAATGAACAAGGTAGTTTCTGTTATCCCACATCATATTATTCGGTAGTGAAAAGTCACACTTGATAAGAAACTGAAGGGAAGATTACTTGAGGACACTTATCCTGCATGAGACAAGGATAATGCTGGTGGGCCCATGGGATAAGAAAATAAAAGGAAGTGAAGGGCTTTCTTATCTTGTGTGACCAAGCTGGGAAGTGAAGAAGCCCGTAGGATAAGGAAAAGTGAAGAGATAAGGAAAATGGTAGAAGGTGTGTTATCCTGCTAGCCTGGATGAAGGAAGAGTTCCTATTTCATGATGCGTATAGCACACATGTTATTCTACCTCTAAAACACATCAATGTAGCCCATGAATCCAACGTGGATTTATCTCACACATGGACTTGTTGTGTGAAAAGGAAGTTGTTGATGGGTCTCAACATCCACCATGTGGCTATTAATATGTCGATTTTCATTAGACAGATGTTTTGACTAGATTTTAAATTTGAAAGAGCTTATGTATTAGAGTTTATTTCTTCAATATACAGAACAAACAAGAAATGAAATAAATGTTGGGCATAGACGTAGATGAAATGGAGATTATGTGCATAGATAAACAAACTCCAGATATTGCTATTGCGTATGGACAACTATCAGACAAAGATGAAGAGACACTGACATTTAATGTAGATAGGTGTGCGACTCAAGAGAATTTTCAAGAAGATTTTTTGGAAGGATATCAAATCTGATAGGCAGTTAGATTGTTAAAAATAGCAATTCAAATATAGATAATTATTAGAAGACAATGAGGTGTATTAAGTGCTAACAACTATGGACAGAGAAATTAGATCCGATCAATATGTAGGTATGATTGGCTAGAATAATTTTTGCAGAAAAATCATTTATTTTAGTGTAGCTTCTAAAAGGAAAGTCCAGGTGGAACATCCTGTTATGTTTTGGAGGGAAAACTCTTAAAGGATGTGATGACCGCCAAGAAAAATATTAAGGTGTACGAGTTGTTGTTGAGGATTGATGAGTTGTGTGAGCTAAAAAAGGTGTGTAAGTGTAGAATATTTGCAAAAAAAAAGAAGGGGTTGTAGAAAAGGGTTTTCCACAAGTGTCAATAACATGAAGTCGAGGTTGTCAATAATGCTACAGAAAACTTGTGTGCAGAAAAATATGAAAGTGAAAGAGGAGATTAGAGGCAGCTAGAAGTAGAAGCAGAGAATAGGAAAATAAGAGAAAAGAGAGAGGTGTGAAGTAGAGAGTGTGTCATTGGTGTGCATGAGAAGAAGCACTATAAAAGAAAAGGCTAGGGAGCTGAGGGAGAATGCAGAGAAGTATCTCCTGCAGGTGTTAATAACACGATGACAGTGTAGATCTAATATTGCAGAAAAGACTGCATGCAAGAAGATCATAAGATGAAGAAAAGATAAGAGGGAGCCAAAAGAAAGAGTAGAGAGCAAATAGAGAAGAGCACAAAGGTGAAAATAAGAAGGAAAGCAACAAGAAGGTGGTGAAAACCAGAGTGTGCAGGATCGAGGCAAAGAAAGAAGTGTGTGTAGACAAAAGAGTAAGAGAGGGTGCAGCAGAGACCGGTAAATAAAATGTGCAGAGAAAAACAAAGCATATAAAAACGATGTAGATAAGACAAAGGGTAGAGAACAAAGAAGAAGAGATCAGAGAGAGCAGAACAACAAGGTGTTACAAAACCTCATTTCCAATAAGGTACCTAATTTGTATTGAAATCTATACCCATTGTAATCATCTGAGGTGGTGCCCATAAAGCTAGGGGTTGGTGCTCGGTGCTCCTTTGGGTCGGTGCCCATAAACTTCAAGGGTTGGTTCTCCTTTGGTTGGTTCCCTAAAATTTGTAATCAGTGATTTACCAGACTCCAACAACATTTCTCACAGAGGTTTTTCTCCACCGTGGTTTTTCCTCGTATATTCTTGCGTTATGAGTTTTCTTTGTGTGTGTGTAGGTTAATGTTTTTTATATCTCTGCTCATATTTTTGTGAATACAATTATTAAAGTTTTATTTAATCCAAAGAGTTAAGGTTTTTAGATTACCACTGATTCATGCCCCCTCTTTGTGGTCCATTGTGTTCTTCCACAAATGGTATCACATATTTTGAATCTGAAACTTGCGAACTACAGGGAAAAAAATTGAATTTCATAAAGTTTAGACCAAGTTAAGGTGGTCAGACATAGGAGTTTTTGAATTTCTGTAAAGTCATAGTAAAAAATTCATAATTAATTATTTACTTCTTAAAAAATAAAAAATAAATATGTGTCACATCTCGACATGAGTCTACTAACTATATTATAAATCTTATAAATAAAAAATTATGATTTGATTGTGATTAGGGTGGTTAGACATACACCTACTTATCATTTTCCTCATATTTTAGTACCATTGCATTAAAATTTTAAATTTTCATGAAATAGATTTTTTTTTCAAAAAATAACTAGTAGCTTAGAAACTAAATTCAATTTTCTATAGATTCTCTTCTTACATATTTTTAAAATAATGTTCATAACTTATTCAAATTTTCATGTCAAGTTGCATAACTCTGATTTTCTGAAATTTCACTGGCACTTAAGGGCTTGTTTTGGTCCACGATGATCCTGTCCATATGAGAGAGAGAGAGAGAGAGAGAGAGAGAGAGAGAGAGAGAGAGAGAGATTGTAATGCTCACCAAGAACACACTAGAGAAACTAACCACCTAACTAGAAAACATAGAGTTATATATTTTTTTTTTGTGTTACAACAACACATAAAGCTTAAGAGTGTTAGACAATTTAGATAATCGGAAGACAACTGAGAGAGGGGGGGTGAATTAGTTGTCACAGATTACCAGAAGCATTAGAAATTCAAACTTTAATACCAAAATAACAGATAAACCAAGTAAGCATAAACAATAATCACAGAATAAATACCATCCACATGACACCAAGATTTGTACATGGAAAACCTGGTAAAGGGAAAAACCATAGTGGGAAGCCTACCCATAGTTAGATAATACTTCTGCACTAAGTATGTGAATAACAATGAAGAGGCCTACACTTGCAGGAAGGCCAACAACCTAGAGCACATTTCTCATCACAAAAGGAGTCTCATTGACTACATATAAATCTAGACTACAATCCAGAGAAATGTTGAACTACAAAAGATAGCATCTCATATGCCTGAGTACAGTTTCAATTAAGCTCAATACCAGAGGACTAAATCCTCTTACATAAACCCAATTCGATCTCAAACGATCGACCAACTCCTCTACCTAAATGATATGACATTATTCGCACTTTACATTCCTTGACCGTGACCTCTTACATTAACCATGATGGTCTACAATGAGATCTTACATCTATTTATACAAACCCTCGACCATAAACAATTAGGTCGGCCACCAGATAATAAACCAATTACATAATTACAAACCATGTTGACCTTAGACCAAACAGATAATTAACAACACATAAGACATCCCAGAAATACATCAATAGGTCCTATCCATACATTACATTAATGTCGGTCCATAACCTAGATCAATCGGGACCAAGTATAGGTCCACACCCTTCAGAAATAATCTCCAAATGCCAAGTCTTGAACATGATCACCAACAACATCCTAAAACTCCATTAGAAGATGCACCAACACCACTTATGCAATTCATCAAAGATCTCCATCAAAAGCTCTACCGATGAAACCCTTGCCAGAACCATTAACCAATCTTCTAAGCAAGCAGGATAGCATCCAATTACCAGACCAAAATCAACTAACTAAATATGAGTATAAGTATCACAAACAAGCCAATTCCATCACCAGATTATACTGGAGTCTATCGGATCATGCCAGATCCAAGTTAACTAGAAACCACTCAACCTACTTGGAGCAGAAGGGTGCCGGTAAAGCATCCAAACAGCTAGTGTTGACATCAATAACAAAACATTAATGCAACACATAATCAATTCCACCAAATGGCCAGCAATCTCCCCCTTTGACATTGATGGCAACACTAGATGTGAAAAACATCTAAGTACCAAGAAATGATAAACAAGTCTCCTCCATGTGGAAGACAACCAACAATCATCTGCATATAGTTCTGAATATCAATATCTCTCCCTTTTCATATTTCTCCCCCTTTTACATTTATCATTTTCTTCTGTTATCTTTTTCACATCACTATCTCTCTCCCTTTGACATCAATGCTAGAAATCTAATAGAAATATCAAAGAAAAAACATAAGCCTCTGAATCTCAAAGATGACTACTCCCCCTGAGAAGTAGCATCCCACATCAGTGCCAAAATAAATAGTATCTTTGATAATGGATGATGGACTGATGCCAAACCGCATCAATCAAATCTCTGTTGGAGGGGCAAAAACCCCCAGTCTATCTCTTAGGTACTCAAATGATTCCTTGGATAAAGGTTTAGTGAAAATGTTTGCAATCTATTCTTAAGTGTTCACATAAACCAGTCTAACTTCATTTGCTTCCACCTTCTCCTTCAAAAAGTTATACTTGATAGATATGTGCTTTGTCTTAGAATGAAATATCAGATTCTTTGATAAGTCAATAGCAACAGAGTTATCACAGTGAATAACTATTGGTGCATCACAATCCACCTTTATATCATTCAACATTTGCTTCATCCATAAAACTTGTGTACAATTAGTAGCACCAGCAACATACTCAACTTCAGCAGTAGATAAAGAAGTACATGACTGTTTCTTGTTGATCCATGAAACCAACTTCTTTCTGAGAAAGAAAGATCCACCGTAAGTACTTTTCTGGTCATCAACATCTCCAACCCAATCAGCATCTGTATATGCACAAAAAGTAAAGTTATCATCCTTAGATTACCATAAGACATATTCTAATATACCTTGCAAGTACCTAAAAATTCTTTTCACCGCCACATCATGATTTTCTCTAGGATCACTCTGAAATCTTGAAATAATACAGAGAGCATTCATAATGTCAGGCCTAGTCTGAGTCAAATAAAGTAGACCTCCAATCATATATTTGTATCTTGTAGGATTTACCAGTGCAGAAACATCTTTTCTTGTCAATTTCTTGTTAGGACCAATATGGAAAGCTAATGTACTGAGAGGGGAGGGGTGAATCAGTACTTCAAATCTTTTCTTTAACAATAGCTTTACTGTTATGCATAAACCAAAAACTGTTGTAACATAACATAAAGCTAAAAAAAAATAACAATCATACATGATTCACTCTATAACACATATATTTTGGTTACGCATAAACTCTTGGTTAGAGAGAAAAACTGCGGTGGGGATGGCACCCACAACTTCACTACTGCAATAATAAAGGTTGCTTAGTTAGAGCTAAATGTTTAGCCATTTCTGATAGCTTACCCTGTTAGGAGTATCAAGATCATTATATCTACCTTGCTAAAGGATTTTACAATACTTATTCTAAATGTTGCACTTGGTTAAAGGCTTTACAATTTATAGACTTTGTTAGAGTATTTTACCCTGTTAAAGGTTTCTCTTATAACTCAAAATATTACAATAAAATCTTTACAAATATCTACAACTTCACATCTGAAATGTTATAGTAGATTCTATGTGCTCAAAATGAGATTACCTTGCTTATAGAATACCTCGGTAATCCATAAAGTAACTTGGTAAACCCTTTTGTTTACTCCGTTCCTTGACTGTTCTCTGAAATCCTTCTCGGTGACCTTTGTGTGTCTGACAATCACAATACTCAGTGCTTCCTTATCTATCATACATGTCTTGCTTAATATATCTCTACATTTGATCCTTAATTCATGTTGTATAAATAGATCTCTTATGTCGGTGATCTGTTCATTGCTTCGATCTTACAAACATGATTTACCGAATGAAGAACCATACAAAATATTTTATTGGATAGATGACCTCAAGATCATACAAAATCTTTAAGGTACAATTTCCTAAGTGGTAATGATTCCATGCTCCTCGATCTTGTAACACATTTCCCATGTGTGTCTAGGTTCAATGAATCTGGTAACATGTTTCACTCGGTGTGTGTTCACTCAGTATATCATTTTTGCTGCTCGGTAGACATAGAGTGTTACTCGGTAGACAACTCAGTGTATACTAGGCTCTGTGACTACTTTCTTCTATAACCGACTACTCTGTGCTTACTGACTGAATATTTTGGTAGTAGTAACCAACTAGAGTATATAGAATGAATTTGGACATAAAACTAATGGCAACCTAGTAAGTAGTAACAATCTCCCCTTTTGACATTAGTTGAGATGTTTGACAGAACTTATTTCAAAGTCATAACTCAAAAATCTATATACTTACAAAATTTGACTAATCAGATAGTATATACATTTGTCAATAAAATAGTATATTCAGATATACTCCCCTTATCAATATACTCTACAAAACTCTGATTATGCATGCATTGTGATCAATATTATGTATTAACTGCTCGGTTGTCACTGTTTGGTTCACTGCTCCCACTGTCAAAATTAACTGTGCATTTGGATACTCTGTTCTACTTAGTATGCTCCCCCTGTATACTACACTCCCCTTTTGATACTTTGATACTATACTCCCCCTTTTTGACAAACATCAAAACTTAGTTACCATTTGGTGGAGGAAACACTTTTGTCAATTTCTTGAACCTCTGATGTAGCCTTCGGTGAATCCTTGCTCGGGGTCTCAGTTGTAACATTTTCTGTGCTAGAAGGAGCTTGAGAAGTTTGTTCCCCAGTGGCTTGAGAAGTAGCTTCTCCTTCTGTAGATTTGTGACCCTCTATTCCTTATTTAGTATCCTAAGGGGCCTCGGTTGAAACAGGCTAAGTGACTGGAGGATAGGGCTAAACGTGTTCCAAAACTGACTCACTAGATACCAGTTTGGCATAAGCATTCCCTTCTATCATTCCCTATTCTTGTGCCTTTATGTCCATGATATCCTCATCAATTTGTATAGTGTCAGCAGGGTCTTGCTTAGTGATATCAGGATCTTACTCTGTGACATCAACTATTTCAACTTCAACTTGCTCACCATCATTCTTGATTTGAAATATTTCCTGCCATTTTTCCTTGGTCTCATTCTCTACATCCAGATAAAGGCCATTCATCAATTTCAAGGCTCTTTGCTTGACTAGGAAGTTTGTGTGGTAGTTTTTTAGATGTTCATTGATCTCATCTACCGACATGTCTGGAAAGAGATGTACTAGACTTCTTTCTCTCATCTTCTTTTCTGAGTCCATGGCATATTTCCACCTATTATCAATATGCAAATACAATTCTTTTGGAAGAGAATTAGATACTTCCAATAGGACCAATCAAAATTTCAGAAGAGTGCAGATTACGGCTTCTTCAATTTGTCTCTTTTTTGCATCAGATCTGGAGTCATATTTAACATATCTAAATGATCCAAATCCACCATATTGCTTCAAATTATAACAAAAGTTATCAACACTATGTACATCTTCCTTTTTACTCTTGACAATCTGAAATTTACTTTTGTCTTCAGATTCTGTGTCACTAGACTCTTTAGTCAAAATGAGTCTCCGAGTAGTTTTCTTATAAGTTTTTGTTACCTTTGGTGTGGCAACATTCTTTGGTTTCTTACTCGGTGACACTGCAGATGATCTTGTGTTTGGGTGCTTTACTGAAGGAGTCGGTGATACCTTTGATGTATCCTGTTTCTTCCTTTTCAAAATTTTCCCTTTAGGAAACTCGGTGCTCAATGTAATAGCTGCCTCTTGGGCTTCAAATTCCTCCTCGGTGATGACTAGAGTGCCCTTGACAGGTGTGGAGGAAGAACCTTCTCCAAATTTCTCCGTTAATGCCTTGATCATTTTTGTTGCTTTCCTTGTAGCCTTTGGTACTACAATGCTCATTTTAACTTTCTCTTTAACTTCTTAATATGTACCATATCTCAGCTCGGTAGCATGCCTTAGTAATGTAATAAAAGCATCTATATGCTATTGTGTGATGTCAAAATCAATCTCATAACCCATAGGTGGCAAAGATTGAGTTTTCGGTTCTACAACATTGACATAGCAATAGTCGATGTCTACTTCAAAGCATATGTCATCCTTGTATTTCTCTACTAACTAGGGTGGAATTCTATACCTGATATGCATCTTTTCCTGAAACTTTCTAAAGTAATCATCCATAATATCATTAAAGTTATCACCTAGCCATTTGATGAAGTCATTGATTTGATGGGTGATTGGTCGGTGTAGCTCCCAAACTACATTACCGACAGATGGAAAGAATTTCTCAAAATAGAAAAACATGCATACCAAAAGTGATCCAAACTTCAGTGTGTTAGCTGAGTGTTCTTCTTCAACTTCCTTATGGTGTTTAGATTCTCAAATAGGTTTTTCAACAATACTTTGCATAGATCAATTTTCATTCCTTTCTTTACAATTTTATATGCTAAATCGACTACTGTACAGGGTACACTATTTTCCCTTGCCGATTGAAAGAAACAATAACCTATGACTCTAATGGCAAACTTTAGCTCTGTATCTGTGACATTATTCAGTTTCAGTCCTCTGCAATCAGATTCAACTCTGGTTAAAGTGATCAATTCCTTTTGTGATATCATTTTCTAAGCACGGGCATGATCAAAAATAGGGTAACCAGTGATCAAGTGAATGATTTCCTTGGTGATCTTGAATGGTTGCTCCTCTAACCACATGAAATCATCATGAACTCTGCTCAGAACAAACTTGACCCATTGGGGTTTGAAGACACGAGGATAGGTTAGGGCTTCTATCAATCCCTTGATTTTAATGTGTTCATACTTGTTATCCAATTTCCCATTGGTACACAATTCATCATATGTGTCCTTGATCTCAACATGACCTAGTTCCTCAACTAGTAAAACCCTATCTGGAATGAGTGAAAATGCAATTTTATCATCCGGTTCAGATGCTACTTTGGGAGTTAGAGAGTATTTCAATGAGGGCTTTTCAATGTTCTCAACAACAACGGGCTTTTGGATCTTCGGTGCCATTGCAGATTTCAGATAAATACTTAACAAAAGATCCTTAGGGTTGAAAAATTTTAAACGATAGATGCTTTCCACTTAATAAATGTAAAACAGATATTCACGACTGATATGATCGGTAAACTAGCTTGACAATGCATTGTGATTGATGTAAATACCTTGAATTTTGCTTCGAAGGAGGTTTGATCGCCTTTGAATTGCTTTGCTCTGCTTTCTTGAAAACTTGGTAAGTGTAAAATGACTATGCAAAATCTTTAAGTACACAATATACCTTATCAAGCTTCATGCAGTTAGGTCAGAAAACATTAAATTCACTCAGTACCACTTCCTTTTTATGCTTTTATTGAGTAGCCAGACTTCCTGTATTTACCAACTAGACAAGCTTCCAAAGGACCTGATAAAATTTCAAATTTCCTAATGCATCTTTAGTTATGTAGATTTTGAATTAAAAAATATGATAAAATAGGAACTGTTAAGATTTAACCTTTGAGAGAATGGAGTCCCTTCATACCTTCACCGATTAATTTGGAATAGGTGCATCTAACGCGGTAGATAAGGTGCTTTCTTCATTTGACACAATTTCCTTCTTTTTCCAAATCATCTGTAATTTGCCTTTTATTTCCTCAGTGTCTCCTCTAGGTTGATCTCTGCAATCTCTAGCCAAGTGTCCAACTTTGTGACAATGAAAACATGCCATACCAAGATTTCTCCATGATCTTCGGTTGTTCATTCCAAACCTTATAAAGCAGTTGGCACTTATATGTCCATATCTTCCACAACATTCACACCATATCCTTGTATTTTAATCTCATGGTACTGCAGAATACTGTCAGTTAGGATCTGTG
The DNA here is from genome assembly GCF_030272615.1 of Cryptomeria japonica. NCBI lineage: Eukaryota > Viridiplantae > Streptophyta > Pinopsida > Cupressales > Cupressaceae > Cryptomeria > Cryptomeria japonica. The sequence continues at coordinate 614,774,086 of NC_081412.1, read as the reverse complement.
TGAGTTCGGTAGCCTCTAGTATTTGCTCGATGTGCAGACCACATATAGTTATTTTGCTTAAACCAACACTTTTCGGTACTATGTCCATATCTATTGCAGTTTTTACAAAATATTTTGAATTTTGCCTTCTGATAATTACTAGCAGACTTTGTCCTACATTGGTTAGATGTGTGACCATATTTATTGCAATTGTAACAATAACCATTAGACCTTGTGACATTCGGTTGCTTACCTTTTCTAATTTGGCACATGTTAGCAGTATGTCCTTGTTTTCCACAGTAGTTGCAAATAGGCTTCTTTCCTTTGATGTTCTTCTTGTTTCCAGCTTGCTTTGATGATTCTCCTCTCTCGGTAGTGTGGATTCCCTTCTCAATAGAGTCTTTTCCTTTGTAACTGAGTCCTGAAACTTTGTTGGGTCTTTTTGTATTAAGTTGCTCATCCAACATCTTTGATGCTTCATAACTCTTCTTCAGTGTTTCTTTGGATTTCTTCTTTGTTTCAAGTTCATCGGTCAATCTTGATAGTTCAAGTTTTAATGCTTGATTCTCATCATCTTTCAGATTTGCTTCATGATGTGCATAACCCAATTGATCTAACAAATTACTTTGAATTCTAGTCATCCTAGTGATTTCATCATTCTTTTCAGACACTAGTGCTTCAAGCTGTTGTTTTTCTCTTTCTAGATCTCTTACTTTATCCTCAGTTGTCCTTAATGCATCAAGATTTTTAGTCATCTTTGTGCTGAAATGTTCATGTCCTCTTTTCATTGCTTTTAGCTGATCATTTAGTGCTTTGTTCTTTTCTTTCAGTTCTTCAATCATCTCTTCCATCTCTTTAGATATACTGTTCTCAGATGATGTCTCATTTTGTTCCACTAACTCCTGAGAGTCCTGCAAATCATCAGATAATCTTCTTCTAACTTTCAGAGATTTTTGCATTTGTTTCTGCATGTCAACAATTACTTGATTAGCATGATCCAATTCATTTTGAAGATTCACAATTCTCCGAGATTGTCTGTAGCCTTCCATTGATAAGGTCTTTCTCTTTAGGCTGTTAAACCCTTTTTCCAAGATTGAAGCTCTGATACCAATTGTTAGGCCCAATATGGAAAGCTAATGTACTGAGAGGGGAGGGGTGAATTAGTACTTCAAATCTTTTCTTTAACAATAACTTTATTGTTATGCATAAACCAAAAACTGTTGTAACATAACATAAAGCTAAAACAAATAAATAACAATCATACATGATTCCTCCATAACACATATATTTTGGTTACGCAGAAACTCTTGGTTAGAGAGAAAAACTACGGTGGGGATGGCACCCACAACTTCACTACTACAATAATAAAGGTTGCTTGGCTAGAGCTACATGTTTAGCTATTTTTGATAGCTTACCCTATTAGGAGTATCAAGATCATTAGATCTACCTTGCTAAAGGATTTTACAACACTTATTCTAAATGTTGCACCTGGTTAAAGGCTTTACAATTTATAGACTTTGTTAGTCTTTTACCCTGTTATAGGTTTCTCTTATAACTCAAAATATTACAATAAAATCTTTACAAATATCTACAACTTCACATCTGAAATGTTATAGCAGATTCTATATGCTCAAAATGAGATTACCTTGCTTATAGCATACCTCGATAATCCATAAAGTAACTCGGTAAACCCTTTTGTTTACTCTATTCCTTGACTGTTCTCTGAAATCCTTCTTAGTGACATTTGTGTCTCTAACAGTCACAATACTCAGTGCTTCGTTATCTATCACACATGTCTTGCTTCATATATGTCTACATTTTATCCTTAATTCATGCTGTATAAATAGATCTCCTATGTTGGTGATCTGTTCATTGCTTCGATCTTACAAACATGATTTATCGAATGAATAACCATACAAAATATTTCATTGGATAGATGACCTCAAGATCATACAAAATCTTTAAGGTGCAATTTCCTAAGTGGTAATTATTCCCTGCTCCTCGAACTTGTAACACGTTTCCCATGTGTGTCTAGGTTCAATGAATCTGGTAACATGTTTCACTCGATGTGTGTTCACTCGATATATCATTTTTGTTGCTCGGTAGACATAGAGTGTTACTCAGTAGACAACTCGATGTATACTAGGCTTTGTAACTACTTTCTTTTATAACCGACTGCTCTGTGCTTACCGACTGAATATTTCGGTAGTAGTAATTGACTAGAGTATATAGAATGACTTTGGACATAAACTAATGGCAACTTAGTAAGTAGTAACATTTCTTACTTGTAACCATAGGTGTACTTACCGGTTTAGAATCTCCCATACCAAATTTTTTCAACAATTCCTTAGCATATTTAGTTTGACAGATAAAAATACCTTTGTCAGTCTAAGTAATCTGCAAACCTAAGAAAAAATTCATCTCACCAATCATAGACATCTCAAATTCTTTCTCCATATTCTTAGAAAATTCTATGCATAATTTATCTTCACCTCAAAAAATAATGTTATGAACAAATACTTCAACAATCAATATATCATCATCAGTGATTTTATAATATAAATTAGTTTCAGCATTGCCCTTAGTAAAACCAAGCTTCAAAAGATATTTATCCAAGCTTGCATACCAAGCTCTAGGTGCTTATTTCAATCCATATAAAGCTTTCTTTAACCTGCAAACCATATCAGTATCATTTGATAGTGAAAAACCATTAGGTTGCTCAATATAAACTTCCTCATCAAGATCCCCATTCAAAAATGCACATTTAACATCCATTTGATAAACCTTGTAGTTTTTGTCAGTAGCATAGGCAAGAAATAATCTTATAACTTCAGTCCTAGCTACCGATGCAAAAGTCTCTTTATAATAAATTCCTTCCTTCTGAGAATATCCTTTACAAACCAATCTAGACTTATTCCTTATAAATTTACCATCCTCATTCAATTTATTCCTAAAAACCCATTTAGTTATAATAACATTTTATTTTTAGGCCGGGAAACCAAAGTCGATGTGTTATTTTTCTCAATGTAACCTAATTCTTCTTCTGTAGCTTTTAACCAAAATTCATCTTTGCATGCCTCAATTACTAATACTAGTTCAACTTGTCAAATTAAACATACCTCATTAGTTGTCAATCATCTTCTTGTCATCACTCCATTGCTCTTGTCACCAATGATTTGATCTTCTGACTCTCTATTCCTCTTCTATGTTCTTTAGTTACTGTAGAATTCTCTGATGTAGCCAGAGTAACTGGCTCAACTCTCTGTTTTGGTAAAGGTGCTACCGGTTCAGATATAATAATTTCCTCTATCGTTTCCTTCTCATAAATTATGATTTGACTTTTGTTCAGCTCATCTACTTTGACATTAGCACTCTCCACAATTCTTCGTAATCTCTTGTTATAACATCTATATGGTTCGCTTTCATTAGAATAACCAAGAAATATGCCTTCATCACATCTAGGATCAAATTTCCCAATAGTATCATCTCTCTTGATATAACATTTACTACCAAAAATTCTGAAATACTTAACTGTAGGTGTATTGCCAAACCATAATTCATAAGGTGTCTTACTAGTTTCTCCTTTGATATGTACTCTATTGAATGTATAAACTAATGTACTCGTTGCTTCTCTCTAGTAGATATGAGGTAGATTAGATTCCATCATCATTGTTATAGTAGCATCCAAGATAGTTATGTTTTTCCTTTCCACAACTCCATTGTGCTGAGGTGTCCGGGGAGCATAAAATTGTCTTCTTATACCATGCTTGTCACAAGATTTATTAAACTCACCGGATGTGAATTCTCCACCATGATCTGATCTCAAACATTTAATCTTCAATCTTGTCTTGGTTTCCACTTTATCCTTAAAGATTTTAAACTTTTCAAATGCTTCAGATTTTTTTCTCAAAAAAGTAAACCACATCATTCTAGAATAATCATCAATGCTTAACATGAAATATCTATCACCATGATAACTTTTAACTCTAGCAGGGCCACATAAATCATTATGAATAAGATCAAGAACATCATTTGATTTATCTTGTATACTCCTAAAAGAGGTTCTGACCTATTTACCCATTTGACATTCTTTACATACCAGATTATAGGGCTTCATAATCTTAGGTATATCTCTAACAACCTTAGTTGAACTGATCTTCACCATGTAATCAAAATTCACATGACATGGCCTTTTATGCCATAGCCAACTCTCATCAATCTGTGTAATCAAACATGTCTTCTCACCAGAGTTTAAATGAAATATGTTACCTTTTGTCTGTGTACCGGTTGCAATCTCGAAGCTAGATCTATTAATGATTTTGCATTTTCCATCCTTGAACTGTAATTGAAATCCCTTATCTACCAATTGTCCTACACTAAAAAGATTATGCTTCAAATATTCAACATAATAAACATTGTTAGTATTGTTCTTACCATCCAATGATATAGTTCCTTTTTCTTTTAATCATACATGTCTTGTCTTCATTAAATCTAACTAGTCCAACATCAAATTCTTGCAAAGATAGAAACTTCCCTTTATCTCTAGTCATATGATGTGAACAATCACTGTCAATTAACCATTCATCCTTGTCCTTATTTAGCAGCAAGTGCCTTCTCCTTAGGTATATTCTCTTCCAGTGTCAGATCATCTTCCTTGATAGCCAAGAATACCCATTCCTTTCCATTGTTGGATCCACTAGCAGAGTCTTCTGCTAGTTCATCATCTGAATCAGTAATGCCTTCTTCATCTGCTATGTAGCATGATTTGTCTCTGTTTTTCTTGAATCTATATGTGTTATGATATCCAGGGTTAGGCTTAAATGGTCTTTTAACTCTTTCTTCAAATCTTGAATTACTTTTAGGGAATCTAGATGCAAAAATGACCAGTCTTATTACATGCAAAACATTTAAAAGGTTCTTTTCCTTCATACTTACTTCCTACCGGTCCTTTCGGTACTCTTCTAGAAAATAGTGCTTCAAGTTGCTCAAACTCATAATCTTCTCTCTTCATATCTTCTACTTCTTTTGCATATAAATCTTTCCAGTCTTGTTTATCGGTTGTAGATGTAGATGCATGAAAAGCAACTTCAGTCTTCATAGCTCTAGAAGGTCCAAATTCCTCAATCTCAAAAGCAGATAGTTTCCCAACCAATGTATCTCTGTTGACAGATGTATTAGCCATTGTTCTCAACTCATTAATAGTAGTAGCCTTCATTTTGTAAGTCGGTGGTAGGGCTCTTAGGACTTTAGAAACAATTTCATCTTTGCTCAGAGTTCCACCACAACATTGAATTCCCATAACAATCTCATTTACCCTTTCCATGAATGCAGTAATCCTTTCATCTTCTTTCATCTTTAGGTTTTCATATCTCACCCAGTAACCATCAAGTTTGGCAATATTCACTTTAGGGTCACCTTTATTAAGAGTCTGCAACTTATCCTGTATAGCCTTTCCAGATGATTTGTCTGTTAATCTCATTATTTCTTGATCAGAAAGTGTACACAAGAGGGCTTCTCTTACTCTACAATCATTCTCAAGCTCCTTGTCCAGGTTTGTCGGAGGAGGATTGCCAAATCTCGGATTAAAGGGTGTGACACCATTCTATGTGATCTCCCAAATCTCCTTGTCAAGACATCTTAGATGAGTCTACATCTAAATCTTCCATACTGTATAGTTTGTTCCTTCAAGCCTCGGTATATCCCTTCGAAAGATAGCTCCAAAAGAACTGGATGAATTTGAACTATTAGTCGCCATAGGATCTTCCTCAAGCAGTTAAGCTTTCTGTAGAGAGGACCAAAGCTCTGATACTAATTGTTAGACAGCTCATATAACTGGAAGACAACTGAGAGGGGGGGGGTGAATCAGTTGTCACAGATTACTGGAAGCATTAGCAATTTAAACTTTAATACCAGAACCCAAAACATTAATACCAGAATAGCAGATAAACCAATTAAGCATAAACAATAAACACAAAATAAATACCATCCACATGACACCAATATTTGTACATGGAAAACCCGGTAAAGGGAAAAACCATGGTGGGAATCCTACCCACAGTCAGATGATACTTCTATAGTAAGTATGTGAATTACAATGAAGGGGCTTACACTTGCAGGAAGGCCAACAGGCTAGAGCACACTACTCATCACAAAAGGAGTCTCACTGACTACATATAAATCTAGACTACAATCTAGAGAAGTGTTGAACTGCAAAAGATAGCATCTCCTATGCCTGAGTATAGTTCTGATTAAGCTCAATACCAGAGGACTAAATACTCTTACATAAACCCAATTCTATCTCCAATGATCAACCAACTCCTCTGCTTGAATGATATTACATTATTCGTATTTTACATTCCTTGACCATGACCTCTTACATTAACCATGATGATCTACAATGAGATTTTACATCTATTTATACAAACCCTCAACCATAAACAATTAGGTCGGCCACTAGACAATAAACCAATTACATAACTACAAACCATGTTGGCCTTAGACCAAACAAATAATGTTACAAGTGTGGTTGTCGTTGCACCAAAAGATCGACCTGGCAATGCTCGATACAACCACTAGACTTATAGAATCCATAGGAGGTTGTTAAACCATGTTGTGAATCCCCGCAAGGGATGCTGGCCCACTGCCAACAATCCCCCTCCCAGCGTCACTCACCGTGGCCTACGTGATTCGAACCTGTGACCAAGCTTTGATACCAATTGTTAGGACTTAGAGGTAACTGAGAGGGGGGGGGGGGGGTGAATCAATTATCTATTAATTTCAACCAAAGTATCTCTAGATACTGATGCATTAGGCATTGTTCTTAATTCATAAATAGCAATTACTTTAATTTTGTATGCTGGTGGCAAAGCTCTTAAAACTTTAGAAACAATTTCATCTTCACTTAAGGATCTTCCACAACATTGTATACCCAAAACAATTTCATTAACTCTTTCCATAAAAGTAGAAATCCTTTCATCTTCTTCCATTTTCAGATTTTCATACCTAACCCGGAAGCATTCCAATTTTGCAATTTTGACAGTGGTATCACCTTCATTCAATGTTTCCAATTTGTCCCAAATAGCTTTAGCAGTAGATCGGTCTGATAATCCCATGATTTTCTAATCTGACAATGCACTCAAAAGTGCTTCTCTTGCTTTGCAATCATTCTCCTGATCTTTAGCCAAGGTTGGTGGATTAGGTTGACCTTGAGTAGGACCAACATAGCCATTCTTTGTAACATCCCATATGTCTTTTCCAATGCAATTTAGATGTGTCTCCATTCTGATCTTCCATATACCACAGTTAGTTCCATCAAGCTTCAGACTGTCCTTCCTGAAATAGTTAGTTGCCATAGAATCTCCTCAAGCTGTTAAACTTTTGCAAAAAGAGGACTTGGCTCTAATACCACTTGTTACAAGTGTGGTTGTTGTTGCACCAAAAGATCGACCTGTCAATGCTCGATACAACCACTAGACTTATAGAATCCATAGGAGGTTGTTAAACCATGCCGCGAATACCCACGAGGGACGCTGGCCCACTTCCAACACATAAGACATCCCTAAAATACATCAATAGGTCATATCCACACGTTACATTAATGTCAATCCATAACCTAGGTCAACCAGGACCAAGTATAGATCCACATGCTTCAGCAATGATCTCCAACCGCCAAGTCTCGAACATGATCACCGACAACAACCTAAAACTCCATTAGAAGCTACACCAATACCACTTATGCAATTCATCAAAGATCTCCATCAAAATCTCTGCCGATGAAACCCTCACCGGAACCAGAAACTAATCTTCTAAGAAAGAAGGATAGCATCCAATCACTAGACCAAAACCAACTAACCAAATATGAGTATAAGTATCATGAACAAGCCAATTCCATCACCAAATTATACCAGAGTCTACTAGATCATGTCAGATCCAAGTTAACCTGATACCACTCAACCTATCAGGACTAGAAGGGTGTCGGTAAAGCATCCAAATAGCTAGTGTTGACATCAGTGACAAAACATCAATGCAACACATAATCAATTCCAACAAATGGCCAACAAAGAGAAATACATATTTTAAATTAATATGATAACATAATCCTAAATGAACAAGCAAAAATTATATATAACATTAAATTTCATTCCCTAGGGTAACTCAATGACATTACTTAGATACAACCATAGTTAAGATATATGTAACAACAATTAGCAATAATACATGTTATTACCCTACTTAACCTAATTCCCTTCATTACACATAGCATAGGAATGTAATCATTTTAAACCATAGAACATTAGTCATGAATTATGACACATTTAACACTTCTAACATATTAAGTCCATTTTAATACATCAATGCCAAATGTTCCTAAGTTAATAATCCTAATATACTAGATATTCCACACATCCCTAAAATATAGCCAATACCATTTCCATATAGAGGAAATCACATAAATCATCACTACATTTCATATTGCATCTCATACAAGGTTCACATTACAAATATACATTATCTATTTTAAATACAAGATCATGATACACTAATTACATGAGTACTATCCAAATTACATATTAAAATGATATCTCATGAACATTTAGAATAGATCACACAAAGACAAAACATAAAGATAGACTTAACATCACAAGACATGGGCTTAACCGCAAGTCACAGACACATCTGAGGCTTGCACAACTCAAAGGCTAAGGTCCTAGGATGCACATAGGGGAAAGTGTCATCATATGGCATCAACAAGGGTTTCCTTGGTAGTCTCACACTAGACCCCGACACCCAAGTTACACCCATGTAGAACCAACACATCCTCTCATGAATACAAGGAAGAATGATCATGCTATCAGGCCTTCCCAAACTCATATTGAGCTCGAACTATCACTCTAGGCCATGATCCAGACACATAATTATCTTGTTAATGTGAAATCTACCCAAACTCCTAAATTCACTGATTAAGATTATCACTAGATTAAGGAAACTTCTAATGAGATTCCCTAGTATCCACTTAGGGCCTTGATACCCACTTGGAAGACACTCCCTCTTGACATGTTCCTAAAACCTAGGGATTAAACATAAATATAAAGAACTCATAAAATTTACAAGAAACATCATCACATATGTTCTATATAAAAAATTTAAATCACATTAACATATTTGATCCTTAAAAAATTACTCCAATCAAATAGGTCGCATGCAACATCCAACATGCATGACTGACAACCCAATAAACATTCACTCATAAGGAAGATAAAATAATAAATAAATTCCTCTAATACAATCAACCAACCTTTGGTAAAGTCACCAAAGAAAAACATATACCTTTAAACAAGTCTTTGATTTGACTTGAACTCACATGGACCTCAAAAATTAAACCAAAAATATAAAACTATGAAATAATATTTTGTTAGTTCTTTTAGCGCATTTAACACTTACTCTAGTGCTTTTGCCAATTCCTTTAGTGCTTTTACAACTTGTATTAGTGCATACACAACACAAAATAACACATACACAACACAAAATAATGCATATACAACACAAAATAGTACATATGCAACACAGACTAGCATATATGTACTTTGTTCTAGCGAATTTAAAACAAAGGCTAAAACATGACATAGGGACAACTTAAACCCCACCATCGGACTCTAGAATGACCCTAAAATCGAAAACCAACTCCAACCCATTTGAAAAGAGTGTGTTTACTACCTAGAAATATAATATAACCACCATATTACAACAATTACAATTCAAAGGATGTGTAACAATAGAATCAATCTTTTAAAGAAGCGAAATAGAAGCACTCCTATCATCTAAACAAGAAAACATGAAATAAGAATCCAAAAAAAATCCAAAACCAAGAAAAAAAACATTATTCATGCATCCAACAAATAATCCTTATTCATTTTGAAGTAAAATACACAAATAAAAAGGAGATCAAGCTAATCACCAACCTAGTAACAAGATGATTTGTACAAGGAAATAGAGAATAAATACGTATCCACATGAATAGACCTTCGCACGATGATCAATCCACAACAAAATAAACTTCCTCCAACACAAACACAACTACAAAGCAATCCAAGAAACTCAAACCACATTCAAGAATGGGCAAGAAATTTTAACCCAACATCCAAAAACACCACCTTCAAATCCAAAATTACAGACCTTCAACACATATTTTACAATCAGAAATTCAAAAACCATGATCAACCACTTCCATGAAAATCCATCCTCTCCAAAACAAAAACTATTCAAAAACCAAAAACCAACATTTCCTTAAACACTACGAACCCAAATAGTAATTACCCATGTGAACACAACATCACTTCCCATAGCATGAAATAAAAGAGCAATAAATAATAATTACCAAATACAACTCCAAAATAATCACAAAATAACAATATACAATTAAATTCATAAATAAACATAAAAAAATAAATAACATAATTTCATAAAATAATATTTATATAGAATAATAAAACTTGCAATGAATATATATAAAATTGTTCATACATAAGGCTATGCATAATAATTTATTAATTATTGAACTCAACCAAAATAATATCAACCCAACCATAAAGATTAAATAAAAAATAATCTTAAACCACATAAACCTAACAAGACGACCTAGGCTAAAACACTAGACCTGACAAGACATCGACTAGGCTTAGAATGTGATAAGACCTTATGTCATCTCCGATCAACTACCATTGGGGTAAGAGGCACACTCAAACTTGTGAAACTAGGTGGAGTCGATACCTAGTACCTACATCCCGCATAATACCAAACATTTGTGCACAACATACATATAAACATAAAATAAACAAATAGGTGAAAGAGGATCACAACATCACACCCTTCTCATAATTGAGTGATGTGACATCATCCCTTTAACATCCACAATAATAAGACAACATAGCACGGACATAACATCAATATTGGTAACACCAACACCATATCAATGTGAACATAAAATAAGGGTTAGCACATAGTAAAACATAATAATAAATAAATGTAAGCCACGTCACATGATAATGAGTAAGCATAAATAACCAGACATAAACCCTATCATTATCATAGTCCTGACTATAACAACATCCAACATAGAACATACTCTATCAAAGGTCACCATAAAGTATCTCAATAAAATGAGTCTAAAACAAGTCTGTAAGTAACCATCATGAGCATCATAAAAAAGTGTGTCATGGAAGGGCACTACAGATATTGCCATGCTATATCTATATCTATATATGCCATTTTGATACTCTAGATCATCCAAATATACAAGAAAAAAGATATTGTGTTTTTAAAAAACTAAAGAAAGAAAACATCTCATAAATAAAAACTAAGTGAGATAATTTAGACACCAATATGTTTGATACCATGTTACAACTTTTTAAAAGAAATGAAGGATACATGATTTTAAATAGGCCACATAAAATCTATTTGACAACTAATCTCAAAATTGAAATATTAAAATAACAATTTTATAAATGTGTCAACATGCAAAGAACCATGAGACAAGAATAGATAAATGTAACACTATGCATAGCTAAAAACTCACAATTGTGTTAACTGAATCTCAAGGTGAATAGAGATATAAATATAAAAGAGAGAATTTAGAAAATAAGTACAATGAAATATGTAACTCCAACTACCAAAAGGTGTGCAAGAGTCACATGTTCATGGAAGAATGAAATATGTAACTCCAACTACCAAAAGGTGTGCAAGAGTCACATGTTCATGGAAGATGCTATTTACTCTAAAAAATGATTCATTCTATCCAATTATTTAATGTGCATGAAAATACACAATTTTAAGCTAAAAAGGTAAAATTACCTACACTAAAACAATCTTCATTAGGGAAATTGTTTGAGAGGTTCAACAAGGACTTCTTTAAAATAAAAATTATTATAGACCTTATGGTCATTCTTTCTCTTATAGACCTCTAGTTTCTTCTTCAAAATACTCAGCACATAAATAAATTTAGACTTTTTAAAAGTAAGAAGATTAAGACGTTTATTAGAATCTCAATAGATTATCATGGATTGGTCCCACTAGGTGTGCCAACAAATATTGATGCTTAGATGTATTAAATATGATTTCTATGGATACAATATTAGCATGGGAAACCTTACAAATGTGGGACCTTATAGTGCAAGACAATCTTTGAGGTTGAAAATCTATTTCCATACTTGATCTAATTAAATTTAATTGAATATTGACATTATAGTGAAAGAACTAAAAGGAAAAGGAGGATAAGCCAATATAGATTATTATTCTATTTGCATGGAGATTCTTAACATATGATTCAATAGTCAATAATTTTTTTAAAAAGAATAACTACAAAAATGTGTGTGTGAGAGAGAACACTACAAAAGTTCAATAATTGTTTTTTTTTTTTTTTTTGATAAAAGTGGATAGAACCACTGAACTATATTAAATTTTAAAAGTTTTTTTTTACAGTGTCTGGTTCAAAAAGCACTGAAGGGAAAGAATCAGTAAGAAAACCCTTTAGTATTGCTTAAGTAGCACAAGCTTATTCTACCCAATACCAAATGCCCATTGGCATAGTACATCAAAAAACCCATCCCAATTACATAAGTTGCATTAGATATAAAGGAAGCCACCAATAGAAGCATATAGAAGGAAGATTAAAGTATGATCACTAAATGATGCATATCCATTACTACCAAAAAACACCAGTCTGAACCACCCTTGTCTATGAAACACAATTCTCCAACCACTAGTTAGAATGATACCACATAGCAGAAATGAAACCATAATCAGACACCCTATCGAAATAAACATTGTGATCTAGCATAACAGAACCCACACCAAAGAAAAACCACACCAAATAAGGAGGTAGATGAAGACAACAAACATGCCCTTCTTTACTTCAAAAATTCTAAAACTGAGGAAGGGATCTCATCCAAACTTACCTCCCGCATATTAGCATCACTATCAATGGCTAAATTAGCCAAGAAATCTGCAATCTTTTTCACTTCCCTATAACAGTGGGAAATCAAGAAAGAATAAAAAAGTCTATTTTTTGCAAAATATGATCAAGTATATATTGTAATTGCCAACAATTCGACTTCTTTTTCATGACACTTTGAATAATAACCATAGAATCACCCTGAATTATCAAGTCCTTAATTCCCAGAGATATAGCCATATCCAAACCAAAGGACAAAGCAAAGAATTCTGCACAATTGTTAGACTTGAAACCAATCGCATGACAACGAGCCTAAATAAATCTTACGTTATGATCATAAATTACCATACCTGCCCCTGCCAGACTAGGGTTCCCACGAGAAGCACCATCAAAATTCAATTTAAAGTGCCCTTGCGGAGGAGGTTTCTAACAAGCAAAATTTCTCTTACTTTTAACAAAAAAATGTAAAAAATGTTTAACACATAAAACTTTTGAATTATGAGTTTGCAAATCTGAACCTAAAGTAATACATGAACCAACAATTCTTTTTAATACAAAGTTAAACTAACTAAAAGATTAAAAAATAAAAAAGAATCAATACTTTGTTGATCAGGTATGATGGCTGCCTCATTACAGTGTGACATGTTGGAGATGGCTGCTTTAACTTCCTTTTGAAGTAACTTTTCACTTGACATACTGAACTATTAAATCCATATGCGGAAGTGAATTACATGCTCAAATGACACCTTCTACATGTACCATTAATTCATATCTAAATTTTCAAAAAAAAGAATTGTAAATCAAAACTTTTATACTTATAGCATTGATTGATTGATAGAATTGAATGTGTATCTAAACTCTTGAATTGAGAAAACGCTGTCCAAGTTCTGAAACATCGCGAGCCCTCCATGGGTCTTAAGAATGCAGGCGTATACCCTCCATTGACTTGCAAAGTCGAAAGGTGACTCAGGCTTGACTTAAGGAAAAATGTGGGACGTCTGATAAAGCTGATGTGGACTAAACCAACTTCAATTAAATTGGAAGTACTTTGAGGTAGTTGTCAGGCTTGACCAATCACGAAATAGATCGTGGAAGCTTCCTCCCATCCTAAGTGGACAACTAAGGAACAATGTGGGACGTCTAATAAAGCTGATGTGGACTCAACAAACACTTCAATTAAATTGGAAGTACTTTGGCTTAGTTGTATTTTTCTTATTTTGATAGTATTTGTACATTTAGAGTTCAATATTTTTAGTAGCGTAGTATTAATAATTGTGATTTGAAAGTTGTCAATGTTGATCATTAATACAGACAATTGAATGATACGTTTTTTAATTTAAAATTAAAATTCATGTGATATCAATTGATGTATTATTAAAATGTGATTTAATCCACAATTATCACAATTTAATCCATAATTACTGGTCTATTAATTTTTATGGTCTTTTTGAACACCTCAACAAAAAGCATGCTAATGTAGGATCACATTCAATGATGTAGACATAAAACTTTAATTGTATGCATTGTTCTTGACAAGTAAACTGCTTTAAAAAAAATGAGTGATTTGAAAAAACTACTAGATCCTCTCACCTTTTTTATCGTTGTTCTTTTGTCTTGATAGTTGTCGGGGTCATGAGTTTTTGGACTTCCTATTTTGTTGAGAGATCTTTTTGGCTCCTTATTTTTCTTTATATGATAGTTAAACTATCTAGAAATCTATCCGCTTTCTCTTTGAATCTTTAAATTAATTTATTTTTAGTTTTTGGTCTTAAAATAAAATCAATAGCTCAATATTTTCAATCAAAAGAATCAATGAGTCTACATTTTCAATCACAACAATCTAATAAATCGCTCTTTGAAACCTTTTGAAGCTTCAAATGTCTATAATACACAGTCTTTATGTTGTAATAATTTTTTCTTGTTTCTAATTTATGAAAGATCATATTTCTTGTTTCTAATTTATGATATGTTATTATTTGTTGCATTTGAATGTGTGTATATCAATGTCCATCAAACATTGATATCTATGGTTATATTTCAGTAAATTCAAGCTAAAGTATTGCACTGGATTTATTTTGTTTTGAGTATTTGACTAACAAGTATAGCATGCCGATGAATAAAAGCACCTAAGCTAAATTTAGTATTTCATTCTATCGTCTTCTTCTTTGAACCAAAGTTTGATTAGGAACAGGAAAAGCAAAATTCATAGTTGAATTTATGTTGGGTTTCTTTTTTATTTTTTTAGTGACTTTATGTAATCAAAATATAGAATTACAACAAAAGTAAGACTATTAATTCTAAAATAGAAAATTTAACATATGGTCCAATTTTTAAGAAACAAAATGATTATATTAAGAAAATAGTAACAACAATTTTGACAATTCAGATATGAATAATTGAGCTTTCATATGAATGTATTGGTGTTCAAATTTGTGGGTTGCAAAACTCATAAATCTAGGTCATTATTTGAGCACTATAGGTGTCAAACTCATACCAACAAACCTCTAAATTATGATTAAATAGGGAAAGAATAAACCAATTATTGAGAGTGAGTAATTTATCCTTCACATTGAGCTCAACTAGACACAAGGGAGCCTTCCCAAATTTGTCTTTAATAAGACTATATTGACACTAGACAAAAGAATAGACTAGTACACATAAGGCCTCATATTAAGTTGATAGGGAAATCATTTCATAACTATGAGATGTGCATATGTACAACATGATTCTCTAAGATACTAAATATTAAGTCTCACTCCATATTTTTTCCCTTGTTAAGACACTAAACCATGAGGTGCATTCAAACTAATTTGCTACTCCTAAGCTATTGGTGTAATATGTTTTCACTCTGAGTGCATGGTTGATAATTTCTTGCATGATTGGTACCTAACCCATTTGGTTACATAGTCACAAATAACCATAAGAAATAACATATATAATTTCATAAAATAATGTGTTTTGTAGATACACTAACCATAAATAATAATATCAAATGATTGAGTGCTCATAGTTATCTTTATTGAAATTATATAAATCCATGTGTAATAGATAAATAACCATTGAAAATATTTTAATAAATAATAATGTTGTAGAATTTGTCAAATACCTATTACAATCATACCAACATATGTGGGAAGAGATAACCTAAGTGTAGGATTCTCCTTAAGATATACAAATAGAGCAATGAATATATTTAGTTACAAGAATTATTAACAATACAATTAACTCCTCATGATTTATAAAATATTTATTTCTATAATGAAAAATAAATTTATAGGAGTTCAAACCCTAAAATATCTTTAGAAAATATAATCATGTGGAAAAGAGAAATGAGTAACTTTAATCTAGAATATAAATTGATATTTATAGGGTTTTGTCTAATTGTTAAATTTTTTGCTATAAGTTGAAAAGAACTAGAAATTATTAATATGACATAAAAATTAAATCAATAACCTGAAATAGAGCAAGAAAATATCTCGAAGTATAAACTAAGTGATACAACTTAGACACTAAGTTGTTTGATACCATGTTAGAACTTTTTAAAAGAAATGCAGAATACAACTCGAAAGTCACATACAATCTATTTGACAACTAGTCTTAAAGTTGAAATATTAAAATAAAAATTTCAGAAATACATGCAAATAACCATAAGACAAGAATAGATAAAAGTAACATTATGCATAACTAAAACCTCACAATTATATGAATTGAATCTCAAGGTGAATAGATATACAATTATAAAAGAAAGAACTTTGAAAATAATTACAATGAAAGATGCAACTCCAACTACCAAAAAGTATGCACATGTTCATGGAAGATGTTATATATGATTCATTCTGTCTAACTAGGATTTTAAAGTAGATGTGTATGAAAATGCATAATTATCAACTAAAAAAGTAAAAATACCTAATCTAAACCAATCTAGATTGTGGAAATTGTTTGAGAGGTTCAACAAGGACTTCTCTAAAAAGAAAATTAGAATAGACCTTATGGTTATTCTCTCTTATATACTTGTAGTTTCTTCTTCAACACACTCACCACATAAATGCATTTAGACTTTTTAAAAAGTAATAAGATTAAGATGTTTACTAGAATCTCAATAGATTTTATTGGATTGGTCCCACTAGACATGCCAACAAATATTGATGCTTAGATGTATTAAATGTTACTTTCTTGGCTACAATATTAGATGGGGAACCTTATATATGTGGGACTTGTTATAAGTGTGCTTGATGTTGCACCAAAAGATCGACTTGTTACTGCCCCATACAACGACTAGACTTATAGAATCCATAGGAGGTGGTTAAGCCATGTCACAAATCCGAGCATTGCGTTGCACATCACAAGGAGACCAAGGGTGCACACCTTGCAACAATCCCCCCCAACACATGTGAGGGGTTTGAACCTATGACCAAGCTCTAATACTACTTGTTACAAGTGTGGTTGTCATTGCACCAAAAGGTTGACCTGCTAATACCCAATACAACCACTAGACTTATAGAATCCATAGAAGGAAATTAAGCCATGTCACAAACTCGAGCATTGTGCTGCACAACACAAGGAGACCAAGGGTGTACACCTTGCAATAGGACCTTGTAGTGCAAAACAATATTAAGGTTGAAAGTCCATTTGTGTACTTATTCTATCTAAATTTAATTGAATATGGAAATATAGAGGAAGCACTGAAAGGAAATGGTGGTATAAACCAAATTAGATTATCCTTCTATTTTCATGGAGATTCTTAACATATGATTCAATAGTCAATAATTTTCAAAAAAATATATAATTATAGAAATGTGTGAGTGTGTGTGCACGTTATAAAAGCTCAATAATTTTTTGAACACATGAACTAGAACTATTCTAAAAATTCTGAAAAAAAATTATGGAAAATGTTTCCACATAAAACTTTTGAATCATGAGTTTGCTAATCTGAATCTAAAGCAAAACATGAATCAACAATTTCTTTTTATACAAAGTTAAACTAATTAAAATATTAAAAAAAAAGAATCGATGCCTTAAGACATGTTGGAGATGCTTGCTTGGACTTCTTTTTCAAGTTACTCTTCACTGGATATGCTCAATTATTAAATCTATAAGAAATGAAGTACATGTTCAAATAACACCTTCTACATAAACCAGATTATTTTTAATTCTTCTATATTTATTTAAATATTAATTAATTGTTATCATATCTATTAAAAAACCACCTATCCAATACTCTAAATACATATATATGACTATCCAATACTCTAAATACATATATATAACTATATTTAGTAATCAATTGAAGTTGACAATCACTTAATTAATAAATAGAATACGAAACGCTGCCATGATGTCCTGATCAGCAATTACCAGCAGATTTCATCCCTTTTTCTCTTCCTTTTTAGTAAAAGCATTGTAGGCTGTTAATTATTGGGCCGCAATGACATATCAAAGTACCCTGCTAACTTTGTACAAGTTTTGAAAACTTTAAAAACATCTCGTCCCCTCAATGAAAATATGACTAATGCTTCCTAAGAATGCAGCCATATAGCCTGCACTGACTTGCAAAGTCATAGAGTAAGTCAGGCTTGACCAATCATGCATGCTTCCTCTTGATAAGCATCCCTTGACAACTAAGGAACAATGTGGGGCGTCTGCTAAAGCTGATGTGGACTAAACCAACTTCAATTAAATTCGAAGTACTTTGAGGTAGTTGTATTTACTGTATTTGTACATTTAGTGTTTAATATCTAGTAGTGTAGTACTAATAACTGTGATTTTAATGTTGTTAATCATGAGTATGCATAGTTGAATGATAAGTATTTTTCAGATTTAAAAATAAAAATCTATCTGATATTAATAAAACATGAATTAATGTATAATTATTCTAATCTAATGCTAACTACTGGTCTACTCTTTTGAAGGTCTTTTTGAACGCTTCAACAAATAGCATGCTAATGTAGGATCATATTTATTGATGTAGACATAAAACTTGCAGTCATAAATACCTAGTTAGTCTAGCAGTACAGAATTTGTACTATTGGAAAAGAGATCACAAGTTCAAATCCTACACGGGGTAACGTATGTACACCTCATTCATAGTATAGTTAGGTGCCTCCCTCAAAGAGAACGTGGGATAGTCTGAGATTACTATAAGTCATGTGTAGATCCATAAACAGACTGTCGAGTATCGTGTACTATAAAAAGATCGATCTATCCATCTCACCTTTTTTATCACGACAATCAATGAATCAATCTTTTAAATCAAAACAATCAATGAATCATTCTTTGTAGCCTTTTGAGACTTCAAAATGTCTATAATACATGGACTTCACATTCTAATATTTTTTTTGAAACTTTAGACATCACGAAGAAAATTCACTATAATATCGATCTAAAAAGAAATGAAAGTTATCAACTTTATAAAATAAAGTAATGAATCCACCATTAGATTCATTAATATACTAGGTGATTTTATCAAGAATAACACGACTTCCTAAAGGAAATTTAATTTTGATGAGAGGAAAAAATATTCAATTATTAAATAAAACGTTATCCGAATAATTTTCCCATCTTACAATCTAGTCATCGCAGAAAAGAAGGAAAAACAATGTTATAATAGAGAAAGGCTGACCTTCTAACTTCACAGTCATGAGCGAATAATGGTTATGCATGAGAATGTAATCACGTTGTGTGTCGACATACAATTGCATGGAAGGTTAGAGTGATTTAAGGACATGTAGAGTAGTGTTTGTCTTTAATGAAGTTGGTCTGGTTTTACTTGAAAACTTCCTATTTACACTTCTTTACAACTGAAAAAAAAATTATCGTCATCTTACTTCCATGCATTCTAAATGCATGGATGCACCCATTCAAATGTATCTTTAAAAATGTATAGTTACCTTTGATGCATGCTAAATGCATGGATGCACCCATCCAAATGTATCATTATTATTTAAAACTCATGAGATTCATGTTCATGAGAAAAATAATTGGATTGGATTGGATATGACCTACATGTTTAAAACATCTTGTCCTCTCGATGAAAATTAATCTAATGGTTCCTAAGAATGCTAGTGTATAGCCTCCATTAACTTGGAGAGTCATAAAATAAGTCAGGTTTGATCAATCACAAAATAAATACTCTTGGTGAGCATCTTTTGACAACTATCTGATATCGCTGATGTGGATTCAACAAACACTCCAATTAAATTAGAAATACTACGCAATTTCTTAATTTGATAGCCTTTGTTTATTTAGTGTTTAATCTTTTTAGTAGTATAATATCACGAAATTAACTATCGAGTCTTTAAAATGAATGAGAAATATTAATGTCTTGGTGCATTCTAGAGTTTAGATATACATTTCCTAGTATTAGTAGTTGTAATATTAAAGTTGTCGATACTGATATAATTGAATGAAAAATATTTCTCAAATTTAGAAATAAAAATTTATGTAATATCAACTGATATACTAATAAAATATGACATAATACACAATTATTATAATTAAATACATAACTATTGCTCTACTCTTTTTAAAGATATTTAAAACTTTGATTATATGCAGATTACTTGACAAGCAAGCTCTTGTAAAAAAATGTATTGATTTCAAAAAACTATTGGATCTTCTCACTGTTTTTATGAAAACAATCAATGAATCAACCTTATCAATCAAAATAATGAATGAGTCATTGTTTAAAGTCTTTGGAAACTTCAAAATGTTTATAATACATAATCTTCTTGTTATATTTTTTTATTTTTTTTTAAATTTCAGCCATCATGATGAAAATTCATTATAATATCATTCTAAAAGGAAATAACAGTTATTAGTTTTATAATTACCATTATATTCCTAAATTTATTGATAATTTTATCAAGAATTAAATGGCTATTCATAATAATGATTAAATTAACTGATTAAAAATTGTTTTGATTAAAAAAATACAACCACCATTTATCACTTTTGAATATAAATGAATAGAAATTTCTTTTAGTCATGAACTCCAGAAAGATAATCATAGCCTTCATAGAAAGTTTCAAAGTATTAGAATGGAAAACAATGTTATATTAAGGGAAAGGTTGGGCAATTGAGCGTAAAATGGTTATGCACAAGCATGCATGAGAATGTATTGGCATGTTCAACAAACTAAATCCACTCACGTCGACATGCAATTGCATGGAAGGTTGGAGTGATTTGAGGACATGTGGAGTAGTGTTTGTCTTAAATGAAGTTAGTGAGGCTTTACTTTCAAACTTCCTATTTCAAGAAGACTTCTTCATAATTTTGTTATGATATTAATTTAAGTCCTCTTGTTATAAAATCTATGAGTTAGTTTCTCAATCAATTCTTTGATTAAGTATATGTAAGTCTTCCCTTGATGACTATAACATTTATATTGATATGTATTTGAAAAGATCATATTTCTCGTTTCTAATTTGTGATATATTATTATTTGTTGCATGTTGAATGTGTGTATTAATGACCATCAAACACTGATATCTATGGTAGTATTTCTATAAAAGTCAATCTAAAGTCTAGCATTATATTATTTTGCCTTGAGCTATTCACTAATAAGTATAACTTATCGACGGATAAAAGCACATAAGCAAGGAAAGAATTGCTAAATTTAGTAGCATAAGTTATTTTTGTATATGTATATATATATATATATATATGTATATACATATATACATATATCTATATGTATATACATATATACATATATCTATATGTATATACATATATACATATATCTATATGTATATATGTATATATATATACATACATCTATATGTATATATATATATATATGTATATATATATGTATATATATATATATATATGTACATATATATATATATATGTACATATATATATATACATACATATATATATATACATATCTATATATGTATGTAGGTAGGTATGTATGTATGTATGTATGTATGTATGTATGTATGTATGTATGTGTGTGTGAATTAAATATATAAAAGAGGAAAATTTGACAAGAGATGGTATTGAAATTTCATTTTTATAGAAATATGAGAATATTTAATAAGAAATAAAATATAGACATCATTTTTTACTTTTTTTCAACTAACTGACTTCAAATATGGTTGTAGTCACTTGGCTTACAAGAGGAACACCTATGTTAATATGATGAGGCTAAATTTAGTAGCATAAGTTATTTTTGTATATGTACATATATATACATATATATATATATATATATATATATATATATATATATATATATATATATATATATATATATGTATATATATATATATATATACATATATATATATATACATGTATATATATGTACATATATATATATATATATGTATATACATATATATACATATATATATATACATGTATATATATATATATATGTATATATATATATATATACATATATATACATGTATATATATATATATATACATATATATATATGTATATATATATATATATATATGTATATACATGTATATATACATATATATATATATGTATATATATATATGTACATATATATATATGTATATATATACATATATATATATACATGTATATATATATATGTATATATATATATATGTATATATACATGTATATATATATGTATATATATGTACATATATATATGTACATATATGTATATACATATCTATATATGTATATACATATATACATATGTATATATGTATGTAGGTAGGTTTGTATGTATGTATGTATGTATGTATGTATGTGTGTGTGTGTGAATTAAATATATAAAAGAGGAAAATTTGACAAGAGATGGTATTGAAATTTCATTTTTATAGAAATATGAGAATATTTAATAAGAAATAAAATATAGACATCATTTTTTACTTTTTTTCAACTAACTGACTTCAAATATGGTTGTAGTCACTTGGCTTACAAGAGGAACACCTATGTTAATATGATAAGGCTACTCATGAATTTCAACTAATGAAACTAGGTTTACATGAGAACATATTGATTTAACAAAGATGCCTTAGTTTTACTACATCTATAGCGTTACGATGTGTCCTATTAATTCTTTCCTTTCACCCTAAATGAGCTATATTTTGATGGGCATCCACATCTATTTGTTGGTTGCATAAATTTCAAGGCTCAAATAGTCATATATCCTTTGACCCACACATAATTTACTAGTTGTTCACATCAATGGAAAGTGAGCTAAAAGAGGTAATTCTTTTGTTCAACACTTTTCAAAAATTGCACTCATCTAACTTTGACTTATGCTACACCAAGAGGAACACCTATGTTAATATGATGAGGCTACTCATGAATTTAAACTAATGAAACTAGGTTTACTTGAGAACATATTGATTTAACAAAGATGCCTTAGTTTTACTACATGTATAGCATTAAGATGTGTCCTATTAATTGTTTCCTTGCACCCTAAATGAGCTATATTTTGATGGGCATCCGCATCTATTTGTTGGTTACATAAATTTAAAGGCTCAAATTGTCATATATCCTTTGACCCACACATAATTTACTAGTTGTTCACATCAATCGAAAGTGAGCTAAAATAAGTAATTCTTTTGTTCAACGCTTTTCAAAAACTGCACTCATCTAACTTTGACTTATGCTACACCTATGGATGCACACATCCAAATGTATCTTAATGATTTAAAACTCATGACATGCATGTTCATGAGAAGAACATACATATTGAATATGCTAGTTCAAGCATATACTAATGCAGTGAATGGATCAATAGTCTAGGTTTGAAGAGTATGGAGTGGGTAACCCTCTCCTAAACTAACATGCATATTGTAGCATCGTAAATTATCACCAAGCCAATTTACACCTCATGTTTGTGCCCTTACTTTAGCGTGTCTCCCTCTAATCTCCTATTTGGGTTTGTTCAGTGTTTTAACTCCATTTTTTATGCCATGTACCCTTGCTAGCTTATTTCCTAGAGGGATATCCTTCTCCCTGGGGCTTATTGAGGTCCCTGATTAAGGACTAGGGCACTAGCACCTTAGACCCCCTTGGTTGGGCCCTATTTCAAAGTGTAAGATGGAACCTATCTCTTTGGCGGGAAATAAAATAGGTAGCTCAGCATGACCATTAGAGATCATCCTAATCGATCAATTGACCTAGGATCCCATATAGAAAGACATTTGATCAACCTAATTTCATCCTAACAATCTGTTCATTCAAGCTATCAATCAAGTGTTTGTGCATTCATCATCAGGCATTTTCAACGACCTTCAAGGCTACATATTGTTCATTCAACCATTGTGGAGCAAAATTAACATCATTCATATGCAACGATGTGTGTGTGATTATAGTTTTGTCATGTTCATTCCATTTCAAACAACATATGTGATTACATTCAAGAAGCAAAGAATCATAATCAACAATTAAAAATCTCCGGTATGCCCTTCCATTATTTATTTTATTATTTGCAATATTTTATTCAAGGTTAATTCCTAAAATGAGGTTTGACTTAGGAAAACTCCTATTCCCAACATATTTCCCTTCTCTAGTGTGTGCAAGAACAAGTGTGAAGATGTGTTCTTTAAAATTATCTTTATTTACATAGACAAACAAGCTCCCCTTTGGATGACAAAAAGTATAGAGGACCAGAGTGATGGGCATTCTGGTCTTGAAAAATTACAAGTGCCTTCTAGGAACAAGTCTGAATACTCTTACAATGTTTAGATCTAGGTTGATGACTCAATCTAATGATTGTAGCTCATTGTTTGTGAATAATTACTTCAATTCTAGCACATTTACCTTAATTTTAGAACTTTAGCAATTCAATTTAAAAGAGGATAATCACCCCCCAAAGTGAATCTAATAATAATTCTCAGCCCTATCCTTGTTGTGGCTAGATCTATTAGGTTTTAATGCCTCTTTTAATGTAATGGTCTCTAGGCCTAAATATTAGTGGTTTTCATTCATCTAATTGTGGAAACCCTAATATTTTCACCATTACATTTTGTTGAACTTGACTCCTTACACCTTTATTTCTAATTTATGTTCTCATATCTGAGTGTTTATGCAATTTAAAATTCAAATTCACATTTTCAAGTTTAAATTTCAATTGAATTTGAAAAATATAGAGGTTAAATCAACAAAAAACCCTAATTTTTAATTCTAAAATTGAGCTTGTGGGTTGTCTAGTTTGGATTAATTATTTCAAATCTGATTTGTGAAAAATTTTCAATTTTCAATTTTGCATCTATATGTCTTGTTTTAATCAAATTGCATAAATTTAGAGGTTTAGTTCACAAAAACCCTACTTTATTTTGGTTAATTTGATTTGTGGGATGCATAATTTTTTAAATCTATTTTCAAATCTGATTTTGGACATTCATAATGGCACTTAAAAGATCTAATTATTTTCTATTTCACATATGATTACATTTCTTTTCACTTATATCTATCATAATCATGTGATGGATACTGGTTTCTTTCACTCACATTACTTCTTTTCATTAATAGCGCTTTGGCATATTGCACTTTTAGAATTTCCAAATTCCTTCCTTTCAATCAATTATATCTCAAAGCTTTCAATTATAGTGCATGTTGTTTTATTATGATATTTGAAGGGAAATGTATTTCAGATATAGATCGCATTAAAGATTTTGTAGATTCCAATCCTAGAGATGCTAATGGAAAACCTAATATTTGCACCTCTCCTAGGGTATCTAATGTGAATGAAGAACAAGATAATTCTCTTATCAATGATCTCTCTAATGGATTCTAAGCATGAAGAGAAACATCACACCATCTTCTTCTCATATGCATACCCTAGGGGGCAAGATCAAGATATTGGTGTTTCAATCTCTCTAGATACCCCTTATTCACCTAGAGCCTATCTTAGTCATCAAAATATTTGTAGAGAACATAATGTTATGCATTTCACTCATGATCTATCTCCCAACATAACATTAAGTCCTTCCCAACCCATCAAAGAGGATATGCATGATGATAGAAAGGAAAATATCCCTACACAAGATATTCCTTCTTCATCTACTTTTCCCTTTGCTCAATTTCTAAATACACTTAAATTAAAAATTTCAAAGAGATCCATTATAATGTTCCTCCTCCTTCTCAATTAAGAAATTTGTATAATAGTGGCTATAACATAATATCAAAACACAATTTTAGAGGACAAGGACTTGGGAAATTTGAATAAGGAATTGGAGTCACTACAAACCCTCCTACACAAGCTAATACCAAAGGTATAGGAAATTATCATGAATATCCTATGGATGAACTCCTTAGAATTCAAAATTTTAAGGATTATCTTGCCGGACATATGTCACAACCCTCCTTTATCACTTTTGGATTTAAATTACAATTTTATTTTATCTTTGGATAAGCTATTTAAATGATTGAGTAAATGTTATAAAAAGAATGAAAAATAATAACACACACACACACACACACACATGGAAAATATACATTATTTTTATTATTTATTTTCCACATCCAACTATGGCACATGTTGTAGGAAGAATAAGAAGCTTCTAGAGGATTCTCCACCACCTTGCATGTAACTCCTCTACTAAGTCTAATCAATTTGCATGAAGTCCAAAATTGGGAAAGAATCTCCTTTTTAATTAAATTTTCTACATAGTGGAATGGAGGGAATTTTCTTATGAGATTATATGCAAGTTTCAAAGAGGGGAGTTGATTATGTTTTGAAGGAAATTTTCCAAGTTTTAGAAATAGATCTTTTTGGTAGTCTCATTTTCATTGCAGGAATTTTAAGTTGTTGTTTAGGATTTCTCTCAAGTTGCAAGGAAGGATCATAAGGGTAGCTAGTGGATTCAACATCAAGCTCAATAAACCAGGTTCTCTCCTGGTTGTTTATCTTTACATTTACTTATGAGGAATTTGTATTATCAATAGTTATAGATCTTCCTTTATATAAAGAAACTCTTTTATTTGATTTTAAATCTTTTATTTGAGGATAAATAGTAATGATGATGCTTTCATATAGTGCATGTAAAATATAGTTATTTAAATTATTTTATTTCCCTCAACAAAATATGCACATGATCTTTCTTTTGTTTTCCTTCCAAAAATTTTAGCAAAAGAAAATCATATTCCTTTATTTGTTTAAAATCTCTTTTTCTGAAATCAAATTTTTTCCTGTGTGATTTGAATCTTTATTCCTCCCTTTGATTCTTTTCTTTGGTTCTTCAAATGGAAATCCGAATCTCATTCTTTAATCCCTCTGTGATTATCTTTAAAATCTCTCTATGATTATCTTTAAAATCTCGTAGTGATTATCTTTAAAATTTCTCTGTGATTATCTTTAAAATCTCTTTGTGATTATCTTTAAAATCTCATTGTGATTATCTTTAAAATTTCTCTGTGATTATATTTAAAATCTCTCTGTGATTATCTTTAAAATCTCGTTGTGATTATCTTTAAAATTTCTCTATGATTATTTTTAAAATCCCTCTGTGATTATTTTAATCCCTCTGTGAATATTAATTCAAATAAAATATCTCTATGAAATGAGTTGAATAAAATTGCTGTGAAATGAGTTGAATAAAATCTCTGTGAAATAAGTTGAATAAAATCTCTCTGTGAATATCAGTTGAATAAAATCCTCCTGTGAATACTGGAAACGAATTTTGGAAATAAACAATTCCCTATGAAATCTAGAACATACCTCCTGCTTGTGAATGCTGGAATAAGCTCTCTCTCTCTCTCTCTCTCTCTCTCTCTCTCTCTCTCTCTCTCTCTCTCTCTCTCTCTCTCTCTCTCTCTCTCTCTCTCTCTCTCTCTCTCTCTCAATGTTAACCTCCTGTTTACTGTAGAATCAATCTAAAACAATTGTTTGGTCATCTATTTTATCCATGTTCTTGTTTTCATAAATAAATTCTCTTTTGTTTTTATATTTCATTAAGTAATTGGGAATATGAAACCATATATATATATTAAGTTTATATTAAAATGTATTAATATTGCATTATAATTATATTAAGTTTATTTCAAATGTTAAAATATATTAATGTTGCATTATAAATATATTAAATTTATTTCAAGAGTTAAAATATTTTAATGTTGCAAGTAATTCACGGACTTTGAAAATTATTTGAATGATGCACAGAGGTGTACAGGGGTAGCGATTATTGTAACCATCGGAGGGGACAGTGGTACCCCCCACTACCCCTGTCGTCACTGTCACGATAGTGGCTGCAAGAGAGTGGAGGGGCCCATGGTGTCCCCTCAAAACTGTGGGACTGTGCATGTAGGACCGCAAGGGTGATGGGACCCCATGGTCCCCACCCCCCCCCCTATTGATTATTAAACATTAACCATTTGCCATGTTTTTTTTTGTTGTTATATTATTTAGTTTTTTTTTTTTAATAAATGTGTAAAATACAATTTAGAAATAAATGTATAAATTGTTAATTTTCTTTTCCTTAGTATAAACTTTAAGTTATTAAATTAACTTAGAAAATTAATAAATATTGGGGATTATTGAGGAATAAATTCACAATTAACTTATCAATAATAAATACTTGTAAATTATATTATAGAAAATGTTATAATTAGAATCATTCGACCTATTAAGATCCATTGGGTACTTAGTTGGCATTAAGCAAACGATTCACATTAATATGATTTGAATCAAATGCCTAAATTTAATCTCTATTTTTGGATTGCTTAATCATGCATGCAAATTACTTATAGATTAATTACATTTATTGACGTTTTCATGTAAGTTGTACTATTCTTATAATATGCAAATTACTTATAGATTAATTAAATTTATTGACGTTTTTTACACATGTTATTATTAATATGCAAGTTTCGTGATGATCATTGTTATGCAAAGTTATATTTCAAGTTTTGAGTAATAAATAATGTTAGTTATGGTTTTTATTCCATGTAATTCATCAAGTAGTTATTTCAAGTAATTGAGCTTTACAATGTCTAAATTCATAATTATTTTTCAAGCACGATGTTTATCATAAGTCAAAAAATTAAATAAAGGAAGTTGGAAAACCAAAACATAGTAGCATTTGGTATATATTGTGCCTCTGGGTAACACTTACGGGTAATGTCGTCGTGTTGAACAACTGCATTTAACACCTAATAAAGCTACATCAATGATGTATGTGTCATCGTCCGTATAAATCATCGGGGAGTAATAAGGGACACTTGGAAGTTAAAATCCAAGGGGCAGGTAATCCCTCTTGGCTTGATAATCTAATAAGATAATTTTTAAATGACTTTTCATCCATTGAGATAAGCCATAGTAAACCCCCTTTAGGGTTGGTTAAGTAAAATTCTTTTATGAAATTGATTTTAATCTTGAAGAGATATTGGTGATTGACAATTTGGTCAAGGGTGATGCTCATGATAGGTGTTAGGATGTAGTTGTTAGGCCACAAACAATAGGCCATCTTGAGCCTTTGTTTAAGTGCTACCACTATGGGTAGCAACCGCAGAGAAACTGTCTGGAACATTGACCCTAGAAAGGGTTGCGTACCCACTAATCAGTTTACATCAAACCATAGAGTAGAAAATAGAACTACATACTTTATGCCTTGATCCTGTGCCGAAGTGGGTATGTAGGCAGTCTTGGGATGGAGTTGTCCCTCGCACTTAGGCATTCGTTGGTGGGGTCTAGGCTTGGTAAAAGAAAGATTGAGTAAGAATCCTATTTTGAAAGATAAGATAATTAAATTGGAAAAAGTAATTCAATGCATACTCAGAAGGAATCTCGTATGGATTCGCTTGACTTCCTGAGGCATTAAGCCAAATTCTGAGGCAGAATTCAAGCTTGTATTATGTTGTTTAATTACTCCTAAGGACGGCGACCTCGGTGCACTTCTGTTAGAAGAGTGTAGTACTTAGTGAGTGTCTCAGGACCCGAATGGTCCCGATGAGTCTAAGTCTCTGGCTAGAGCACCTCCTATCCTGATTGGATAGATGCCTACCCCGTATGGGTAGATGCCTATCCCGTATTGGATAGATGAAATATTATGTTCTGTATGGACCGATGCCTACCTCGTATGGGTAGATGCCTATCCCGTATTGGATAGATGAAATCTTATGTCTTGTATGGACAAATGCCTAACCCGTATGGTGAGATGCTCATCCCAGATGGATGAATGCCTAATCCAAATAGATGGATGCCCAGAGTATGTGATTGAATAAAACATAATGATTAAATTTAACACAAAAAAAAAAATGGTAAATTTTGTTGAGTTAATTATGGTGGGTTATTACATGTGGTATCAGAGCAAAGGTTCAACTCTAGGCCTTGTGCTCACTTCAATTTACACAACTAAGGGGATGTTTTGTAATGATAGAAATTAAATTTTAAAAATCTTAAATCAAGAACTAACTAAGCGTTTGTCGAGGTCAAGGGTACAATTTCTTGAGTTTGAATAAGGGTAGATCTCTATGTGGAACCCCTAGGAATTATATGATATAATTATTGGAATGAGTTGGTTAATAGACAATCAAGCTAATGTAGATTGCTATAACAAAGTTGTGGAATGTTTGGATGATGGAGGAAAAAGGATCAAAATTTAAGGAAAGTTTAATCCCATTAATATAGAAACCATATCAGCCATGCAATTAAAGAAGGAAAGAAGAAGAGGAGGCCAAATCTATATGGTTGAAATTGATGAAGGAAAAGAGGAAAATACACCAACATTTGAAAATACCCCTTTCTTAAAAGAATTCAAGGATGTTTTTCCAAAATAATTACCCGACTTACCCCCTAAAAGGAAGTTTGACTTTTCTATCGAAGTACTACTAGGAGCTGAACCAGTATCAAGGGCACCTTACTGAATGAACACAACTGAATTACAAGAGCTCAAAATGCAATTGGAGGAACTCTTAGCTAAGGGATTAATAAGGCCAAGTGTATCACCATGGGGAGCACCAGTCTTATTTGTTAAGAAGAAGGATGGAACCTTAAGACTATGCATTGACTATAGGATGTTGAACAAGGTCGCAATAAAGAATAGGTATCCCTTACCTTACATAGAGGATCTTTTTGACCAAATGAAAGGAGCAGTAGTTTTCTCAAAGATAGACCTCCGGTCAGGGTACCATCAACTCAGGATTAAGGAGGAAGACATTCCAAAAACAACTTTCAGGACTAGATATGGGCATTATGAATTCACAGTAGTTCCTTTTGCTATAACCAAAACCCCTGTTGCATTTATGAACCTAATGAATAGTGTACTCCATGACTACTTGGATAAATTTGTTTTGGTATTTTTGGATGACATATTGATTTACTCTAGGAATGAGGAGGAACATTTAGTACACCTACAAATTATTTTGCAAAGGTTGAGAGAACGTAAGTTATATGGGAAATTGTCAAAATGTGCCTTCTTTGAGGAAAAGATTCACTACCTTAGGCATATAATATCAAAGGAAGGAATAGTAGTTGATCCAGATAAGATAAAGGCAATAGTAGAATGGCCAATCCCTAAAAATGTTTCAGAGGTAAGAAGCTTTATGGGGCTAGTAGGTTACTATAGGAGGTTTGTGGAAGGATTCTCTAAGATAGTGAACCCCATCACCTCATTACAAAGGAAGGGTAAAATGTTTGTGTGGATAGAGAAAAGTGATAAGGCATTCCAAATTTTGAAAGGGAAACTAACTTCAACACCCATTCTAAAGGTACCAGATCTGAATGGACACTTCACAGTCATAACTGATGCTTCTATTGAAGGTTTAGGAGGAGTACTTGTCCAAGATGAAGGGGTAGTAGCTTACGAATCCAAAAAGCTAAAGACTCATGAAGTCAATTATGCACCCCATGACTTAGAGCTGGCAGTGATTGTGCATGCCCTACAAAAATGGAGACACTTCTTACTAGGGAAGCCCTTTGAGTTGAAGTCAGACAACCAAGGACTAAAGTACATCTTTACCCAACCCCACTTAAATGCCAGACAAAGAAGGTGGTTAGAGTTTCTAAGTGATATGATTTTGAAATTGAATATATTAAGGGGAAGGAAAATAGGTTGGTAGATGCTTTGAGTAGGAGGAGACACTTGATGACTATAGCAACATTCAAAACTTCTTTCAAAAGGCAAGTG
Organism: Cryptomeria japonica; assembly: GCF_030272615.1. Classification (NCBI taxonomy): domain Eukaryota; kingdom Viridiplantae; phylum Streptophyta; class Pinopsida; order Cupressales; family Cupressaceae; genus Cryptomeria; species Cryptomeria japonica. The sequence continues at coordinate 614,742,085 of NC_081412.1, read as the reverse complement.
ATGGATGAGCAAGGTCACGACCCATGGTATGAGCAAGTCAAATTGACTTTATAATACGATCCAACCGATCCTAAGATTAAAGGGTATACATTAGATGAAGATGGGTTGCTCAGATACAATGATAGAATCTATATTCCTAATTCAGGAGACTTAAGGGAGATAGTCTTGTTGGAGGCTCACAATGCCCCTTATTCAGGGCACCCAGGAGTTGACAAACTTTATGCAGATCTAAAGAAGTTATACTTTTGGAAAGGGGTGAAGAATGACATTGTCAAGTATGTGGCTAAATGTTTGGTGTGTCAAAGGGTAAAGGCAGAACATAGACATCAAGTTGGATTGTTACAATTGCATGATGTACCTCAACAGAAGTGGCAATTTGTTAGCATGGATTTTGTGCAAGGGTTACCCATGTCACCTTCTAGGCATGATGCAATAATGGTGGTAATTGACAAACTCACTAAGGTGGCACACTTTATACTAGGGAATCTGATGGATGATGCACCTACCTTGGCTAGGCACTTTGTTAAGGAAATATTTAGGTTGCATGGAATACCAGAGAAAATCATATCAGATAGAGATGCTAGATTCACTTCAAGGTTTTGGACCACTCTCCAATCAGCTCTAGGAACTCAACTAAATTTTAGCACTGCATACCATCCTAAAACCGACGGTCAGACAGAAAGGATAAATTAGATTATGGAAGACCTACTTCGCATGTATTGCATGGACCAACAGAGGAAATGGGAAGAATACCTACCTCTAGTAGAATCTTCTTACAATAATACATATCAAACATCTTTGGGAATGACACCTTTCGAAGCATTGTATGGTAGACCATGTCAAATACCTTTGAGTTGGGATAATCTTGAAGATAGAGTGATTGTTGGACCAGATATGTTGAAAGAGATGGAGAGGAAAACTAAGGAAATTAGGCAAAGATTGAAGGAAGCCTTAGATAGGCAGAAAAGTTATGTAGACAAAAACAGGACACCAAGGGAGTTTGAGGTGGGAGAGAAAGTTTATTCCTAAGGGTTAGGCCACACAAGAGTTCCATAAGGTTTGGGAAAAGACTAAGCTTGCACCTCATTACGTTGGACCCTTTGAAATATTGGGAAGGATTAATCCAGTTGCATACCAGTTGGCCTTACCTCCCCAGTTGAGCCGAATCCATGATGTCTTCCATGTATCTCTTCTTAAAAAGTATGTACCTGATGAGAAACACATTTTGAATTGGGATGCCTTATAGGTCTAGGAAATGGGAGGATTAATGATAGATCCATTCAAAATCTTGGAGAGGCACCAGTGCCAGTTGCGCAATAGAGAGGTTGATCAGTGCAAAGTACAATAGAACCAGTATGATGAAAGGAATGCCATGTGGGAGGATACTAAGGATATGCAACAGTTGTTTCCTTTTTTGTTTTAATCATGAACTATAGACTCTTTTGGATGCGTTCAATAAGTGCATCGGGATGATGCACAAATTAAGGGGGGGAGGATGTCACAACCCTCCTTTATCACTTTTGGATTTAAATTACAATTTTATTTTATCTTTGGATAAGCTATTTAAATGATTGAGTAAATGTTATAAAAAGAATGAAAAATAATAACACACACACACACACATGGAAAATATACATTATTTTTATTATTTATTTTCCACATCCAACTATGGCACATGTTGTAGGAAGAATAAGAAGCTTCTAGAGGATTCTCCACCACCTTGCATGTAACTCCTCTACTAAGTCTAATCAATTTGCATGAAGTCCAAAATTGGGAAAGAATCTCCTTTTTAATTAAATTTTCTACATAGTGGAATGGAGGGAATTTTCTTATAAGATTATATGCAAGTTTCAAAGAGGGGAGTTGATTATGTTTTGAAGGAAATTTTCCAAGTTTTAGAAATAGATCTTTTTGGTAGTCTCATTTTCGTTGCGGGAATTTTAAGTTGTTGTTTAGGATTTCTCTCAAGTTGCAAGGAAGGATCATAAGGGTAGCTAGTGGATTCAACATCAAGCTCGATAAACCAGGTTCTCTCCTGGTTGTTTATCTTTACATTTACTTATGAGGAATTTGTATTATCAATAGTTATAGATCTTCCTTTATATAAAGAAACTCTTTTATTTGATTTTAAATCTTTTATTTGAGGATAAATAGTAATGATGATGCTTTTATATAGTGCATGTAAAATATAGTTATTTAAATTATTTTATTTCCCTCAAGAAAATATGCACATGATCTTGTTTTTGTTTTTCTTCCAAAAATTTCAGCAAAAGAAAATCATATTCCTTTATTTGTTTAAAATCTCTTTTTCTGAAATCAAAATTTTTCCTGTGTGATTTGAATCTTTATTCCTCCCTCTGATTCTTTTCTTTGGTTCTTCGAATGGAAATCTGAATCTCATTCTTTAATCCCCTTGTGATTATCTTTAAAATATCTCTATGATTATCTTTAAAATCTCGCTGTGGTTATCTTTAAAATTTCTCTGTGATTATCTTTAAAATCTCTATGTGATTATCTTTAAAATTTCTCTGTGATTATCTTTAAAATCTCTCTGTGATTATCTTTAAAATCTTGCTATGATTATCTTTAAAATTTCTCTATGATTATTTTTAAAATTCCTTTGTGATTATTTTAATCTCTCGATGAATATTAATTAAAAAAAAATATCTCTGTGAAATGAGTTGAATAAAATTTCTGTGAAATGAGTTGAATAAAATCTCTGTGAAATAAGTTGAATAAAATCTCTCTATGAATATTGGTTGAAACTATGTCAATATCAGTTGAATAAAATCCTCCCGTGAATACTGGAAACGAATTCTGGAAATAAACAATTCCCCTATGAAATCTAGAACAAACCTTCTGCCTGTGAATGTTGGAATAAGCTCTCTCTCTCTCTCTCTCTCTCTCTTTGTAAATGTTAACCTCCTATTTATTGTAGGATCAATCTAAAACAATTGTTTGGTCATCTATTTTATCCATGTTCTTGTTTTCATAAATAAATTCTCTTTTGTTTTTATATATCATTAAGTAATTGGGAATATGAAACCACATATATATATTTTAAGTTTATATTAAAATGTATTAATGTTGCATTATAATTATATTAAGTTTATTTCAAATGTTAAAATATATTAATGTTGCATTATAAATATATTAAATTTATTTCAAGAGTTAAAATATTTTAATGTTGCAAGTAATTCATAGAGTTCAAAAATTATTTGAATGATGCATGAAAGCGTACAGGGGTGGCAGTTATTGTAACCGTCGGAGGGGACAGTGGTACCCCCCACTACCCCTATGGTCACTGTCACGACAATGGCCGCAGGGGAGTGGAGGGGCACATAGTGTCCCCTCAACCCTGTGAGACTGCACATGTAGGACTGCAGGGGTGATGGGACCTTGTGGTCCCCACCCGCCCCCCCGCGCCCCCCCAATTGATTATTATACATTAACCATTTGCCATGTTTTTTTTGTCATTATATTATTTACTCTTTTTTTTTGATAAATGTATAAAATACAATTTAGAAATAAATGTATAAATTGCAAATTTGAAATCGTTAATTTTCTTTTCCTTAGTATAAACTTTAAGTTATTAAATTAACTTAGAAAATTAATAAATATTGGGGATTATTGAGGAATAAATTCATGATTAACTAATCTATAATAAATACTTGTAAATTATATTATATCAAATGTTATAATTAGAATCATTCGATCTATTAAGATCCATTGGGCACTTAGTTGGCATTAAGCAAATGATTCACATTAATATGATTCAAATCAAATGCCTAAATTTAATCGCTATTTTTGGATTGCTTAATCATGCATGAAAATTACTTATAGATTAATTACATTTATTGATGTTTTTTACACATGTAATTACTAATATGCAAGTTTCATGATGGTCATTGTTATGCAAAGTTATATTTCTAGTTTTGAGTAATAAATAATGTTAGTTATGGTTTTTATTCCATGTAATTCATCAAGTAGTTATTTCAAGTAATTGAGCTTTGAAATGTCTAAATTCATAATTATTTTTCAAGCATGATGTTTATCATAAGTCAAAAAATTAAATAAAGGAAGTTGGAAAACCAAAACACAGTAGCATTCGGTATATACGGTGCCTATGGGTCACGCTTACAGGTAATGTTGTTGTGTTGAACTACTACACTTAATGCCTAATAAAGCTACATCAACGACGTTTGTGGCATCGTCCCTATAAATCATTAGGGAGTAATAAGGGACACTTAGAAGTTAAAATCCAAGGGGCAGGTAATCCCTCTTGGATCAATAATTTAATAAGATAATTTTTAAATAATTTTTCATCCATTGAGATAAACCATAGTAAACCCCCTTTAGGGTTGGTTAAGTAAAATGCTTTTATGAAATTGATTTTAATCTTGAAGAGATATTGGTGATTGACAATTTGGTCAAGGGTGACACTCATGATAGGTGTTAGGATGTAGTTGTTAGGCCACAAACAATAGGCCATCTTGAGCCTTTGTTTAAGTGCTACCACTATGGGTAGCAACCGCAGAGAAACTGTCTGGGACATTGACCCTAGAAAGGGTTGTGTACCCACTAATCAGTTTACATCAAACCATAGAGTAGAAAATAGAATTGCATACTTTACGCCTTGATCTCGTGCCAAAGCAGGTATGTAGGCAGTCTTGGGATAGAGTTGTCCCTCATACTCAGGTGTTCGTGGGTGGGGTCTAGGATTGGTAAAAGAAAGATTGAGTAAGAATCCTATTTTGAAAGATAAGATAATTAAATTGGAAAAATTAATTCAATGCATTCACTTTAAGCCAAATTAAATTGGAAAAAGTAGGAATCCCATATGGATTCGCTTGACTTCCCGAGGCTTTAAGCCAAATTCTGAGGTGGAATTCAAGCTTGTATTATGTTGTTTAATTACTCCTAAGGATGGCAACCTCGGTGCACTTCTATTAGAAGAGTGTAGTACTTAGTGAGTGGCTCAGGACCCGAATGGTCCCGAGGAGTCTAAGTCTCTGGCCAGAGCACCTCCTATCCTGATTGGATAGATGCCTACCCCGCATGGGTAGATGCCTATCCCGTATTCGATAGATGAAATCTTATGTCCTGTATGGACCGATGCCTACCCCATATGGGTAGATACCTATCCCATATTGGATAGATGAAATCTTATGTCCCATATGGACAAATGCCTAAACCGTATGGTTAGATGCTCCTCCCAGATGGATGAATGCCTAATCCAAATGGATGGATGCCCAGAGTATGTGATTGAATAAAACATAATGATTAAATTTAACATAAAAAAAAGAGAATGGTAAATTTTGTTGAGTTAATTATGGTGGGTTATTACAACATAAGACTTATTGTCCATCCAAACGTGTTGTTTCTTCGAACACTCAATTTTGTTCATATCATTATGCCAATGATCGTCTTGATATTCAAAAAGTATGTAGGAACTAGTTGATTTAAGAAGAATTACACAACTTATAAGGAAATATTAGAGATAAGAAAATGCACGATATACTCAGATAATGAAATATTCAATGTGAGAAAAGACATTAGTGTATGTAAAATACAACTCTAAAGAAGAGGTAATATCCAAAGAGAAAGAGAGAGAATTAGAATTAAGGATCACATACTCCCATAAGGAGAGATTAATCATAAGAGACGGACCATTCCATGCAAGAAAGGACATCAAATTATGAAAAATGCAACCCCTAAAGGAAATAGTGAACCTTAAATAGAGAGAAGAAATAAGATAGAGTCAAGAATGAATGATGTTGCTGGCCCAAAATGATATCTTTAAAATAGCATCACCTCTTGTGACAAAGAGCTCCCAATTAAGTTAATTACTAGTGTCGTACGGTGAGGAGAAACATGAAGAGTGAATGGAGTACTAAGGCACTACATTCTCACTAAGAAAGAGAGAAAGATTAGTTGTGTGAGATATGAGAGCCTTATCATATAGATCTTGAAGAAATTTTTTGAACACTTTACACTTTCCAAGTGAATGACAATAACTACAATGAAAAAGATAATGTTAATCACCTTTCTTATGTTTATTAGTGAATTTTATGAAAGGAAAAACAACATTCTTATCATACCTTAATCTCAAAAATATTCTAGTAGCTAATTTCTCTTGATCATCAATGGGATCAGGTATTGTCTCTTGTGGTGTAGGGCAAGGGTTGTTAGAAGAAGAAGGATTCTCATCTATGACTTTAATAGTTCCATCTGAGAATCAGATTTATGAACCGTTTGAAGTGTCGGAAAGCTCTTTGAGTGTACAATATGCTAAGAATCCACTCTATCGATTCCCACCATTTTTGGGCCCATTTGACATTATTTAATACCCCAAATTTGACTTGGAAGAATTTTTTTTAATTTTTCAAGAAATTGAAACTATAATAAATTTCAAACCATTAATGCTTTTGACATAATTATTTTGCCAATGTGCTTATTTTTCCTTCCTTAATCTTCCTATAAATTTTGGGCTCCATCCGCCTTCAAATAAAAACCTTTTATTTTGGGCAGTCAACAAATAAAAAGCATCTTGACAATTCTAAGAGTTGGAATCTCTTATTCATCCAAAAGGGTGTCTAGATTTGTAAAAACCATTAAAGAAAACCAAAACAAACAAAAAAATATTGTTAAGTGATGCAGGATTACCCATACACCATCAGATGCTCTTGCATCAATGTGAACCACTGAAAATCGAGTTGAATCATCTAGAGATACTTATCTCAAAACCCTTCAATTTACAATAGCTCATCTGTAACATAATAGCCAAACCATCTCATTTAATCTAACTACAACACTAGAACGCACAGTGAAATATGTTGACATCAATGACAACACATCACTCAGTCAATCCAAACACATATTTGCACATTATCCCAACAATCTCCAACACTTACTCCTTCCTCATAACATTAGTGCCTATAATGTTTCTCCCCACTATGTGACATTAGTATCTTACCTATTGGGGGCTCATTTTCATGTATGATGGTATGATTTCGAGTGCAGTCATACTTTGGTAGTAACATAATAGCCTATTTGGTATCTTCTCTTCTCTCTATGTTGGGGGGCGATAATTATTTTCAAATATCTCTCCTTCAGATAAAACTTTCCCTTTTTGAAGTAGTATATTTACTAAGGATCTCTTATTGATTGTGGAGGTGTATATCCTTTCTAGGGATCCCCTCAATCTCAATAGAATAAGTATCCCTAATGAGGATCTTGTACTTTCCTTATAAGTACATATCCTTAATTGGACCTCTTCCTTAGTGTTCAAAGTCTATAATAATTCATGAAATTCTTTTATTTATTGAGTTGTATATTTATAATGAACCCTTCTATTGTGGATATGCATATCCCTATTGAGGATCCCATCTCTTTTGTCAGGAAAATGAGTCAATGATGAGGATATTTTTCTTTATTTTAGAAGATTGTGTCTTTTATAAATGATCTCTTTGGTTTCCTTGTATCCATGCTTTGGGGAAAAGACCAGTATTTTAATCTTCCTTTCTCTTCTAAGGATTCCCCTTTCCTTTGTTGAGTTACATTTTCCATTTGCTGTCATTTCTTGCATGTGAATACATGTGTGTTCCCTTTTAGGATCTATTATTTATTTTAAATACTACATCTCTTATGAAAAATATCTCCTTGGTGGAAGTGTGCAATCCTTCACCTAGAATCCACTTTTTCCTAAACACTAGAGAAGGTGAGTATTCGTAGTCCCTTTCTCTTTTATAAGATGTCATCTTTATAAGGATCTCCTCTAGTCTTGGAGGTAGGTATCTTTATGCAAAATCTATTCCTCCTTTTTCAATCATACATCCCTGAAAAGGATCCCTTTACATTTGTTGAAAGATATCCCTCTTACAATTATCTCTTCCTTGCTTAAAGAAATGAAGCCTATTCTAGAATCTTTCTTCTTGCTTCATTAATATCTCCTTGGTGTTCAAGGTGGGTATACTTGTATCTTTCTACCTTAAGATATCAACATAGGAATATGTTGACATCTTAATGGGGGACATATATGTGACCTCCTAGTTACATTTTTCAGCTATCAACTATCAAATTGGGATTATTGCACTCTCATGTTTAATCCTCTTATGATTTTGGATTATCGCATAATCATGTTTAATCATCATTTTATTTGGGATTTTTTCATCATCATGATTCATCCTCATTTTATGCATCATTTGTCTTATATGGTTTGTTGCATCCTCATAATGCATTCTCGAAACTAAACACATTGTTTTTCAATTGCATGTCTTATATAGGTTGTTTCATGCTTGAAACCAGACCAACAAGTTTTATATGAGATGCTTAACTCCTGAAACAAGATGACTTTTTAGCAATATGAGTAGAACTAGCATAACAAAACTTGCTAGACTATTATGACTCTTCCTTCCTACATGGATCACCTAGCATAACACACTTTGCTAGCATTAATCCTAGTTTATTGTGATTTCAATTGGTGTGCTTGTTATTTCTAAAATTCCACTTGTTTTCTTGCAATAACATATCGAGAATGATATTAGCAGTTGAGAAATTTTGATTATCAAGGTCCCTTCAACTAGTTGACTTGGAATTTTATGTTTTAGTAATAATGTTGTTTTCTCTTGATTATACTTGAAGCTTACTTTCATGGATTGATGGGATCCTATGCTTGGGGACTTGATCATCCCATAACATTCTCCTATACCTAGCTTGTCTTTTTCTCAAATGATCTATCTCTTCGTTTCTACTTTATCAAGAGTATGATTGTAAGATCATACTCCGCTAAAGTGGGGGATAGATGTAGCATGGTAAATTGTACACCTTTATTAATGTGTCCAATTTTACACTCTTATAGTGCCCCTTTCCTCTATTCATTATAGGACATTTCTTGTAATTTAATATTTAATTTAATATTATGGGTCATATTCCACTCTATTGCATCATCACACTCTTATTTGGACCCTTAATTCTAGGTGTGCTCTTTATTATTATATCTTGATTTATTCTTAGACTTACCTTAATTTCAACTCTCAAAGCATATACCTATGCACTTTGGTTTGAGCCACTGAGCTACATTTAGCATTAACATCATGTTATCTCTCATCTGTACAAAATCAGAAAAAAATTGATAGGACCAAGTAGTATACTACTTTGTCCCAAACTTTTTTCCCCAAATTGTGAGACAATAATGAGGTGGCCTTACTCTATTCAAATCCCACTTCATATCAAAATATATCAGTTCTAAGTTGTCCTAATGGTGATTTAAGTTATGAAATCCCTATATAAGGCATCCCTTTTAATTCATTTTCAACATTACATCTTATGCTAGAATATCATCAATTCAAGAGAAATTCTTCTTCAAGAACGGATTTGATTCAAGGAGAAACAAACTACATCAAGGAATATTCAATTTATGTTTTATCTATTATTTCATGATGGATTTTTTATGATTTATCTATTGGAAACAATGCATCAAACTGAGAGGGGGGGTGAATCAGTATGCTCACAAACTTTACTAAACTCAAACACAAATTTAGATTCGATAATTAGAAATGAAATCACAAATCAACACCATATCAATAACACACATAACACTGAGATTTTTGATGTGGAAAACCTAGTTAAGGGAAAAACCACGGCAAGAACATACCCACAATGAGATAATACCATATTAGGAGTAAATGAAATATTACAATGGGGAATGCACTTGCATTCAAGCATGCTGCCTATAGCTCATTGTTCAAATCACATAACAAGAATGTCTACAACCATTGGGAAGACTCAATATCTTATAAAAACATTCAGATTACATCCAAAAGATCATGAGCTGATAAAATAGCATCTCCTCATGCCTAATTATAGTTTTGGTTAAGCGCATTGCACATACTCTTCTCTTTCACACTTCTCCTCTATTACTCAAGGATCAAATCATTGTTTGCACTTGTAGATGATACCTCTCACATGACTATTACATATATTTATACAAATCATCAACTTATATTTCAAGGTTGGCTCAACACTCATCACAAACTACAAGAATATAACCACACACGCTACAACATTACATGCAGACAAAAAAAATGTTAGCTAAGATATAGTATGAACCTAAAACAACACCTCAAACATGCAACACCATCAAGAATTATCCTTTGAACATCCATAGCATGCCATAATCATCCAGTTGACCAAGAACACTGCATAACATGAATATACCAGAGAAATCATGAATAATGCACACAATGATCAATGTGGACAACCAAGATTAATATAAAACAATCTATAAATATCCACAAACATCATGAATTACCACATAAATAACTCCAACATCACCACTTACTAGAATCTTTATCATAATTATACCGAACCTTGAAAGAACATCAAGTATACTAACTATCAAACTGAAATATTCACTTATGAACCTCCAAATCATGAACCATCTGAATTGAGGATACATATGAATGTCCCAAACACAATGCGAAATCCACAAAATGAGATATTACAATTATAGAGTAATGTGGAGCAGAATCCAGAATACTAAACAACACAAACAACTGAACAACCAACCATAATACTGGATCACATAACTAAATCAAATCACCATGTGGACCTCTAAAACTTTAGATGAATCAACTAGAGACAATTATCTCAAAACCCTTTAATCCACAACAACTCATCTACAACACACTAACCAAACCAACTCACTAAATCTAACTCCAACACTAGAATACACAGAAGAATATGTTGACATCAATGACAATACATCATTCCATTAAACTTCTCAATAATATCCAACAATCTTCCCCTTTGTCTTTGATGAAAAAATATGAATGTGAAAAAAAATCAATGCAAAGGAATCAACAACTCTCAACAATCTCCCAGACAATACAAATATTCACTTTCTCCCCCTTCGGATATTACATAGTTTTTCACATGATTCTTCTCCCCCTTTGACATCAATACAAAAGGCACATACACAAATCATTATTCTCTCCCCCTTAGAGAAATCTCACAAAGATGAAAACCTAAACCAAAATACTAACCACTCCCCTTGAGTAGCAACCTCACTCATCAATCCAGATCACAACTATGAAATCCACTGGACTGATGTACGTCCATGCATCTTATTTCTCATCTAGAGGGGCAATTACCCCTAGCTTCTCTCTGAGATACTCAAAAGTATCCTTAGGAAAAGGTTCATGAATATATCTATAATCTGTTCCTTTATAGATACATACTCTAATTTGACTTCTTTTTCATTCACCTTCTCTCTCAAGAAATGAAACTTGATTGATATATGCTTGGTCTTAGAATGCAGTACTAGATTCTTAGAAATGTTGATAGCACTTGAATTATCATAGTATATAATAGTAGGCTCATCGAAAAAAAATTTGATATCCTTTAGCATTTTCTTCGTCCATACCACCTGAGTATAATTGCTAGCAGCAACAATGTATTCAACTTCTACAATAGATGAAGAAATAGAATTATACTTCTTACTCATCCATGCAACCAATCTCTTACCCAATAAAAATGCACCACCAGTGGTACTCTTTTTTTCATCAACCTCACCTACCCAAACAACATTAGTAAAAGCACTTAAAGTAAAGTCATCATTTTTAGGATACCACAAACCAAAGTCAATTGTCCCTTTCAAGTATTTGAAAATTCTTTTCACAACTACAACATGAGATTCCTTAGTATTAGCTTGAAATCTAGCAATAAGACATACAACATTCCTAATATCATGTCTAGTTTGAGTCAAATACAAGAATCCACCAATCATAGATCCGCATCTAGTCTGATTTTCCTTCAGAGAATCATCATCCTTTGTCAACTTACATCTAGTTACCATAGGAGAACCAACTGGCTTTGCATCATCTAAACCAAAATTCTTTAGCAATTCCTTCACATACTTAGACTACGATAAAAAAATACCTTTATCCAACTAAGTAATTTGCGATCCTAAAAATAATTTCATCTCACCAATCAGAGAGATTTCAAATTCATTGTACATATCATCAACAAACTTCTTGCACAAACCATCATTTCCACCAAAAATAATATCAACAACAAAAATTTGAACAATCAAAATATTATCATGATCAATCTTGAAGTACAGATTTCTATCAGCAATAACTTTATTCAATTCAAGCTTCATCAAATACTTATCTAATCTAGCATACTAGGATCTCGGGGCTTGCTTTAATCCATACAATGCTTTCTTCAATCTACAAACCATTTTTGCTTGATTTGTCAATTGAAATCCATTTGGTTGCTCAATATAAACTACTTCTTCCAATTCACCATTAAGAAAGGCTAACTTGACATCCATCTGATAAGCTTTGAAATCTTTGTAAGCAACATAAGCAAGAAATAATTTAACAACTTCAACTCTAGCTACCAGAGCAAAAATCTCCTCAAAATCAATTCCTTCCATGTGAGAATAACCCTTAAAAATAGGTCTTTCTTTATTCCTAACCACTTCACCTTTTTCTTCCAATTTATTCCAAAATACCCATTTAGTTCCAATTACATTCTTATCCTTAGGTCTAGGAACAAGAATCCATATATTATTCATCTTTCATTGCTTCACTAACATCTTTAGGTTTAATCTTTGAAATCAAGCAATACTCTTCAGTAATTCTTCTCCTAATCATCACACCTCTATTCTTATCTCCTATAAAGAGGGGAAAAGTGAATGATGAGGAGATCAAGAGAAAAACTTTTCTTCCCTCCAAAGAGAGGCAAAAGTTTCAATGCGGATTTCCCTTCAAACACTTTATCCACTTCACATTTAAAAGAAGGGGAAGAATTCACTAGATCCAATCTCTAAGGAGAGAGATTGAATACTAAATTAATTGGTAATGAGGTAGAAATAACAAGCTAGACCCTCTTTTCGAATGGAAAATGATTGAAATATGTGTTTTAAGGTTAAGTGTAGAAGAAGAAAATAAAAAATTATAACTCGAGATAGAAGAATGGGATGAAGTTGTTCACCTGGATTTGGTTATAATATGTTGAGACAAAGCTGCCCTGCAAATTTGAGGAAAAGTTGTCGGGACCGTGTTGAAAGACCAAAATAGCATGCGAATGATCCCAAAAAGGGGGATAAGGGTAGGATAGGTCAGAATAGCTTAGAAACACCTTGATTTGTGGATGAAACAAGGAAATGTAGCCCGTAGGAGAAAACCCTAAAACTGACAAAATGTGCCCCAATTGTGATGCAGAGTTGACAGTATCCATTGATCATGCGGGAGAACCGACCTGACTGCTTCATGTTATGACATAGACTCAGGAGCACGGACAAAGATACATTAGCAGGACTTGGAATATACTATATCACATTCATGCCTGAGATTAGGGCAAACATAGGATTGCTTACCACATTGGCAGAGCGATGGCATTCAGAGACTTCCTCTTTCCATCTAGCGACTGGAGAGGCGACTGTGACACTAGAGGATGTATGGCGTATCCTCTGCATTTTGATTCATGGGGAGATGATAGAGTATGACCCAGTGATAGGGAGAGATGCTTTGCAGATTATTTGAGTGTGACGCAGATGATCTAGATATCGTAGAGAGGGAGATTGGTTGGGAGACCATGGCATCAGAGTATGATCGATGGTATGTAATGATAGTCATGGTTATAGCATGCCTACTAGCAGGAGATAGATGAGGACATGGATTCCCTTTTGGATAGGGAAGAGTGCTAGAGCAGATGGCGACAGAGGGTATGGTGTACGCATGGGGACCATGTGTGCTTGCTATGCTATATTTTCAGTTGCATCAGATAGCATATAAGGGGGTGCAGACATTGAGCTATGGAGTCACACTGTTATAGGTATGGGCATTTGAGCACATAGCCATATGTCGACTGATTGCAGAGAGACAGGTATTACCACATCGACCATATGTGTACTGCTATGGGGGAGCATTGAGATAGGGTCCTTTCAGATACATATTGTATTGGCGACATGAGCTAGACAGATTGAGAGAGTTCACATGGAGGCCATATCTTGATTGCCCTGGATGGTCAGATGATAGTCATGAGCTATCGTATTGCAGACAAGAGAGATACATGATTGGGCAACCAGTGAATTGCCAGAGAGTGATTGAGATGTACCTGCCAGAGAGAGTCAGATGATAGTTTGGAGAGAGACAGGATGTACCTTGAGGGACTACACACTTTGCTCGATCTCACAGAGAGACGAGTTAGTGGGGAAGAATGATTTAGCCACACATAGCATATGCTAACTTCACATAGCTACAGTAGAGACAGTGGGATTGGAGATCAGATGTGGTGGATGATGAGATGACAGAAGAGTATGAGCGATGGTTTGCACGACGATGGCCAGTGCCATTGATAGATCCGGATATTTTAGTACCGAGGAGATAGGGGGACTTCCCACTCACTGGAGAGGAAGAGGGAGATGATGAGGATGAAGAGGATGAGGGTGGTGATGAGGATGAGGGGGATGATGAGGATAGAGATGATGAGGGGGATGATGATTATGAGCCAAACTCAGCCGATCAAGAGTCATTGCAGGATATACCCATAGAGCTGGAGACAGCTAGCATAGAGGAGATGGAGATATGCAAGGCTACCATAGTGAGTCATCATGATCATATTGCGACATTAGAGAGATAGAATGCCATATTGAGGATAGAGTAGGATCAGTTCAAAGCAGAGATAGCCAGACTTACAGCGGCTCAAGATACAGCAATAGCCCAAGCACAACAAGAAGAACAGAGAGTCACTGAGTATATTGGGTCGATTAGGGATGCCAGTACACATGAGATGGCACAGATGTTGGTAGAGACTAGACAGGAGATATGCCATTGAAGGACACTGTATGAGAGTGGAGTTCCACTAGAGCAGAGAGCATCATCATATCAGGCATGATCAAGGATAGAGAGCAGGGCACACTCTCAGAGGTTAGTGAGCAGCATGGGGGTGAGTGGACCTATGAGACCACCATAGTCAAGACTTGGGATAGGAGGGACATCATCCTTGAGACATGGCAGGGATAAGGAGGACAAAGGGAGCACCCAGTGATAGAGGCATGTGCACAGATGTAGTTTGACATTTTGTAGTCAGCCTACGAGCCATACTTAGGACAGACAGTCCAATTTTGTACTCCGATATTATTTTGATATATGATATGATATGCATCGATATGATGGGATGCAATGTGTTATGACTTATATTTACTTTCCATGTATGGATGACTTATGCACTGTTGATGTACCATTGTGGAACATGTATGGATATATTTTTTTTATGTGTTTTTGATGCATTTATAATATGAAATGGATAAAATGCTTGATGTGATGTTTGATATAATGCAAATGTACTAACTAATGAATGCAAGATGCAACATATGTGTGTGGAGAAATCGCAGCACTAGACCGAACTGACTATCCAAACTAACGGAAGAAATGTTAGTAAGAAGAAATGAGATAGAGGACAGTTAGAGACAAAGAAAAACTTGCTTTCAGTAATGCACTTTGTAGGTGAGAACCTTTATTTAATGTAGCAAAATGTATGTGTAGCATCATGGCATTGAAGGCCAGAGCTAAAATGCAACCCCTTTTTGCAAAAGACAGACACATCGCACATAAGGAATGAGTGAAGCATCCTAGGGTGCATACATCAAGGGTCAAGGTATGTGCAGCATTCACAAAGTGAACGTACTTATCATAGACACCCAATGATATAGTTGCCCCAGTTTGTGACAAACATTCCATAAACAACAAACACAACAAAAAAAGAAAGGGACCATGAACCATCCCGGTCATTCTAAATCACTCAGTGACATCATCGAGCAACATAGGAACATGATCGAAGATAAATCAATAAATGATAAGACTTGCTAATTCCAACAAGTCAAACAAACATATTGATCTTCATTGTCAAAAGTTGAAAGTGCTGATAGGACGATCATGCTGTTTGGTTTCAAGACATGTGGTACCCTGTCTAAGATAGGACACGGTCTAGTTTTGAGTATACCACACCCTGTATAAGACCCATGATAGTGTGACAAGGACAAATGATATTGATGCTGACGTTCGATTGATATGACAATGTTGATCAGTTTGAATGCTTGGTTGAACAGTTCATCTGTGAATGCGTGATTTCATTAAAGCACAATGTTTGAAGCGAGTGTCGTTGGAGGTATGCTCAGCGATCTGTCTATGCACAAAGGGATCATTTTTGTTTTGTTTTTTCAAGACTTTATTTGATTTTTTTAGGGATTTTTTTAGGACATTATTTGATTTTTTTGGATTATTTCAGGACATTATTTGATTTTTAGAGATTTTTTTTTTCAGGACATTTTTCCATTTTTATGATTTTTTATGATTTTGCCCCCAGTGTCTAGCAAGGAAAGGAATATGACAGGTGAATAAATAGGCTTTCTAAAATGTTGGTGGATAGAGGGAAGACAAAGACCTTTTATTATGGAGACAATACAGATGCAATTTTCAAGGGTTGTTGCGTGATGGGACAAGAGACTGGATATGACAATGTAAAGCAGTGAACATGGCACGAGGAACATGTCAAGAGGTTTTTGAAACCATGTTTAAATTTTGCATCCTTATGTCAGATCAAGATCAAGAAATGAAAAAGAGCGTATGGATAGTGATAAGATATGGATAGGATAAGAAAGACCAAGAATGGATAAGGGACATGGACTGAAGGTCAGGATAGGATACGAGATAGTGGTAGAAAGTTGCAATAAGCTAGGGAATATAGATGAAAGGTTGTAATAAGCAAATGGATAAAGACCAAAAGCTATGATGGACTAAAAGCTGCCAATAAGATGCATGATGCTCATGACAATCCTCAGCCTTGTCAAGATCAAAGGTGGAAAATGGGATATGTACATGAGGGACAATAGGATAATGGAGGAGTATGACATGATAATAGAACAATGAGCGAAAAAAGGATATGATAGGATAAAACCTGTCCCCAAGTATGGTATGCAAGAAGTTCATAGATTACACATGATGCCTATTTGCCAGGTTTTCATCATGGTACTTGCCCAAGGCACCTATTTGCTAGGTTTTCACTAGTGGACGAATTATTTTTGCTTTACTTTTTCTTTTGTCTTTTTTTTTTTTTTTTTTGTATTTTGACTTTTTCAATAGAAGATGGACACATGATAGGGGATGGAAGAAGGATTCAAGCGTCTTTTTTTTGTTTTTGTTTTGGATAGTAGCCTTGAAAAAAAAAATGGACCATGACCTTTAAAAGCATGCTCAAAGACGTTGGTAGGATAAGGACATGGAAAATAAGATGAAACTAAGGTGAGGATTTATGCAAAGAATTGGATCAAAGGGATGGAAGGATGGAAAATATGCATTGGATAATAGGTAGGGTATTGGAAGAATTGGGCTTCAGTGGATGGAAATGAAGGCAAGATTGACATTGGCACACACCTTGAGAGGTAATGGATTGATGGAGGAAAAACGTATTTTGGATATTGAGATTTTGACGAAGGAAAGGCTATGGATTTTGGGACATAAGGGCCCAAAATGGATAAAGAAGGTGATGGAGGAATAGACTTGGAATGTTTGGATGGAGGAATAGCAATTGTAGATGCCAATTTTGATGTTTCTTTAGGCTTTTGTGCTTCAAAGAGCTGCTTAGGAACCCACATGGTTTTTGATTTTTCATGCTTTTGTGGTTCCTTGGAGTGCATTGCTTGCACAAGGGATTTAGGAACCCATATATATTTTGACTTTGCTTTATTTTTCTCAATGGGCCTTTGTGGCCTTTTGGATATTTCTTTTTCTTTATAGATCATATTGCTCTTTGTTTTGACATGTCGATTATATTGGACATGTTGATCCTTGAATACATGTGGATTGCTAGACTTATGACTTTTATACTTGGCATCCAAATTGCTTGGAGGGGGAAAGGAATGCATGGATGGATATGAATGAAATGGAGTTCTTTTGGATGGATGAAATTTACTCAAGGATGTGTGCCTTTGCTGACCTTGCATAGAGGATGAAGGGATATAAGGACCTAAGATGGAGGGAAGGTGTGATGGGGAAGGTGTATGTTTTGATCTTGATGGAGGGATACCAACATCTCGAGAGTGAGTTGTGTAGACATGAACCTTAAGATCTTCTTTCATGTTGAGGAGTTCTTTCTTGTGAAGGTCTACCCCTTGTCCTTTATGAATATCTTCACTTGTAGGATACTCTTTTCTTTGGGAAGAAGACGTGAGTTCATTATGAGGTGGATATGATATGAGAGAAATAATGAGATCTTGAGGTGGATTGGATTGCACCAAAGTGGAAGAACCCATTATGCATGTCGAGGGTTCATGAACATCTTGCACTGACACGTTAGAATCATGAGGGGGATTAGGATCATGTAGTGGACATGGTTCAATGACAGGCTCTTCAAGAGATGGAATGGGAAAAATAATGGGATCATCAAAAGGAATGAGATCTTGGAGTGTATATGGAGCATTAAGACAAGGAGATAGAGGAACAAAAGGATCTTGTGGAGGATTTAATGGAATAATTTGATCTTGACAAGGAGAAAGATCATTGGAATCCTCTTTAAAGGTGCTTTTCTCTTGACTTTTAATGGGATCATTGGAAAGGATGGAAGGGATATCTTGATCTTTCTTAGGAAGTGGAATGTCAATGGGATTTGAAAGGACATTTTGTTCATGAAATGGAAGGGGATCGTTTGGGATTGGATGGACTGGGATATCTTGAGCTTGCTTGGGGAATGGAGTGTCAATAGGACTTTGGATAGGATGGACAAGAATAGGGGAATTGTCATGAGTGTCTGGGAAGATGGGGTCCTGGTCAACAATTGGATGGGATGATAAGGTTTCAAGATCTTGATCTTCATCTATTTCAAGACACGTTTCTTCATGCTCTAAATTATCCTCTTGACATGAGGTTGGACTTTGGATATGCATGGGGGATTCTGACAAGGGATCAATGTTTTGGCATGAAGGAAATGCACTTTGAACCTTTGTGATGGATTCTTGCAAGGAATAAATGCTTGAACATGAGGAAGAAGGACTTTGAATGGGGTCCTCTAAAACAGGTAATGGAAATAAAGTGCATGGTGGCATTGGGTCTTGTATTTCTGAAACATGACAAGGATGTGCATCATGAATTGGATTATTTTGGCAATCAATTACGGATAGCTCTTGGATAATTTCATCCTTAGGTGTATTGTTTGATGGGGACAATATGGAAGGTTCTTGTGAAACTTCTAAAGGTGTAGGGATAGATGCCACTAGAGAGTCAATTTGTTTGCAAGGGGATGAGGCATTGCTAGACATAAGTGTATTATCTTGATCTTCCTCAAAGAACTCACTTGGTAATTTCCTTAAGAGCCTTGCAATAAAGCCACCTTTCTTTTGAGGTTTTGACATAGTTGTATCTGGAATTTGAACTTGTTTGGAAAGAAGTTGGTTCTGGTCTGATGTCATGTTTTGATTTTGAACTAGATGTTGATCAAATTGGTTTGACATGTTCAAAATTTGGCTTGATGCATGTTGCAACCTTTGTTTTTGAATGTTTGGTTGTGGTTTTTGACATTGATATGTTAATTGAACTTGTTGATATTCCACCATTGGTTGAACTATTTGTGGACATTGTATAATTGGTTGGACATATTGTTGAAATTAGACCATTGGTTGTGTTGGTTGTATATGTTGGACCATTGGTTGTGTCTGTTGGAAATGTTCAAACTGTTGAACAATTGGTTGTGATGGTTGAAAATCTAATTGATAGTAAACACCTTTTTGTTCTTGTTGTGGAGGCACATAATGTTGAAATTGATGTTGTCTCTTTTCTTGAAATTGTTTCATCATCTCTATTTGTGAGAGGAGAGCTGGTATGTCTGATCATTCAAGAAGAGATCTTACATCAATTGGCTCAATCTTTGGATTTCGACCTGGAAATTTTTGAAACATTTTGGATAGTTGTGATCTATTCTTCTCAATGTTTTTCACTCTTTGTTCCAAAATCTCATTTTCTTGAGCTAGTTTCTCCTCTATTTTTTGTATTTGGAGACTTGTTTCATCATAAAAAGTTTGATCCAAGTTCTGAGACATGTAAAGATTGGATTGACATGATTGATTTCTCAATTGTGATGACATGGCTTCGTAAGAAGGTTGAGACCTCATTTCAACAAACATGTCACTATGAAATGCAACTAATGGGATTGACAAATGTAACCTAAAAGGATGACAATGCAATCTATGGCAAGAATGCAACCTATGTTTTTGTTGCTTTTCAAGATTTTGACAAACTCATGAATGCAATTCTAAGAATGAGACTCTTAGGAAATTGAAATGATGTCTAGACCTCAAAGGACAAAAGGACCAAGTGACAAAAGGACAAAATGACAATGTCTCCCCTATATGCTTGGATACTAAGCTAGGTTTGACCAAATGACATGGATGACAAAAAGACAAAAGTTTGATAAGGTCAAGACTTCCTAACAATAACTTAGGGTTTATCAAAGATTTACATTACTCAAGTATGACAAAACTTAGTTTTGACACTATATGCAAAGGGACAATTACTATGCAAATGACCCTAATATGATATGATAATGACCTAAGCTTGATGAAGAGACCTAGGGTATGCAAATGTGACCTAATGTTATGAGGACAAGGATGCAAATGCAAATGTATGACAATGTCAACCTAAGGCAAAACCTAAGGTTGAATTATGAAATGGTATTACTCTAATGCAAGAGGACACATGCAAATGGATGACCCTTATTGATATGAAAATGGATGAACCTAAATCTAAGTGACATGAATGTTGAGACAAGATTTTGAATAATGTTTGACAACCATGTTTGAAGGTGTTTTGAACTTTGTTGAATGAAATACTCTTGTGTTTAACCTTGTTTTTGAATCAATTTGTCTTGTTTTTGAAATGAGACACAACTCAACTTTTGACAAGCAAAGAAGACAAGATATTTCAACTTAGACTCAAAACAATCATGCTTATTCACACATTTCTTATGGATGGCAAGGGTAGTAGGTACTTGAGAGGTAGACTCGTTATGAGATTCAAGGAGAATACATAGATGCTTGACCCCATGGGCTCCCCTCTACAGAACTCACTTCTCAGGGTAGCCAAGCATTAGTCCCCATGGAAATCTCCCCATGGTGAAATTAGTATCTCTTCCAAGTATCCGAACTTGTCCTTCTCAAGCAACTAGAAGGATTTTTGGCCTCTAAATACAAGGTGTTTAGTAAGGATTTTTGTTAAGCGTTACTCCTTGGTGTCACGCAAGCATGATTGAGACATTAAGCCCACCAAGATACCAAACAAATGTAGTCACGCAAGCATGATTTAGACTATGAGGTCCTACTTAGATGTTGATATGAGAAAGAGTTCAAGGGTTATCACTTCCCAAGTAACTGCAATTCCCATGTAACCCTTCCTTCAAAGCTTTCGCCCATCAGGTATTTATTTATAGTGAGTTAGAATGCCAGGGTACTCTGGCTATGCTCACTTTGGGTCGTTCCCTCCTCATGATTGTCACTTTCTTGCAAAAGAAAGCAAATGGTTGGGAAGGTAGGCCCTCTAAAGGTAACACACAATCCAAAACATGAGAATGGTATCGAAGATCTGGATTTCTGATCACCCTAAGAAGGATGAGAGCATACTCTCCTACTCCAATGTCAAACTCAACAATAAAAGAAAACACACATTCATTCCATCCTATTTAGCAATCATACTAGGTGCCTAATTATGATTTACAAACATAAAGTTTAGTTGGAGTATAAGGCAACCTGCAAAATCACCAAGTCAAAAGTTTAATTTGTTTAGTCTTTGACTAGCGAACTTGCATAAAATGTGTTAGTAGTTTCATTTTTTGTCTTTCTCATGCGTAATACCAAGGTGCTACACAGAGAATCGGTACCAAAGAAAAACCAAAAGGTAGAAACAGAATGCAAAACAAAGCAATTTGCAAGTAAAAACACTGCTTTTTACCTCTGTTTCTAGCCTTACACAAGCGCAGAATGTCTCACATAGGCACAAAATGCAGTAACATAGGCATAGAATGTAGTAAAACGGGTGCAGATCCCTTTAACATAGGCACATAAGTCCTTGACACAAGCACAGATTGCTTGACATAGGCATAGATTGCTCCTACATAGGGGAAAAAGTTCTCAGAAAGCCCTGAATTACCTTGTTTCTTGGGTTTTTCACCTGCATATCAAATCAAAAGCACTCAAAAGCATGGTTAGGGGGTTAGTTCACGTCGGGTTCACCAATTAATGTAGATAGGAAATGTGGAAATCATCAAAGCAATATAAACATTAGCCTAGCTCAATCACGAAAAACTAAATTGCAGTGATAATCCTAAAAACATTCAATAGAGAAAGGGAAATAAAACATTCAAATGCAAATGCAAACCAATGCAAACGTGAATGTCTCCTCCAAAAATCTCCATTGTCCTTCTTTCTCCTTCAAATTGCTTTTGTTTGTGGATCTCACCTTCAAGTGCATAAGCCTAATGTGAAAGCAAGATTGACGAGATGACAACATAAGGGTACTAGAAGCATGATTGATTCAACCAGGGACTTTGATTGAAGAAATTCATCCAATTTATAGACAAATTGGAGAAAAGATCAGATTAGCATGAAAGTGATTCGAATGGAAATTCAAATCAGGAATAGCAAAATTATGACAAGTGTATGACAAATTGCTATGCAAGGATTTATGACAATTTATGACAAATTGCTATGCAAGAATTTATGACAAGATTTTGAAATAGAAATAGACATTAGAAGCAATTAGAAAATGAGGTTAGAAATGATGACTTGGAATCTAGGAAATTGATGAAAATTAGGTAAATTAATTAATAATTTCTCATTCATTAATTAATTTACAAAAATAGGAGGAAAAAATTAGCCAATTAAATAAACATTTAATTGTGACAAGAAGACTTAGGATAAATAAAATAAATCATTTATCCTAAAGAGAAAAATGGAGAGAAAATGACAAATAAGGTTAAATGAATAAATCATGAAACCCTAGAAGATAAATTAGAAATGCAAGGATGACAATTAGGTCTTGATGTAAGATTGATTTGATGTCAATTCGATCATGATTTTGAATTGATAAATGATTTGATTGATAAATGCGCCAATTAATGAGGAACAATGACAAATTGATCCAAATTGACATGATTGAGAAAGAGGATGATCGATGTCAAATTGATTGCAAAATGACAAGATTGAAAACAACAACGATCGATGACAAAATCGATCGCAAGATGATAAGATTGATAAGAGGACAAAACCCTAATTCCATCATTGATTAGGATTGACAATGTCAAAATATGCCAAATGAGGATGCACATTGATGCGATAGGATAAGATCGACCAAAATCATGACTGAAGATTGTTATCGATAAGACCAAATTCGAAAGTGAGACAAATGAAGAATGTAGAAGAAGGAATCGATGCTCGCAAATGATAAAAACCAAGTGCGTGACATAGGAGAAATGTTAATGTGACGCAAAAACCCTAAAATAAGGCAATGCGCAAATATTAAAGTATGATTCTGCAAGCATTGACCATTTTTAGATGTCTACAATGTGTTTTAAGGTTAAGTGTAGAAGTAGAAAATAAAAAATTATAACTCGAGATAGAAGAATGGGATGAAGTTGTTCACCTAGATCTAGTTATAATATGTAGAGACAAAGTTGCCCTATGAATTTGAGGAAAAGTTGTCGAGACCGTGTTGAAAGTGCACATGGTTCTCCGAAAAATCTGCAAAATGAAAAGGGTATTTTCACCTCTGCAAATGGAGTCCAAATCTACAAACATAGTTGTGCACCTACAACCTACACACATAAAAGAGAGGAAAAGGGGTTGGGATTAGGGGTTTGCCTTCAGGGCAAACCCTAGTTTTGGAATTAGCCAAATGATGAAAGAAAGTACTTGCAAGTAAATGTAAAATGAAAGACTAAAATGTAAATCACCTCAAGGGAGGTTGCAATGGGAATGTAGATAGAGTTTCTTATGTGTAATTGAATGTTGAAAGGGATCTCCTCTTCAATGGTTGAATCCTTGACTTGAATGCAAAACCTATCCTTGAAGGGAAACTTGAGATGCTCAATGCTTAAAAGGAATGCTTGAATGCTTGAATGCTCTTGAATGTTTGAATGCTCACTTATGCAAACTTTCACCTTGTTCAACTTATGCAAAATGGGAGGGCAAATGTGACATATATATTCATCAATTAGGGTTAATTGGATTGATTTTCATCATAGCCTGACACAGGGAAATTTTTCCAACTGAAAATACAAAGTTCAATGTATAGATAGGATAGAGGGGACCCCAAAATAGGCCAACGACAGGGGCGCCACACAGAGGAAAAAAAAGGTGCATTTTTTAGGGATGAGCAAGTCTTGGGTCTCCAATCAAGCTTGGGAATTCAATTTACTAATGTGAACACCCTAATGTAGTCAAAAATTGCAAGGGTTGCAATTTTATGACACTACATTTATCCCCTACTTTAGCAGAGTATAAGTGTATGCCAATACTGTCAGTAAAGTACAAGGAAGCAAGATTGAAAGACTTGTACCATGTCAAGGAGGAAAGATACAACAAGCCCCTAGTGGACTAAGGATCTTATGACTTCGATTGATACAGTAAAAGGGAATATCAAGAAGGGAAAACCATGACTGCAAGTATCAAGGTTCCCCTCACTATGAGTCATGAAAAAGAAAGGATACCAAAATTACAAAGCGAAGCCAAGTTCATTAAATAACTTTAAGTATCAAGAAGGAAAATATGAGTGGAATGTATGCCCCCACATTAAAGCGAGTGTGCATGCCTTATCGGGAGCAATTTTTTTAAGGTAGGATACACCCAAGAGAGAGAAAGAGAGAGGGAGTATGTTATTACAAAGATTTATCCCCCAATCGAGGAATAAACCCAAGGATAATGAACACAAAAAATGAGGTACTTTCACTTTCCTCAGGGTTAGTATGTTGTATGATAAATCATGTATATTATATATATATATATTCATTTAATAATCATCATTCTCTTAAAGAAAGGAAACTTCCTTGGAAGAAAGGGAATAGAAGGTGTCTTTTGAGTCAACATGAAAGAGACCAAAAGAGATCTCAATTCTTTGCATTGTCCTCAAGTAGACAATAAGGGAAAAATAGAACAACAGGGATACACATAGAAGAATAGTCACAAAAGAGCAAGAAAGGAGAGAGGGAGAATATCTACGGTGCTAATATTTCTAATCTAGCACAACATCCACCTCCCAATCTTGTTGATCACTATTTCGGGAAGGCGGGAAACACACTAGAGGAGCGACATCGAGCACAAAAAATGGAGCTATCACAAAATCCAAACAAGAACTATTCTCATGTGGTAAGTCACTTTGTTCAACTCTAGGAGATAAGATTAGGGATTTTGAAAATTCAGCTGATAAATGCTTGTCAACATCAATGTACTATCAGAAGCATTAGGAGTTGTATTTCCATCATGCATAACATTTTCACCTATTTCCTCATCAAGATTTATAGAAAGAGGAGATCTCACATGAATAAAAGTAAAACCATCACATGTTTTTTTGCAATTTACAATTTGGAGATTTAGGTTGAACATCTTGCTTAGGAGCAAAGGGAATCATATCAGCTGTTGGAGTTCTAGGAGATTGAATATTTTGAGGAACAACTTCATGAGCTCGAGCATGACATCTTTGTCAGTTTTCTCCAGCACAGGGATTTCGTCGAGTCTTAGTGAAAGGTTGAGAAGAAGGAGGAACATTTGTTGAAGGAGGAATATTTTCTTCTTTGATAATTGAAGGTTTAGGTTGAGGTCTTTTAGGTTGAACAAGAGGAGAGACAAGCCTCTTCTATCTATAAGGAGGTGGAACTACACCATATAAAGGAGAAATATTAGGCATAGGAAGGAGACCAGGTCCATCATGAGGAGGAGGTATAGGTCTAACCTTAGCAAGAATTTTGTTGTGTTAGATAGTTCAAATAATCGGAAGACAACTCAGAGGGGGGGTGAATCAGTTGTTACAAATTACCGAAACCATTAGCGATTAAAACTTTAATACCGAAACCCAAAACATTCATACCGAAATAGCAGTTAAACCAATTAAGCATAAACAAGAATCACATAATAAATTCCATCCACATGACACCAAGATTTATACATGAAAAACCTGATAAAGGGAAAAACCACGGTGGGAAGCCTACCCGTAGTTAGATAATACTTTTGCAGTAAGTATGTGAATTACAATTGAGGGGCTTGCACTTATAGGAAGGCCAACATCCTAGAGCATACTGCTCATCACAAAAGGAGTCTCACTGACTACATAGAAATCCAGACTACAATCTTGAGAATTATTGAACTGCAAAAGATAGCATCTCCTATGTCTAAGTATAGTTTCGGTTAAGCTCAATACCGAAGGACTAAATCCTCTACATAAAACCAATTAGATCTCCAATGATCAACCAAATCCTCTTCCTGAATGATATTAGATTATTCGCACAATACATCCCTTAACCATTCACATTCTTATCTACAATGAGATCTTACATCATAAATATACAAACCCTCGACCATAAACAATCAGGTCGGCCACCAGACAATAAACTAATTACATAATTACAAAACATGTCGGCCTTAGACCAAAAAAATAATATCCAACACATAAGATATCATAGAAATGTGTTGAGAGGTCCAATCCACACGCTTCACTAAATCGGTCCATAACCTAGACCAACCGAGACCCAATATAGTTCCATACACTACAACAATGATCTCCATCCGCCAAGTCTTGAACATGATCACCAACAGCATCCTGAAACTCCACCAGAAGATGCACCAAAACCACTCATGCAATTCATCAAGGATCTTCATCAAAAGCTCTACTGATGAAATCCTCATAGGAACTAGAAGCCAGGCTTCTACGAAAATAGGATAGCATCCAATCACTAGACCAAAACCAACTTACTGAATATGAACATGAGTATCATGAACAAGACAATTCCATAACCAAATCATACCAGAGCCTATAGGATCATGCTGGATCCAAGCTAACTAGAAACTACTCAACCTATCAGGACCAGAATGGTGTCGGTAAAGCATCCAAGCAGCTTGTGTTGGCACCAATAACAAAACATCAATGCAACACATAATCAATTCCTCTAAATACCCAATACATTGTTCTTCTTAGGAGAAGGCATGGTCACATTCATAGGAATAGGTAGAGGATCTTCCTTAGGAGGAAGATTAGTTCTATCCATTAGGGGAAAAACTTCATATTCAAGAATGATAGGAGTGTCAAGTATTGGGGATCTAGGTTGGCTCAAGGATAAGATCATATCTTTCTTCCATTTTTGGTAAGATTGGAAAAGAACATCACTGCTTGGTGGAAAAGATTGAAATTGTTTAGGCCAAAAAAAAAACAATAGGAACACTAGGGAATCTTTCAAATGGTTGAAATAAACTATGGTTAACGCTTATGATTTCTCCATTATGGGGAAATTTGAAACACTTATGGATCAAAGAAGCAATAGTCTTCATGGAAGATATCCAAGGGTAGCCTAACTTCACACAGAATTATTTGGAAAAGGGAATGATAACAAAATTGACATCCATAGATTTAATGTGAACTTCAATAGGTAGGTTGATAGAACAAATGGTAGGATAAGAGAATCCATCAAATAACTTCACAACCATATTAGAGTCATCATATATTGGTTTATGTAATTGTAAAGTGAAAAGATACTCCTCAGTGATGATATTAACCATGCAAGAGGGATCCATAAGAGTACCACGACAAGGTATATCCTTAACCTTCAAAAATATGTATAAAGGGCCATCGAGTGCTCTAATGGTCTCACTAGGGTCAAATGTAATAGAAAGATCCTTAGGTGTCTCTTGTTTCTCTATCATGTTCACCAAATTCAAAGATGTAGAGGTGAAGTCATCAGGAGAAAAAGAAGTATGTCCACTCTCAATCACATTAGAGGTATGAGAAAGCAAAGGATTAGTGAAAATCTTAAGATTTTGATTGGGAGAAGCTATTAATTTATTTTCCTTATCATTCACACCTACCATAGATATTGAATTATTATCAATCAAATATTGAATCTTACTTTTTAATGCAAAACATTTCTCAATATCATGAGCAGACAATGAAATTGATAAGAGGAATTGTTATCAATATAAGGGGGTGCAAGCTTAGAAGGGTCAACTGGTTTTATAGGAGGAAGTTGATAACATTTCTTTGTAACAACTGAGACATAATACTATGTAAATATTCATTCAAATGAGTAAATTATCTTTCTCTTTTAAATAATTTAGAAATAGGAGGCACACCTGTTGTAGCATTCACATTGTTGTTGTTGTTGATTATGTCATTGAACTTGATGAAGCCTTTTGTTGGTATGAACTTCGCAAACGGTTTTTGAACACTCTCCCCCTTATCACTCAGATCCATGGGAGTAGATTTCTCCATTTGACTCACAACTAGTTGATAATTGTGGAGTGTTGTGCACAACTATGGAAAGGAAGTAAACTCTGACAACAGAAGTATTTCCCTAATATATTTTTGTAAATTAGAAATGAAAATTCTTTGAATATCATTATCAGATATAGGAAAAGAAATTTGAGCACACAAATGCTTATATCTACCAATGAAATCAATCAGTTTTTCTTTAAAACCTTTTTTATGATTCATTAAGTCAGTCAAAGTGATTTTAGAACCAATGTTGTTTTGAGATTGTTGAAAAGAAGTGATAGAACAAGAGGGAAAAGAACAATACCATTTCAAAGCCTTATCTCTTAGTGTTCTTGTAAACAGTTTTATAAGCAATCTTTGATCAAAAGAAAAATCAGTACATAAGGTCTAAAATGTTTTGACATGTGTTAGAGGATCACCTTTTCCATTATAGAGTTCCAATTGAGGTACCTCAACATGTTTAGATGGGATGGCTTTAACAATATCAAGAGAAAGTGGGATCGCAACATCGAATGTGGGCACACTAAACTTGGATTGACTCATGGAAGCAATTTGTTGTTGTAAGGAAGACATGGTTTGGGCAAGATTGTCAATGGTCGCTTCAGTAGAAGAATTGATGTTAGACATGGTTGATTGAGAAGGTGGTGTAATATTATTGAAAGAAGGCATGGATTGAGAATCAGGTGGTGGGACATTATGATAAGTAGGCATAGGTGATGATTGAGTAGGAAAAGGGACACTTAAAGGAGGGATAAAATTGTTGAAACAATTGCCCCCTTGTGTCACATTGATTGGTTGAGGGATAATAGGAATGCTTATTGAAGACATAGGTAAAGATGGAGGATTAAATGAAGAAGAGGGATTTCCCCCATGACTAATTATTGTAGGAATGATATTTTGAGTTGATGTAGCCATGATGTTTGACGTAAAAGTAGGAACACTAGTCATAGGAGTAGTCAAAGGAATAGAAGGATTGACTTGTTGTGAATAACCTATGGTCTCGACACAACTCTTTATAGGCATGACATTGGAATCAACAATATGAGAAATGCCACACAATATATCAATTCCATTCTTATCACTTTGAATCATGTGTTTAAGGCCTTCAATTAATGGAAGAGCTTCACTATTAGGGTATTCTTGGGAGATCCATTGTTGAAAGTTATCAAATTGATTGTCCAATTTTGAAATTTGATCTATGGAAACTCTAGTCAAAACTTCTACATCATCATGGGATTCATCAATGGGATAGATAGGGACATGATTAGGATGGGAAGAATTAGCATTATCATCATTAAATAAGTCACCCAAATTAGGCTCCATCTCCTTGGTAATTAAACCTTGGGAAGCCTTAATTATAATGCTTCATCTAACGGGGATAGTATAGGTAGGACTAATGGTGGTAAAACTCATGCATTATAAGGGAAATTTTGAATTTAGATTGTGGGAACAAAGTTTAGAAAATTGAATAATGCAAAATTTGAGAAAAATAATGATTAAACAATTTGAACTTTGTTGAAAGAAGAAAATGACACAATTTCCAAAAATAATAAATGAAAGGAAATTGGAATTTTAAAATTGACAAAATTAGAATTTTTATTATCAGGGCAGATTATAATTAACCACTCAATTTTAAAATTTTCCTTGAAATTTGAAATGTTGAATTTTGAAGGTATTTTCGATTTTATAAGGATAAAAATTTGACAAAATCAGCCAATCTTCTAGATTTAAGCTATTAAATATAGTCATAACAGTCCCAAAATTTCTAGAAAAAAAGCCGAGGACCGTGTTGAAAGTGCACACGGTCTGAGCAACTTTTTTCAAAATTTCTAGGGATGAAAAGTACGATGATTTTAAAGCTAACACCAAAAAATTGATCGATTTTACGATTTTTAGATAGACAAAATTAAGGTTTTAATGTGAAAATAGGACCCTATTAGGGTTTTGAAAAAAATGAGGGATTGAATTGCGAATTTCAAAAGGGTCAAACCTAATGGATAGGAACACCTTGAATAATGCTTAGAAAACTAAAATTGATTGAAATTGATTGAAATTTGCACAAAATCCAATTAAATTTGAAAATTAGGGTTTTATGACCTAACCACTTAATTTTGAAAAAGGAGGGAAATTGAAATTTTGAATTTTAGGATAGAAGATAATTCTGAAAATAGTCACAAATCTAAAAAATTAAATGGAAATTCAAATTTTGCAGAAATTCAAGATGACTTCGGAAAATTACGGTTTTGACAATTAACTACTTAATTTTGTGATTTTGTTTTCCCAATTGAACAAGACAATGAAGAATTTGAATTTGACAAATTATGCAATTTTAAGATCTAAAACAATAGCAAACAATTTTTACAAAGAACAAGTTCAATTTTAAAAACTAGGGTTTTGAATGAATTAACCACTAAGTTTACAGAAAAATTAAACTTGTAAATAAAAAATATGCAATGATTTTCAAAGTAAAGCATGCAAGACATCGAGTTCACCAAAATGTAATGTGGGGAAAAGTGAATGATGAGGAGATCAAGAGGAAAGATTTTCTTCCCTCCAAAGAGGGATGAAAGTTTCATTGTGGATTTCCTTTCAAACACTTTATCCACATCACATTTAAAAGAAGGGGAAGAATTCACTAGATCCAATCTTTGAGGAGAGAGATTGAATACTAAATGAATTGGTAATGAGGTAGAAATGACAAGCTAACCCCTCTTTTAGAATGGAAAATGATTGAATTATGTGTTTTAAGGTGAAGTGTAGAAGTAGCAAAGAACTGATTATAACTTGAGATAGAAGCGTGGGATGAAGCTATGCACCTAGATCTAGTTTTTATATGTCGAGACGAATCTTCCCTGTGAATTTAAGGAAACGTTGTAGGGATCATGTTGAAAGTGCACATGGTCCTTCAAAAAATATGGGAAACAAAAAGGGGTTTTCTACCTCTCCAAATGGAGTTCAAATTTGCAAATATAGTTGTGCACCTTCAACCTACACACAAAAAAGAGAGGAAAAGGGGTTGGGACTGGGGGTTTGCCTTAAGGTCAAACCCCAGTTTTGGAATTAACCAAATGATGAAAGAAAGCACTTGCAAGTAAATGTATATGAAAGACTTAAATGTAAATCACCTCAAGGGAGGTTGCAATGGGAATGTAGATAGAATTTCTTATGTGTAATTGAATGTTGAAAGGGATCTCCTCTTCAATGGTTGAATCCTTTACTTAATTGCAACACCTAGCCTTGAAGGGAGACTTGAGATGGTCAATTCTTTAAAGGAATGCTTGAATGCTCACTTATGCAAACTTTCACCTTGTTCAACTTATGCAAAATGGGAGGGAAAATGCGACATATATATTTGTCAATTATTGTTAATTGGACTGATTTTTGTCATAGGTCAACACAGGGAAAGTTTTCCCACTGAAAATGCAAAATTTAATGCATAGATAGGATAGAGGGGGGCCCAAAATAGGGTAGGAATAGGGGCACCATGCCCCTATCCTAGGAGGGAAAAGGGTGCAATGCTCCTATCCTATCATTATCCAAGACAAAAATCAGGTTCAGGCAATGCGGAGGGCAGAAAAAGGTGCATTTTTTAGGGATGAGCAAGTCTCGGGTCTCTGACTAGGCTTGGGGATTCAATTTGCCAATATGAAGACCCTAATGTGGTCGAAAATTTCAAGGGTCACAATTTTATGACACTACATCTCCTATGATATGATTTTTTGAATGATTCAACCTTACATACCTAGGAGTCTTAGGATTTTCCTGATTTCTAGACTCTTGAGCTCTTTCTTTTGCACAAGCACTTGCACCTTCTCCTTGATTCTTGGGATTTTTTAGAACAATCTAAATTTGATTCTAGGTTTGCATTTTCTTTTATTTATCTGAAATAACACCTTGGTCATATAAATCATATCCATGAGATCTGATATGTCTCTCATTATTGTCATCAACCTTCACATTAGCACTTTACACTATCTTTCTCAATCTCTTATTATAACACCGGTAGGACTTCCTTTTAATAGAATAACCAAGAAAGATTCCTTCATCACATCTATCATCATACTTTCCTAGATCTTCATCTCTTTTGATATAGCATTTACTTCCATTGTTTTTGAAATATATAACTGTAGGAACATGACCAAACCATAACTCATAAGGAGTCTTACTGATATCACCTTTGATATGAACTTGATTAAGAGTGTATATTGCAGTACTCACAACTTCTCTCAAATAGATATGTAGAACATTTCCTTCAATCAACATGGTTCTAGTAGCTTCCTCAATTGTTCTATTCTTCCTTTCGACAACACCATTTTGTTGAGGGGTCCGCAAAGTGGATAATTGTCTCTTCACCCCATGCTCTTAACAAAATGCATTAAACTCACTAGAAGTAAATTCACCACCTCCATTAGATCTCAAACACCTTAGTTTCAATCCATTACCTATCTCAACCATAGCTTTGAAAATATTGAACTTCTCCAATGCTTCAAACTTCTCCCTTAAGAAAATAACCCACATCCTTCTTGAATAGTCATCAATAAGCAACATAAAGTACCTATCTCACTACAAGCTTCTCACTTCAAAAGGACCACACAAATTAGTATGCACAAGATCCAATATTCCATTAGAAATATATTGTTTGGTTTTAAAAGTAACTCTTGTCTACTTCCCTAATTGGCATTCCTTACGTACTAGTTTAGTAGGTTTCACCAACTTAGGAAGATCTCTCACTACTTGAGTAGAACTTATCTTAACAATGAAATCAAAATTTACATGGCACATCCTTCTATGCCATAACCAACTTTCATCAATTTGAGCAATCAAGCAACTTTTACCACCAGCGTTCAAGTGAGAGATATTACTTTTAGTCTTTGTACTTAATGCAATCTCAATTTTGGAGCCACTCAATATTTTACACTTGTCATTCTTGAATTGAAAATCATATCCCTTATCAACCATCTATCTAACACTCAAGAGATTATGTTTTAGACCTTAAACTTACAAGAAATCATTAGTGTTATTCTTACCATCAAGAGAAATATAACCTCTACCATGGATTATACCAACTTTGTCATCACCAAATCTTACTACAACACCATCATATTTTTCCATACTCACAAACTTACTCTTATCACATGTAATGTGATGAGAGCATCCACTATCAATAACCCATCCATCTTTCTCTTCAACTTTAGCAATCAAAGCTTTCTCCTCATTAATGCAGCTAGTAGAATCAGTAGTCACTAGATCATCTTCTTTGATAGAAATGAACATCCATTCATCTCTTGAATTTCCCTTCTCAAATTCATCATCTGTCACACCTTCGTCAATAGCATAATAACACTTTTTCTGATATTTAGGCTAATATGGATTTAATGGTTTCTTAGGAACTCTCTTAGAACACCTTGAAGCAAAATTTCCTATCTTATTGCATGAATAAAATTTAACAGGCAACTTCCCTTCATAGTTACCAACACTTTTCAACAATCTTCTAGAAATCAAGGATTCAAGCTCTTCAAGCTCTCTTTCTTCTTCTTCAAGATCTCTCATCTCCTTCTCATATCTAGATACTCTTGTATAAATTTCTCCTAGATAAAAATTTTTCTTCCCAAAAATAGTAGCTTTGAATGCATATTCTAAGTTAGGAAGAGATTCACCAAATTTGCTCAACTCAAAAGCAACAAGTTTTCCAATCAGCATGTCTCTAGTCACATCTTGCACAGTCTAGATCTCAACACTTTAGCTACAATCTGTAATTCTTCCAATACTCCACTGACACATCTAATATTCAACACAAGTTTATTCATTTTTTGCATAAAGGAGGTAATATTCTTATCTCTGCTCATCTTCATAATTTCACACTTTCCCTTCAAGCTTTGTAACTTAGCAACTTTCACAAGGCTATCACCTTCATAAAAAGTCTCTATCTTCTTCTAGATCTCATGATAACTTTGCAAATACATTACATTAGTCATCTTAGAATTAGACAAGTAACTCAAAAATGCTTCCTTAGCTTTAATATTGAATTCAACTTCCTTTTGTTGGATATTGTTGCTGCTAGGATATGTTATCATTGATGTCAACATATTCCTGCTCTGGTGATTGCATATTGGTTCATTGTGATTATGTTTTCATGTATGGAGTATCTTTAGTATCATTATATTCTCTTGTATTGGTTTTGGTGATCCAAGAATCTTAATTGATCATATCATATGATCCAATTTTGCAGTTTGTTTATCTGATCAATGCTTTGCAGAGTTTAGTATATTCTAGTGTGATCAGCTCAAGATCTAAGATTTTGGGATATTGTTTGGGATGATCTTGTGTATATTCATTTCAAATGGTTCTTCATTTATTGCTCCATGAGTTATCTTCCTTTGTGGCAGTTACTGTAGTTTGAGTGTGCTTGAGTTCCAAACATTGATAGATAAAGATTTGATAAGTGTTGTTGGTGTAGTTGTTACTGTAATGTGCTTTCTGGTATTTCCTAATCATGTCCTATTTTTCTTAATGATTGGCATTGATTCTTGCATGATTTTTTGGTGATTTTGCTGAACCGGTGATGTTCTTCATGTTATGTAGTTTTCCTGGTGGTGTACCGTGTTGTGGTTGATCTTGGCATGATTTTTGGTGGTACTGCATGTTTAGAGACTTGAATTAGGTCCATGTTATGTCATATAAATAATTATATTGGTTTGGTAGTCAATATTTGTATCATGTGATGTAATTTTGTAATTGTGAGTTGAAAGTTTAGTTGACCTTATTGTCAAGGTTGATGAATTATATAAATAGGTGATATTGTCATGTAATTTGGGTATCAAGACCTTGTGTCTGCATTATCAGAGAGTGGTGTATTTGCGAACAAGGATTCATCTTTTAATGTAATCCATTGAGGAGATATTGGTGTTGTAGAGAATACAATTGTGCTTAACTAGAACTATCATTAGGCATTTGGAGATGTTATTGCAGTTCGTTCTTGCCAGATTGTAGTTTGAATCTTGTTGTAAGTGAGTGAGACTTCCCTGAGGGTTGTAGCCTTCTAGGTCATTATCTTTTGAGTAGTGAGCTCTAGGTAGTGTGCCTAAATGAAAGTGCATTCTCCATTGTAATATTTTCACATACTACTATAGAGTATCATCTTATTGTTGGTAGGTTCCCACCATGTTTTTTCCCTTAACCGGGTTTTCCATGTCAAAATCTTGGTGTTGTGTGTTGTGCTATCAATTTGTTTATCTTTGTTATTGTTGCAATTTATCAAGCATATTCTTGTAATTAATTTTATAGATCCAATGAAAATTGATTCACCCCCCTCTCAGTTTTCTCTCATTGTTGTTGCCAACAATTGGTATCAGAGCTAGATCCTCCGGAACAAGCTTAATCGCTTGAGGAGATCTGGGATGGAAATTGGAATTAGAGGTGTTATCTTTAAGAAGGAGAGTTTGAGATTCAATGTTGGTAACTATTCTATATGGAAGAACCAGATTGAAGGGCACTTGAGATGTATTGGAGAAGGTTACTAGAAGATTACAAAATTTCCTATTTTTCTCCTCTGAATGGACCGGTTCATGTTGATGAGATCAAGGAAGTTGAAGATAACATTAGAGTGAAGGAAGCATTGCTAATTACCCTAACTAATTTAAAAATGACAAATGTAATGGGACTTCAAACCACACATGAGATTTGGGAGAAGCTTAAGACCCTGTATGAAGGAGATAAACTACTCAAAGTTTCTAAGTTGCAGAGTTTGAAAGGGAAATATGAGATGTTGAATATGGGAGAAGATGAGAACATTAATACCTTAATGGCTAAGGTGAATGACCTTGTTCTAGGTATTAGATGTTCTAGTGGAACCTTGAAGAAGATGAAATTGTTGCTAAGGTATTGTGATCTTTGCCTCCTTATAAACATAAGATAGCTGCTATTGATGAGATCCGAAATGTGACTACAATGACAAGAGATATGTTGGTTAGACAGATTGTTGCATTTGAGCTGAACGAATTTGGTGAATCACATGGAAAGTCTAAGATAGCATTTCAAGAATCTATATACAGAAAATAGAAGTATGAACTGGAAGAATGTAGAATATCCAAATATAAAAGAGAAAGGAGAGAGATGGAAGAGAAAGAAAGAGAACTTGATGATCTTGAAGCATTGATTTCTCAGATATTACCTAAGGGAGCCAATAAGTATGAGGGAAAATTGCCTTTCAAATGTTTCTCTTGCAATTAGGTGGGACATTTTTCTTCTAGGTGCCCAGAGAGAATGGCTAAATATGACACGCATGATAAATTTGGCAAGTGTGACATAAATGATAGATATGAGAAGCATGAGAAGTTTGATAAGCCTTACAAGTCTAATCGGAAGTATGGGAATCAAAAGAACTGCTATTATGCTGCTGATGAAGGTGTTACTGATGAAGAATAAGAAGGAGATGAAGTTCTACTTCTTGCCATTAAGGAAGATGGACTGGTACCCGTTGATCCCACTAGTTGCACTATTGAGGAGAAAAAAATAGTTACTAAAGTTGAGGAAAGCAATGAATGGGTAATAGTTAGTGGTTGTTCACATCATATGACTAGTGATAAAAATAAATTTGTGAGTATGGAAAGGTATGATGGTGGAATACTGAGATTTGGAGGTGACAAAGCATACGTGATCTATGGTAGAGGTTCTATATCCTTTGATGGTAAACATAATACTGATGATGTTCTGTATGTTGAAGGTTTGAAGCATAATATTTTGAGTGTTGCATAGATGGTTGACAAAGGTTATGATTTACAATTTAAGAATGGTAAATCCAAGATCCTAAATGCCTCTGGTATAGAGATTGCATCTAGGACTAAGACTGAAGGTAATATTTTTCATTTGAATGCTAGTGAGAAAAGTTGTTTGATTGCTTAGATTGATCAAAGTTGGTTGTGTCATAGGAGAATGTGTCATGTAAAATTTGATTCAATGATTAAGATCAGTTTTATTCAAGCTGTTAGAGATCTGCCTAAAATTGTTAAGCCTGCTAATTTGGTATGTAAAGAATGTCAATTGGGTAAGAAAATGAGAATTTCTTTCAAGAGAAAATGATATACATCTAATGGATTGCTCGATCTTGTGCATATTGACCTGTGTGGACCTACAAATGTTAGAATTGTGCAAGGTGATAGATATTTTATGTTGCTAATTGATGATTATTCCAAGATGATGTGGGTTGTCTTTTTGAAGGAAAAAACTAAAGCATTAGACTAATTCAATATGTTCAAAGCAAAGGTTGAGATAAGTTAGGATTTAAGGTGAAATTTCTAAGATCTGACAGAGGTGCGGAATTTTGTTCTAGTGAGTTTGATTCATTCTATGAGAAGCATGGGAATGGAAGATAATTATCCCCCTAGCAGAATGGAGTTGTTGAAAGGAAGGAGATTATTTTGGATGCTACAAGGACTATGTTGATTGAAGGGAGTGTTCCAAAGATCTATTGGAGAGAAGCTATTAGCATTATTGTTTACACATTCAATCGAGTTCATATCAAAGGTGATACCAGTAAGACTCATTATGTGTTATGGTTTGGTTATGTTCCTACTGTGAGATATTTTGGAGTATTTGGTAGAAAATGTTATATCAAGAGAGATGACGACATAGGAAAGTTTGATGCAAGAAGTGATGAAGGAATTTTCTTCAAATATTGAACAAAGAGAAAAGCCTACCAGTGCTACAATAAGATACTAAGAAAGATAGTGGAAAGTGCAAATGTGAGGGTGGATGAGAACCTTGGGAAAGAGATCAAATCATTTGGATGTGATGATGGTCAACATGTTGTTCTAAATCCTATTCAGACTAAAGAACCAAGGCAGAATAGTCTTGTAGAAATAGTTAAACTTGATGTTGTTGTTGTTGTTAGTGGAGAGGTGCGGGAACCTAATAATAAGAGCAATCAGAAGACTCTGAGGTATGTAAGACTAAATCATTCAAAAAATCAGATAATTGGAGATGAAAATAAAGGTGTGATGACTAGAAGAAAGCTAGCTACTGAAGAGGTATGTTTGATTTCTAAAATTGAACCTAAAGATGTTGTTTAAGCTTGCAAAGATGGAAACTAGATGAGATCTAATCAATAGAAGAATTAGATAAGATTGAGAATAATAACACATGGGAGCTTGTGCCTAGACCTAAAGATAAGAATGTGATTGGTACTAAATGGGTATTCAGGAATAAATTGAATGAAGCCAGTGAAGTTGTCTTAAATAAAGAAAGACTAATATGCAAAGGATATTCATAGAAAGAAGGAATTTATTATGAGGATACTTTTTCTTCGATGGCTAGACTTGAAGCTTTTAGATTGTTGCTTGCATATGCTACCTATAAAGATTTCAAGGTATATTAGATGAATGTCAAATCTACCTTTTTGAACGGTGATCTTGAGAAGAAGTCTACATTGAGCAACCTGATGGATTTTCATTATCAAATGATGGTGACATGGTATGTAAATTGAAGAAAGCTCTTTATGGCTTGAAACAAGCCCCAAGAGACTGGTATGCTAGATTGGATAAGTACTTGTTGAAATCAAGATTTAATAAAGGGAGTGTTGATAGTAATCTATACTTTAAGATTGAAAATGATAACATCTTAATTGTTGAAGTATTTGTTGGTGATATTATTTTTGGAGGTGATGATGACTTGAGCATGAAGTTTGTTGGTGATATGCAGAAGGAATTTGAGATGTCTATGATAGGTGAGATGAAATTTTTTCTTATGATTACAGATTTCATAGACTAGGAAAAGGTATCTTTATATCTCAAACTAAATATGTGAAGGAATTGTTGAAGAAGTTTGGATTAGATGACTCCGAAAACTAGTTGGAACTCCTATGGTGACTAGTTGCAAATTATCTAAGAATGATGATTCTTTGAAATCTATTCAAAGTTTGTACAGGTCTATGGTTGGTGGATTGTTATATCTTACTTAGACTAGGTCAGACATGATTCATTTTGTGTGCATGGCTACTAGATATCAATATAATTTGAAAGAGATTCATGTCACTATTGTTAAGATAATATTTAGATACTTGAAGGGAACTATGGATTATGGTTTGTGGTATCCAAGAAATGATGATTTCATGTTATGTGCTTACATTGATGTTGATTGGATTGGTGATGTTAATGACCAAAAGATTACATCTAGTGGTGCTTTCTTTTTAGGTAATAAATTGGTTTCATTGGCTAATAAGAAACAAGATTCAGTGTCCTAATCTACTTTTGAAGTTGAGTACATTGTTGTTATTGGTAGTTTCACTCAAGTGGTTTAGATGAAGCAAATGTTGAAGGATATTAGAGTTATCTATGATGAGCCTACTATCATATACTGTGATAATTCTAGTGCTATCAACATGTCAAATAATCAATTAAAACATTCAAAGACTATCCATGTGTCAATTAAATATCATTACTTGAGGGAGAAACTCAATGAAGAGGAAGTGAAATTGGAGTATGTTTCTAGAAAGGAACAAATTGTTGATATTTTCACTAAGCCTTTTCCTGTAGGTACATTTGTCTATTTGAGAGACAAGTTAGGGGTATCCACCCCTCATGATGAGAACTAGATGCATTGAGTTGCATCAATATGGTGGACTTCATAGTCTTATCTCTTTATCCAAATTGATGAGTTGGTGTTGCTCCTGTGGTGGAGTAGTCATGTGTTTAGGGAGGAGAGATTCATGATTTGTTTATCTATGAAGGAGAGTTTGGTTTTTCATTTTTAGATTTTTGCAGGCATTGTTGTCAATGGAGGAGAGATGCATGTGAAAAACTAT
Source organism: Cryptomeria japonica (assembly GCF_030272615.1). Classification (NCBI taxonomy): domain Eukaryota; kingdom Viridiplantae; phylum Streptophyta; class Pinopsida; order Cupressales; family Cupressaceae; genus Cryptomeria; species Cryptomeria japonica. Next base: position 614,701,762 of record NC_081412.1, on the reverse strand, counting down.
TTTATCTGCTTGATCTTAGGGAGAGTTTGTTGGAGATGTTTCTTTCTTTTCATTGATTATTTTTCACATTTATATGTTGCCATCAATGCTAATGGGGGGATTGTTGGACACTACTACTGCTAAGATATATTTTTGTCATTGATTTCAACATATTCCTACTTTGGTGATTGAAAATTGGTTCATTGTAATTATGGTTTGGTGTATGGAGTATCTTTAGTATCATTATATTCTTTTGTACTGGTATTGGTGATCTAGGAAGCTTAACTGATCATATCATATGATCTGTTTTTGCAGTTTGTTTATCTGATAAGTGCTTTGTAGAGTTCAATATTTTCTCTGGTATATTCCATTGTGATCAACTCAAGATCTGATATTTTTGGATATTGTTTGGGATGATCTTGTGTATCTTCATTTCAGATGGTTCATAATTTGGTGCTCTGCAAGTTATATTTCTTTGTGCCAGTTGTTGCTATTTAAGTGTGCTTGATTTCCAGACATTGACAAATGAAGATTTGATAAGTAGTGTTGGTGTAGTTGTTACTAATGATTCTAATGTTCTTGCTAGTATTTTCCAATTGTGTCCTATTTTTTCTAATGATCTACATTGATTGTTGTGTGAGTTTTTGGTGATTTTATTGAATTGGTGATGTTCTTCTTGTTAAGCAGTTTTCCTAGTGGTGTAGTGTGTTGCGGTTGATCTTGGCATGATTTCTGATGGTATTGCATGTTTAGAGACTTGAATTAGGTCCATGTTATTTAATTTAAATCATTATATTGGTCTAGTAGTCAATCTTTGTGTCCTGTGATGTAATTTTGTAATTATGAGTTGAGGGTTTAGCCGACTTTGTTGTCAAGGTTAATGAATTGTATAAATAGGTGACATTATCATGTAATTTGGGTATCAAGGTTGTGTATGCATTATCAAAGAGTGGTGTATGTGTGAACAAGGATTCATCTTTTGGTGTACTACATTGAGGAGAGATTGTTGTTGTAGAGTACACAATTATGCTTAATCGAAACTGTCATTAGGAAATTGGAGATGTTATTATCGTAGTTCATTCATGTCCGATTGTACTTTGAATCTTGTTGCAAGTGAGTGAGACTTCCCTAAGGGTTGTAGCCTTTTGGGTCATTATCTTTTGAGTAGTGAGCTCTAGGCAATGTCCCTGAATGTATGTGCATTCCCCATTGTAATATTGTCACAGACTATTGCAGAGTATCACCTTATTGTAGGTAGGCTCGCACTATGGTTTTTCCCTTAACCGAGTTTCCCATGTCAAAATCTTGGTGTTGTGTTGTGTTATCAATTTTCTTATCTTTGTTATTGTTGCAGTTTATCAGATCTATTCTTTCAATTAAGTTTATCGATCCAGTGAAAACTGATTCACAGACCCACTCTAAATTTTCTCTTATTGTTGTTGCCAACACCTTTTTCTCATCTGGAGTTGTAGGACCATTCAGAGGAACATTATACACATTCTTAGTAATCTTCAAGTAATCTTCATTTATGCAAATCAAGTGACATTCCATTTGGTTCTTCCAAAGAGTGTAGTTTGTTCCATCAAATCTTAGATTATCCTTCTTATAAGCATAGGTTTCCTTCCTGGATCACCTCAAGTGATCAAGATTCTTTTGGAGGATCTAGCTTTGATACCAATTATTGGCAAAAATGCAAAAAAATGAGAGGGGGGGTGAATCAATTTGTTCACAAACTTTACTAAACTCAACCACAAATTCAAACCTGATAATTAGCAATGAAAGAACAAATCAACACCATATCAATAACACACATAAAACCAAGATTTTTGACCTGGAATATTCAGTTAAGGCAAAAACCATAGTGGAAAACTACTCATAATGAGATAATACCCTATTAGGAGTAAATGAAATATTACAATGGGGAATGCACATGCATTCAGGCACACTGTATAGAGCTCACTACTCAAATCACGTAACAAGAAGGGCCACAACCCATGGAAAGACTCACTATCTTACAAAAACATTCAGATTACATCCAGAAGATCATGAACTGATAAAATAGCATCTCATCATGCTTGGTTATAGTTATGGTTAAGTAAATTACACATACTCTTCTCTTTCACACTTCTTCACACTTCTCTTCTACTAAAGAATCAAATCATTGTTTGAACACACAGATGATACCTCTCACATGATTATTACATATATTTATACAGATCATCAACCTATATTTCAAGGTTGGCTCAACACTCATCACAAATTACAATAATATAACCACACACACTACAACATTACATGTAGACCAAAACAATATCAAATAAGACATAGTATAGACCTAAACCAACACCTCAGACATGCGACACCATCAATAATTATCCCTCGAACATCTACAACATGCTACAATCATCCGATTGGCCAAGAACACCACACAACACAAACATACTAAATAAATCACCAATAGCGTGCACAACAATCAATGTGGACCATCAACACAGATAGAACACAATCTAGAAACATCCACAAGCATCATGAATTACCACAACAACAACCCCAACATCACCACCTACTAGAATCTTCATCATCATTATATTGAACCTCAAGAACATCAACTATACTGACTGTCAAACTAAAAGATTCACTTTTGGACCTCGAAATCATGAACCATCTAAATTAAGGACACATATGAAAGTACCAAACACTCTGCCAAATCTACAAAACAAGATATTGTTGGTATTATGGATGACTTTTTCATGTGTTGCATTGGTTTTGTCATTCATGTCAACACTTATCTTCTTTGAGGTCTACATTGTTGATTTGGCTCTATGGTTATATTGGTTTACTGTTGAACCAGCAATATAGTTCACCGACATGGTTAGTGACTTATGCACAATCACCGGTATATGTTCATCAGCAGAACATATTGTTCACCGGTAGCAATGATGACTTGTTATCATCTAGGTATCATTTGTTTATGTCAAAGACATGGATTGGAAGTTTGGATTTAGTGTTTTGTTTGTTGGTCTAATCGGGTTGATAGATTTGTCTTTACCAGCAAATAGGTCTAGGTTATGGACCGGTACTCCAAATCAACACGACATGTTATGGAGATGGTTTATTAATTAGATAATATGGTAAATGTATTGAGCCTACATGTTGTATCACATCAAGACTTATTTGTAATTGATTTAATTATAATATCTTTAATGAGCCGACCTATACATTTGGTCTTACATTTTTGTATATATGATTGTAAGATCTTATTGAAGATCAGGATATAGAATCATTATGAGTGTGTGTGAATATTGAAGAGCGAAAGTAAGCAGATCCTTGTATGAATCACACAAACATTATTTGGAGGTTGAAGGTTATGAAGGTGTTTGGTACTCATGTTTAGAGTTTAAACTGGTACTGAATCCAGCATTGCAAATGCTATTTTGAGCAGCACATTATCCTTGGATTTAACCATCCAATTGTGTAGTCAGTGTGGCTCCTATTTTGTGTTTGAGCAGTGAGCTTTAGGCATTTGGCCTTTCTGCATGTGCAGAACCCTTTTGTATACACTTACTATCTACTGTAGTATCATGTGATTGTGGGTAAGGTTTCCCACCATGGTTTTTCCCCTTAATGGGTTTCCATGTCAAAATCTTTGTGTCATATGTTGTGGATGTTGTTTCTCTTTATGTTTCATGCATTAAGTTAAACTAGTACTGCTATAACTGTTAATTTGTTTTACTGGCACTTAAGTTTGGTTTAGTGGCACTAAGTTTAATTTGGAATAATTTTCACTTGGATTGCAATTTATTGAAAACTAGTTCACAACTAATTCACCCTCCCCCCTTTCAGTTGTCCTTCTCGATTCCTAACAGATATTACAATTCCAGAGCAATGTGGAGCAGAATCCAGAACACTGAACAACAAAAAAAATCTTAATAACCAACCATAATACCAGATAAAATAGCTTGATCAAATCACCATGCAGACCTCTGAAACTTTAGTTGAATCAACTAGAGATACTTATCTCAAAACTTTTTAATCCACAACAACTCATCTGCAACACACTAGCCAAACCAACTCACTGAATCTGACTGCAACACAGGAATACATAGAAGAATATGTTGACATTGTTGGGAAAAATGGTGTCTCAACCTTGCATTTATATGAGGTTACTATTTATAGTAAGTTTTCATTTGAGCACGAAATAGTGCGAAACTCTCCCTGAAGGTTCTGGTTGGCTAGATAAGCATTCCGGTAAAGTTTCGTCGCAAGGTCACAGCTAGTTTTGAAGATATTAAAGTTTTCGTCTTGGAGGGGTGCAATAAAATGTTTAAACTTAATTTTGGGGACTTTAGAGGCTCCGAAACGCCCTAAAAAGTGGCCGTAACCGGCGAAGCGGGTTACGAGGTGATAGAGCACTTCGCGAGCTTTCTGGCGCTTCAAACGGTTCGTCAATCGGACACCCGGTTCTCAAGTTATGGCCTCCGGAAGTTTGTACTCCTGAAATAGGAAAAATAATTTGTATTGAATACATAAATGAGCTGTAAAAGGGAGCGACACGTGTTGATGTGTGCTTTAACATGTCATAGAAGGGAGATAAGGTCGGCTACACCTTATTGGGTGGTTTTAGCCCATAGTTTTGTAATACCGTTTGACGGTTTCTTGTATTGTATCTCCTATTTATGAGGTGTGTGAGATAGAGGTTGTGTGTAAGAGTCTCATGGCTATTGAGTTGCCTCTGAATCTCTGATTAGTGCTACTCCTGCGAAGAGCTTGCTCTGCAAGTATTTTGTAATCTGTTTTTGATTGCTGAATAAAATATTGAGCTACTTTTGGAGGGTGGGGTTTTTCTCCCGAAAGGGTTTTCCCCACGTAAATCATTGTGTTGTGGTATGATTGCTATTATATCTATTTCTATTTTCTGTAACTATTGTAATGATCTGAAAAAGTTTTGCATTACCCTCCTCTCAAGGTTAGTGTAGGAAGTTGTTTCCGCTACTTAACTTCCTTACAAGTGGTATCAGAGCCTGATCACCTTTGGTTTCAATTGTGGGCAGTTGGGTTTTTTGAACTAATCCAGATTTGAGTGGGAGCTTGTGCAGAAGACACTTTTTGATCCTATTGCAGGAATATTCAGATGGCGAGTTCGTCAGGGAGAATAGAGGTGGAGAAATTTAATGGAAGTAATTTTGAGATGTGGAAGCTGAAGATGGAAGATCTGCTAATAGATCGAGATCTTTGGGATGCTGTTGATGCGAATGTCCAAAGGCCCTCAGATCCTACTGCGGCAGCTCAGTATGATGTTATGGACCGAAAAGCCAAGGGTCTAATCAGACTGTGCCTGGCAGACTCTGTTCTAATCAATGTCCATGAAGAGAACTCTGCAAAGAAGCTATGGACTAAGCTTGGTGAGATGTATCAAGTGAAATCTTTATTAAATCAAATTTTCTTAAGAAAGAAATTGTATTCCTTGAAGATGGAAGAGGGTGGACGAATTGCAGACCACCTAGAAGCATTCAATATGATTGTGGCTCAATTAGTATCCGTCGGTGTTAAGATGGACGAGGAGGAGAAATGTCAGATCTTGCTTTGTTCTTTGCCTGATTCGTGGGATTCTCTTGTTATGGCTATCGGTAGTACTTCTGTTGTTTTGAAATCTGAAGATGTGGTGGGTGCCCTACTCGGTGAAGAGATGCGAAGGAAGGTATCCATCAGTTCAAAGGAAGCCCTAACCATTCGTGGAAGACCTAAGGAGAAAGGAAAGAAGAATGAGAAGTGCGGCAAGTCCAAATCCAAAGGGAGATCAAAATCTCCTGGAAAGTCCAAAGTCATTTGCTGGAATTGCGGTAAACCGGGTCACATCCGTAAGGACTGCAAAGAAGAAAAGAAGAAGAAAAAAAAAAAGTTCGATTCTGATTCTGAGTCCGACAAGGAAGATGGCGATGCATTTATTGCGGCTTTGGCGACTCATGCAGGTAATGATGCCTGGCTAATTGACTCAGGTGCATCTTTTCATATGACTTCCAATAGAGATTGGTTTTCTGAATATGAAGGATTTAATGGAGGTAAGGTGTACTTGGGTGATGATTCACATCTAGACATTGTTGGTCGAGGTAAGGTTAGAATCAGGTTTTCTGATGGTAGAATAAAAAGGATTAATGGTGTGCTGCATATCCCTGGATTAAAACGAAACCTGTTATCTGTGAGCAAACTGATAGATGCAGGTGTGCAGGTAGTCTTTTTTGAAGCAGGATGTAAGATGATTAAGGGTGCTATGGTAGTTGCTAGAGGTGTCAGGTTTGGCACTTTGTATAAGCTTGAAGCATACACTGTTGAGTGTAATAGCACTTCTGTAAAGAGTAAATCTGCGGATACTTCACTGGAAGATTTGAAGGTTTCACCTTCAGCAGATGGAAATGGTTTTTGGGTACCTAAGGGTGCTCTTTCGTTTGAAGCAAAGTTACCTGCAGAAAAGACTATGTTATGGCACCAAAGGCTTGGCCACATTGGAGAAAAGGGTCTAAGGACCTTGAAAAATAAAAACCTTGTTGAAGGTTTGAATGACTGTAACCTTGACTTTGATTTCTGTGAGCATTGCATTTATGGAAAACAAAACTGCGTTCAGTTTTACTCGAGTTCTCATAAAACTTGTGGTGTTTTGGATCTTATCCATTCTGATGTGTTTGGTCCAGTAGATGTCTCTTCGATTGGAAAATCCACATATTATGTTTCATTTATTGATGATTTTAGTAGAAGGACATGGGTATATTTTCTAAAGAGTAAATCTGAAGTTTTTAGTCGTTTTAAAGAATTTAAAGTAATGGTTGAGTTGCAGACTGAAAAGAAAATAAAATGTTTGAGAACTGATAATGGCGGTGAGTTTTGCTCTAATGATTTTGATAGATTCTGTAAAGACTGTGGAATTAACAGGCAGAAGACAACTCCATATTCTCCACAGCAGAATGGAGTTGCAGAAAGAATGAACAGGACACTGATGGAAAAGGCTAGGAGTATGTTGAGTGGTGCTGGTCTTGAACAAAAGTTTTGGGCTGAAGCTGTTGCCACTGCTTGCTACCTGATTAACAGGTCTCCTACATCAGCTCTTGTTGATAAAACGCCTATGGAAGCATGGTCAGGTCACAAGCCTTCATTGAGACATCTTAGAGTTTTTGGTTGCGAGGCATATGCACATGTGCCAAAGGAGAAGCGAACAAAGTTGGAGAACAAGGCTGTGAAATGTATCTTCATCGGGTATAGTTATGGTGTGAAAGGATACAAGCTTTGGGACCCTGTTGCACAAAAGGTAATTCACAGTAGAAGTGTTATTTTTAGAGAAATTAAGTCTCCTTCTGTTACATTACAGCCAGAACAGACTAAAAAAGAAGATGTGATTCAACTTCCTTCTACACCTGAAAGAGTTGAATCAAGACCCCTAGAAAGGCAAGAATTTGAGGAGAGCTCATCTAGCTCTGAATCTTCAGAAGAGGAGGAAGAACCTCCAACTCAGCTTGTTCGAAGGTCTACAAGACATAGACAACCACCTGAAAGGTATTCACCTGATGATTGGAGATGTATTTTTGCTCTGAATACTAGTGTGGATGAACCGAAATCTGTAGAAGAGGCATTAGGTATGAATGATGCAGAATCCTGGAAGATTGCTATGGAGGAAGAAATGGCAGCTTTGAAAAAGAATGATACATGGGATCTTGTACCATTGCCTGAAGGACGAAAACCTGTTGGTTGTAAATGGGTGTTCAAGAAAAAGATTGGTTCAGATGGAAGCATTGAGAAGTATAAAGCAAGGTTGGTTGCAAAAGGCTACTCTCAGGTTGAGGGTGTTGATTACGGTGAGATATTTTCTCCTGTTGCAAAAATGACATCCATTAGATTTTTGCTTTCTATTGCTACTGCTTATGATTTAGAGGTTGAGCAAATGGATGTGAAAACTGCTTTCCTTCATGGTGATTTGGAGGAAGATATTTATATGACACAGCCGGAGCACTATGTGGTGAAAGGCAAAAGTAATTTGGTCTGTAAATTGAAGAAATCTTTGTATGGCCTCAAACAAAGTCCTAGGATGTGGTACCAGAAATTTGATACATATGTGTTGAGTTTGGGATTTGAACATTCTAAATCAGATCACTGTGTTTATTATAAATCTTATGGTGATCATTTCTTATTCATTGCATTGTATGTTGATGATATGTTATTCATTGGTAAAGGGAAAGGTATGATTTCAGAACTGAAGTCTCAGCTCGCTGCTAAATTTGAAATGAAAGATCTTGGTGCAGCAAAGCACATTCTTGGGATGGAAATTAGAAGAGATAGGGTGAACAAAAAGCTATGGCTAGGCCAAAGTAAGTATGTGAATTCAGTGTTACAGAGGTTCAACATGCAGAATTGTAGACCATTGAGTGTTCATTTTATAGTTGGAATGAAACTATCTGTTTCAGATTGTCCTACATCCCCATTGGAGATGGAAGACATGAGCAGAGTGCCTTACCAGAGTGCGGTTGGAAGCTTAATGTATGCTATGGTCTGTACTAGACCAGACATTGCCCAAGCAGTGGGAGTACTTTCTAGATATATGTCTAATCCTGGTAGAGTTCATTGGGATGCAGTCAAAAGAGTCTTTAGATATTTGAAGGGTACTTCAGAGTATTCTTTGTGTTATCATGGTAATTCAGTTGGAGACATGACTTCCCTTGATATCCATGGTTATGTAGATTCAGATTGGGCAGGTGATATTGATAGCAGAAGATTCACCAGTGCTTATGTGTTTACTTTGTTTGGTGGTGCAATTAGTTGGATGAGTAAGCGACAGGCTGTGGTTGCTTTATCCACTACTGAAGCAGAGTATATGGCAGCTACTCATGCTTGTAAAGAGGCCATTTGGCTTAAGAGACTGTGTTCGGATATTGGAATAAAACAAGGTACAGTGACAGTTTACTGTGACAGTCAGAGTGCAATTAGCCTAGCTAAGAACCCGACATTTCATGCCCGGACCAAACATATTGATGTTCAGTATCATTTTGTTAGAGATATGGTCGAAGATGGTAGGGTGAAGCTGGTTAAGGTGGACACTTTGATGAATGTTGCAGATGCTTTAACTAAGGCTGTGAGCACAGAGAAGTTCAGATGGTGTTCAGAGTCTATGGGCCTTATGGCCCCTAGCAATTGATTCATTGTGTTGACATTCCCTTTCGCTCATGCAAGGTGTTCGACAAGTGGGAGATTTGTTGGGAAAAATGGTGTCTCAACCTTGCATTTATATGAGGTTACTATTTATAGTAAGTTTTCATTTGAGCACGAAATAGTGCGAAACTCTCCCTGAAGGTTTTGGTTGGCTAGATAAGCATTCCGGTAAAGTTTCGTCGCAAGGTCACAGCTAGTTTTGAAGATATTAAAGTTTTCGTCTTGGAGGGGTGCAATAAAATGTTTAAACTTAATTTTGGGGACTTTAGAGGCTCTGAAAAGCCCTAAAAAGTGGCCGTAACCGGCGAAGTGGGTTACGAGGTGATAGAGCACTTCGCGAGCTTTCCGGTGCTTCAAACGGTTCGTCAATCGGACACCCGGTTCTCAAGTTATGGCCTCCGGAAGTTTGTACTCCTGAAATAGGAAAAATAATTCGTATCGAATACATAAATGAGCTGTAAAAGGGAGCGACACGTGTTGATGTGTGCTTTAACATGTCATAGAAGGGAGATAAGGTCGGCTACACCTTATTGGGTGGTTTTAGCCCATGGTTTTGTAATACCGTTTGACGGTTTCTTGTATTGTATCTCCTATTTATGAGGTGTGTGAGATAGAGGTTGTGTGTAAGAGTCTCATGGCTATTGAGTTGCCTCTGAATCTCTGATTAGTGCTACTCCTGCGAAGAGCTTGCTTTGCAAGTATTTTGTAATCTGTTTTTGATTGCTGAATAAAATATTGAGCTACTTTTGGAGGGTGGGGTTTTTCTCCCGAAAGGGTTTTCCCCACGTAAATCATTGTGTTGTGGTATGATTGCTATTATATCTATTTCTATTTTCTGTAACTGTTGTAATGATCTGAAAAAGTTTTGCATTACCCTCCTCTCAAGGTTAGTGTAGGAAGTTGTTTCCGCTACTTAACTTCCTTACAGACATCAATGACAAGACATTATTCCAACAAACTTCTCAACAATATCCAACAATATCATGTTATTACATCAACAAATCGGGTACTTGTCAAAAGAGTGTTGCATCATTTATTGAATTTATATTCTACATTCAAGAACTTTAGCTTTACCCTCAAAAGGAAAGATTTTCCAATTCAATTTAAGTTTAATTTCTATTTCAATAAGGGTTAATTCTAAACCTGGGGTTTGACCTAAGGCAAACCGCTAACCACAACACAATTTCCCTACTTTTGGTGTGCAAGTAACATATTTGAGAGTTGTGAAAGTAGAAAAGGATAGATACGAAAAAAATAGATAGAATTGGATTTAATAGAAGTTCTACAGACCTCTCAAGATTAGGGTGTTGCATGAGAACCAGGCTAAATTTCTCCTTGGTCCTATGAATTTTCCTAGATATTTCATTAGTGCACTTAGTGGGCCTTGCCATTCTAAAAAAGACACAACTTGCCTATGTTTGTGGTTGACGGACTAGGGCGCTCCACTACTTGGTCCTGAAAATTTTTGTCAAATTTTAGATATAGGATTTCATCCTCTTCTTCTACTCAGATCTTAGTTTAAAACTATATTTGACTTTTGCAACATTTTGTTTGTCAAATTACTTCAATTTCTCAAATACTTGCTCTAGATTCAATTATACAATTTCAATTGCATTTTCAACTCAAACAAAAGGGGAATAGGAATTTAATTAGCATTCAACCCTCTTCCTTATAGAATTGATGTTGGATCTTGTTAGTAGACAAATTTTGTCACTTCTACATTTTCTCACCTGCCCAAGTGACAACTATAACTATAATACTCTAATATTACTACATCATTTGTTCAAAGCCAACTTGTCCACAAAAATATTCATAATTTATCATAGAAATATTTCAATAGATACCACTAATAACCATCCAAGCAACATCATATTCAACATAAGAAGCACAAACATCCATAAATCATAGTGCCAAGTGTTGGTGTAATTAATTATTCATGTTGGATATTATTACACCTTACTTAAGTTTACTTAGGTACATGCATTTTATAGTATTTTGGGTATGAGACACTTGGGTGTTTGTGCCACATTGGGATAGTGTGTATAGGAGAATTTCCACCTTTTATGGTGTGATCTTGTTACTACTCTATCATATCCACTTATTGTGGACTAATAATTCCACCTTCGGTGGGTGATCTACCTCATGTGGAATATTTTTTTTTCTCCTACCTACTCTTGTTTCTTATTGAGCCACATGTCATGTTTGTGTGCTCACATATCCATATAGCCTTGCCTATATAAGTAGGCTCATCTACATTGTAAACAAAAAATGATTGATGATCCAATTGATCAATATTTTCTTGATAGAATACAATTTATTCCTATCATCTATTTTGTTCTTTCTTATTTGTTATTTTCATTGCCTCTATATCTTGGAAAAATCTCACATGGTATCAGAGCCATTAGAGTGTCATTTGTTTGCCAATTGAGAGAAATCTGAGGCTATTTGGGGTTGTGTATTTTGGAGCTTTCTATTGCAGGTTGTTATTGAAGCATAATCTGAGGTCACCATTAGATTGAGGAGGTCCAAAGAAGTTAGTTTTGTCTTTTGTTTCATCCAAATCAGACTTCGGAGGCCAAATCTAGAGGCATTTGAAGTTTGAAGCTGCAGTGGAAATTTTCCAGAAATTATAATTTTGTAGGCAATTTTCAAATAGTGATATCTCACTCATCCGGACTCCTTTTTTTGACCAATGTTTTTTGTTTTGGGGTAGAATTTTGTGTTCTATATTATGGTGTAGAAGTTTTCGGATTGTCGGATACAGGTTTTTCTAAAATCATGAAATCCCAATTTTTACAACTTTGGAGGCTTCATTCGAGCTCAAATGAACTCCTTTTCAGGTGTCATTTTTTTTAAAGTGTATAATTTTTTGTCTACTTTCATAATCTACCATTTGTTTATAGTGATTTTGAGTAAAAATTGCACTTTCAGTATTTGGTCATTTTTGCCTATTTGGTACTTGTATTTTGCTTGGATCTTAGTTTAGATCACTAGCAGTATTGTTGAAGTCTCTTATATCTCATTTTGAGAAGTTGTAAAGTTGACATCAGAAGTCCACCTTGTTTTGTTTTGCAAGTGGCCCATTGTATACGCACTAAGTGTAAAGTGTCAAATCATGATTTTAGGGGGGGTTTCCTTATTGAGTATTTTGTGGAGGTGTCTTGTGTGATTTTGTATCTCTCTATCTTGTGTTTTTTCATTTTGGTGCTATGGGTTCTCCTAAATTTCCACTTTTAACTCCTCATAATTATGCTTCATGGAAGATTAAGTCCTGGAGTAAACTAATGGAAAAAAGACTCATTCATTATGTAAATGGAACTATTACAACACCACCTGATCCTAAAGTTGATCGCAATGCTCAAATTGAATGGCTCACTAAGAATGCTATGGCACTTTGAACTCTTAGAAAGTATGCATCAGATGACCTCATTAGTCACATTGAGAAGTGTACAACAATTAAATGGGCTTGGGAGATTTTTGAGAAATTGTATGGTCAAGTTGATGAGATTAAGGGCTACAAGCTTGATAGTGAACTCACAACTTTGGATCCCAAAGATTTTGATACAATCTAGGATTATGATACAAAAGCAATTGAGCTAAGAACAAAGCTAAAGGATTGTGGAATTGACAAAAATGATTCTCAATTGCTTTACAACTTGTTGGACAAGCTTCCTTTAGAGTATGCAGCCTTTGTATGTAGCTTTCACACCCATAGGTTGGCTCAAGGTTCCTCATGCACTTCTCCCACATTTGAATCATTCATGGAGATGTTGATACTTGAGCAATCTAAGTTGACCAAGATGGGGATTCTCAAATCTTCAAAGTCACAAGCTTTGGTGGCTAACAAAGGGAATCGAAACAATCAAGGGAAAGGAAAGAATCAAAAGAAACCTAAGTCAAAACCACAACAAGATGGATCACAATCTTCCTCTCCACAACAAGGTGATTCACCATTCTCATCTAAGAGGAAATCCTATAAGGACAATCTTTTTTATGGATATTGCAAGAAGTCAGGACATGATGAACATCATTGTTACAAGAAGGATATTGATGAGTTGAAGAATCTTCTTGAGAAGAACAAAATCAATGTACCTTCTAGAATGTCTACATTAGCTTCTTCCAAGGATAAAGATAAAGGAAAGGATCACTCTTTTGGGACAGATAAAGGAAAGGGACAAGCTCTTTGTTCTACTACAAGTCATGATTTAGGGAGATAGCTTCTAGATTTAGGGGCTTCTCATCATATGGCATCTTCATAGTCTATGTTCTCTTCATTTGAGCCTTGCCACATACCGTAGATTTTGATGGGCAATCATACATACATGGATGTGATTGGGAAAGGATCTATTTCCATTAGGGATAACTCCTTCAATGATGTGTTGTGTGTACCCCACTTGACAAACAATCTTCTTTCCATCTATCAAATCACACATGGGGCAACTAGGAAGACTGTGGAGTTCACACCTAATGCAGTTATCATTAGAGACTTGGAGACTAGAGCTATCATTGCAACTGGGGTGGTTGATCATGCATCTCATTTGTACTCCATTTCACATTTTGGTCCTATTCATGAGGTTGATTCTTCCTATGTTGATGATTCTGATTTTCATGAGAAATTTGGGTACTTGAACTTGGGTGTTCTCACATGTGACCCCATTCTTGAGCCTTGCATTTCATCTCCTCTTATTGATATCACATCACCTTTTGCAACTGATGATACAGCTAGTGCAATAGTTTTTCCTTCTTGTGATTCAATGCAACAAGATATTTCTTGTCTTCTAGCTTCAGTTCATTGGGATGACTACTTGACAGACATTGCAAATTTGTTTGTGGAGTCCTACATTGCAGATTTGTGAGACATCACTGATGACATTCATCTTCTCTTTGATGAAGATGATCCTTCTTCAATTATTGCAAGGGAACACTCTAACCCTCTTATGCATTCTCTACATGATCATTCTTTAGAGGTTGACATGATTGTGGATACTTTCATACAATAGTTACAGGAGGTCTCTTTATTCTTTGAGGAGACATTTGAGTCTTTGGATATTGTTCTACATTCTTTTCCACTAGATCTTGGAGTGCCTTTTTCAGCAATGTGGAGCAATTGACCACCTTTGGAGGGGGTACCCTTTAGCATTGACATGGGGACACTTGAGCAGTTTTTTAGAGATTTCATTCATCATGGATTTTTTTCCTACATCTTCCCTTCATGATTGGGGAGACTTCATGGATACACCTTTGGTTTTTTTTCTTCCTAAGGGGAGGAACATTGTTCAACATTTGTTGAGCAGTTTCTTCATACATCATCGAGCTTCTACCATTAGTGCAGAATCTGCATTGAGGGGGGTGCTATCTAGCTTCTCTTCTTCTCTCATATGGGGGGGAATTTTTCCTCACATGGGGTTTTGTCCTTCACATGCTTCTATGAGAGTTCTTTGTATCTAGTTTTCATCTCTCTTTTGGGGGAGGGTTTTTCCCATTGGGTTATCCTCTCTTTCCCCTCTTTGTGAGAGATTTCATTGTATTGGTTTGCATATAGTTTCATTTGTACATGGGTACCTAACATGGCCTTGTAGACGGGACCCATCTTGCATTGCTTAGTTGAATTGTAGACTTAAGTGCATTCCCCTAAGTTGCACTTAAGGGGGGGTGTTGGTGTAATTAATTATTTATGTTGGATATTATTACACCTTAGTTAAGTTTACTTAGGTACATGCATTTCATAGTAGTTTGGGTATGCGACACTTGGGTGTTTGTGCCATATTGGGATAGTGTGTGTAGGTTTTCACCTTTTATAGTGTGATCTTGTTACTACTCTATCATATCCACTTATTGTGGAGTGATAATTCCACCTTTGGTGGGTGATCCACCTCATGTGGAATATTTTATTATTTCTCCTACCTACCTTTATTTCTTATTGAGCCATGTGTCATGTTTGTGTGCTCACATATCTAGTTATTCTTGCCTATATAAGCAAGCTCATCGACATTGTGAACAACAAATGATTGATGATCCAGTTGATCAATATTTTCTTGATAGAATACAATTTATTCCTATCATCTATTTTGTTTTCTCTTATTTGTTCTTTCCATTGCCTCTAGATCTTAGCAAAATCTCACACAAAGTTTACAATTAATAGAACTACATTTAGATAATCTCATTAAGATATATAAAATATTTGCAAAGTTCCTTCTTCAAAAAAATTTCTCCTAGAAAAGAAGCCCTTATCACTACTAATTTTCTAACATATATACACTCAGACATAACTATCTCAAAAATTAATGGTTTCTTGAAAATGACAATTTTTATAAAGAAAATTGAAACTCATTAAATCATGAGTGATCCACTTGAGCCCATAGTTTGAAATGCCAAAATCCCCTAATCCTATGCTATTCACACTAATTATTAAGGGGAGATGCATTCCTTTTGACTTCAAGTACTAGTTGGAGTTGTGCATTATGAAATTCCACCTTTTCCTCTTCTTTTGCTAGCATTAGGAGTACTCTCATATGCCCGACAAAACTTATTTTGCACTCACATGCCAGAGATGTCAATCCAGAGAGGATGTTTTCTCGTGGGCCTTCCATAAATTCCATACCAGGGTGAACTATTAGAGCAACACCATACCCTGATAGCACCATCTTTCGAGATTGAATTTTCTTTCAATGGTAGAAGGTACTCTATCCTAACAATATGTCATTGACCAGATACCAAAGAAAATTGATTCAAGCTAGATTTATTGTTATGACAATTTCTTCTTGTAGGTGTTGATTATGATTTTCTACTTGGCTCTCTCCTTCTCTTAAGGTAGAAATTACTCGCGTATATTTAGTGAAATCAGTTCGTTCTTTCCAACATAGTGCACTCAATCTAAAAATGATGTCACTTTTCTCACTTTTCAACCAATTCCAATTAGGCTAAGTTATAAGAAATTAGTTTTCATGGGGTAGCACCATTTTGATTTTAATTAGAAGAATAATCCATACTAATATTGAATGAAATTGGGAATTACTAGGACTAACAAGTATTTATTTTCTCCAAGTGGGCACTGATATGTTGCTCGGACCAACTTTAGCAAGCAATAATGAGCTTAGAACTACACCATTTTTCATTTATCATTTATGAATTAGTCTTCAAACCTATTAAATGTTGGATTGTGAGAAGTAATATCGCCTATTTTCAAAAACTACACCACCACCCTTGAATGCCTTTTTCTATCCATTCTATCATAAAGGAGTAATTTTTGAATCCTCTAAAGATTGCACCTTGGTAAATGTGAGCTCCAATAGATTCAGGTGATTTTTAACTTTTGGAATTGAGAAGCATGTTGAGTAAGAGGTGTCCTAAGTTCAAAAATAATCCAACATGATGACTTTGAGTACTAAACAATGCACTAAGTTCCTATTAATATGTGACCTTTAGAGAGTAGTCTGGTTTTTGATGAATTTGGGAACTAGAGAATAGTGTGTGAAGAAGTAGAAAGGTTCCATAACTATCCGATTAAGCAATTATGAAGGGACAAACTTGACTGACAACATGACTTTTGGGAACAAAGAAGGATCAAGTAATTGGCACTTTGGTGAACTTTGGCACTAGGAAGACCAACTTCAAAAGTTTGAAAATTTTCTAACCCAAAGCATGTACTTAAAGATAAGGTCACTTGAAAAGTAAAATTAGCACTCAAAAGGGAGATAAAGAATTAGGGTAAAAAAAGACTCTAAAGTGGTACAACGACTAACAAGGATGTAGAGAACTTAAAACACATGACAAGAAAGCCTTATTCATTGGGCAACAGAGTCACACCAAAACCCTAGCTAAGGACACAAGAACTTAAAATGAAAACAAGTACCAACTGAACAAAACCCAAAACCTAAAATTAAAAGGTAGGAAAGAGATTCCTACCTTAAAACCATGCCTTATTGAGTGATGTATATCCATTTATTGGCTAAAAAACAATGAATCCCATGATGAAATAGAGGATGAAAACAAAAATATATTCTTGTACTAGCTTGTATATTTTCTCCTTGATCTTTTTGGTTGTATATACTCTAATCAAGGCTATGCACCCAAATAGCCATTGTTCATAAAAAAATTTAGAATCTAGAGTTGAATTCAATTATTTTTGTATGTAACTAATCACCTAATTTTGGATGAGTTGAAGTGTTAAAATTTCAATTTTTTGAATTCCTCTTTGTTGATTATGATCTTCTTCACTACCATTTAGAAACTTTTCTACTCCCATTTAAAATTCATTTTCCCCAATCCCAATGTCTCAAACTAGACCTTTTAGACAACACTTTGAGCTTTGATTCTCTTTCGTCCTGACTGTATATTGCACATCAATTGATTCCATCTATTTAGGAACATAAATCCTTCTATAAATGTTGATATTAAATTCATAATTTTGATAAAAAGGATGTGAGAATTTTCGATCACAAAGGATTATATTGCTCAAAAACTCAAAACCATGATCAACTTCCATTTTTTTATCCATCTAAGGGTTCTTCAAAACCTCTCTTGGTTTCTCAAGGTATACATATCCTTTTCCATCTTCATACTAATATTCTAAACAATTTGTCTCACTTAAAATTCACTTCCATCCATAACCCTCATTCAACCCATAACATCACTCTTTGAAATTTCATGTGTCAATGTGTAACCTTCTTTGCAAGTTATTTCCATGGAACTCTGAAAATCATCCTTGGTACATGATGTTGTTGGCAAGAGACACTATATAGATGATAATTTTTTTCCATTGATGGAAAGTGATGTTACAAATCCCATTTGTGGTTCATGATTTGGTGAGGTCCGATGAGTTTGAACAAGACATCCAATAGTTTGCAGTATCTTGGTTGGTGTTTAAACTATGTTGAATATTTTGTGTTGTGGATCTCTAGGAAGCATTATGGATGTGTTATCTACTATATTATAGGATTGTGGCCTCTAGTGACAATTCTTGAGTGAGTTGGAAGGTCTGATATACAGGTTTTTGGGTAGAACAGTGTTCATTAATCGGTTGGTTAATCATTGTGTGGATTATATGGATTGGTTTTGGTGGTTGATTTTGTGTTTGAATATAATTATCTGACATGTGGGAAGAATGTGGACAATGATTTTTGGTGTGCATATGCATTTGAGTTTGGATTAAGCTGACTTGGTATACACATTTCATTTGTGTGTTATGTGTTTTTTAGCCAACATGAAGAAGACCTAATTTGATGTTGCAGATATATGAGTGATTGAGATGATCATTTTTTATATTAGTGTATGTGTGGATAGTGATTGCGAATGATTGTGCATAGTTTCACATGCGCAAGTGAAGGATTTGTGCTCCATAATATAGCATAACGGAGCAGTATAGTATAACAAAGTAAGATTATGTGTTTTGTTCTTAACTGGAACTATACTTAGGAATTTGTTGATGCTATTAAATAGTTCAAACCTTCTTGTAATATTTTGTAATCATTTTTAAGGTAGTGAGCCTTCCGAGGTTGTAGCCCTTATTGTAAATTGAGTAGAGAGCTCTAGGCAGTGTGCCTAAATGCATGTGCATTCCCCTTATGCAATACTTCTATACTTCTAATAAAATATATTAATATTGTGGGTCCCAATCCCATCGTACTTTTTCCCTTAACTAGGTTTCCACATAAAAATATTGGTGTTATGGTGTTGTGGATATTTTCTTTAAGTGTTTGCATCATTCTTTTGTTGATTTTTATTAGATGGCTGAAGAATTGGATTAATAATATTAAAGATTGTAGAACTCTGATTAACCTGCCCTCCTCTCAGTGTTCATTGATTCTAACAATTGGTATCCGAGCTTAGTTCCTCGTAAGATTCCTAACAACTTGAGAAGGATTTGGGAATGTGAATCAATGGATTATGGTAGTATTCAACAACAACTTATTGTTTCTCTTGAGGATCTTGATCAAGCCCAAGATAAGGTCCGACGATGAAAGAAAATCTTAAATATGGTGATAACTTCATCCAGTCACTGAAAGATCATTTGAACAAGCCAAGAGAAAAGAGAAAGGAACTTGTTGATAAGATAAAGGATAAAGAGAGCCAAACCATTGATGACCAAGTCCTGAAGGAGAAGACATAGGAATGTGAGAAGCTTGCTAGAGAGAATGTAATTCTAAAGAATAAGATAGAAGTCATTGTGATAATATTGACAAAGGAGATTGAAGCAAGAAAGAAGAATGAAGAGAGCCTTAATCAGACCCTGAAAGATAAATATAAAGAATGTTGCAGACTTGATTGTGAGAGTGACCAACTGAAGCATGATTTGCTTGAAACCAAGGAAGAACTTAGAAAGTAGATCCTTCTTAAAAATGATCTTGAAGCTGCAAATGAGTATAAGGAAAAGTTCAAAATCAGCTCAACCAAACTTAATAAGATTCTTGAAAGCTAGAAAAATGCTAATGACATAAGAGGTCTTGGATTTGAGAAAGGTGAAATCTTTGGATCTAGTCAAGAGAATACCAAATCATCACATCAGAAGAACAATTCTAAAAGGCCTCTGGTAAGGCAACCTAATGCTCATAAGTTCAATGGTAACTATTTTTTTTACAATAAATTTGGTTACATGGATAGTCAATGCAAAAATAGGATGGATAATAATGGTTCATCATTCTCTAGTCAATGTTTCAAATGCAATAAGTATGGACACAATTCAAATGAATGCAGAAGTGTGATGAACAATTTTGAAAATAGAAGAAATGTGAGATGATATGCATGTGGTAGGTTTGGACGTGTTGCTAATAAATATAGATCAAGAGAAAATCAGATGAACTTTAGGCCTATGCAAGGAAATGTTGTCTGCTATGCTTGCAATAAATACGATCGCATTGAAAGATAATGCAGAAGCAAATATATGAATAGGAAGGGTCTAGTAAACAAGAACAAGAGGGTGAAGGAAAATGATAAGGGCAAAGTGAAAATTGAAGAGATCAAAGATCAAATGAAGAATACATGGGTTAAGAAGAGTGATTAAGAAGTAGGGTGTGGATCCACACATGTTTCTGGTACTGGAACTTCATCCGGTAACTAAGCTAAGGCATCCGGCCTTGGAGGAGTTTTCATGAAAATCTTATAAACCCCCTGTTTGAGATTTGTGCCTAATTCTAAAAAGTTGCAAAAGTTGTATTTGATGATTGTAGATGTTTTTGAAGGATTTTCAAAAGAGTATAAGTAGATTTGAAGATGTGCAAAATATTTTTGTTCAATACAGTATCTAAAAGTATTTGGGAAAAGTGCATTTATTACAATGAAAAGTTAGGCATGCAAAAGATAAAAAGCAATTTAATCACTTCATTTATCACTTTGCATTTGAAAAGAAAAAGGGAATAGAGCTCTGCAAGCTGGATTTTTAGATATCGGAGTGTGAAAGAAGATTTCTCAGGCGATTCAGCTAGAAACTCTAATTTGATGGACAAGGTACTTCTCAGTGAAACATTTTTTAAAAGTTTGAAGCTTGAACTTCTAAAAATGGCTACCTCTATAATTTCAACCTTGTTAGTCATTGACATCACTAAAGGGTTCAATCAAAATTCAAAAAACATCCATTCATTTCTATGGAGGACAATCTAAAAAGAGCTTTCTCATCTATTCCACATGACATTTTTCATATTGACGATGTTATGGTTTTCACACATTGTAATATTGAGGAGCTTGGACATGCACAGATGTTGAATTTATACACCAAGAAGATGATAGATGAGGTTGGTAACTTGAAACCTAAATTCAAAGTTGTGGAAGATAAGGGTTTTTCTTAGTTTGTCAGATTTCTAGTGTTTGATGAACCTAAATTGGTCTAGTACATATTCAAAAGAATGCATGATAAATTTGTGTGGCTAAATAAACCATTCAAGATCACAAAGAATGCCATTAGGGATGTTACTGGTTTATATTCTTCCAGAGAGATTCCCTCATTGAAGGCTATGAAGAACGAGATTGTTACAAATGCAACCAGATGAAAATTTGATTGAAGAGAAATGACTATCAATGATATCTTGTAATATGATGTCAAATTTGCTTCAATGGTGATTGGGTACAAGGTTTAGTACCCCAATAGGGAGAATTTTGTTTCTCGAATAGTCATCAAATGTTGCATATCAGATGATGAAAGGAAATAAGAAATATGACTTGTGTGAGGTACTCGAGAGTGAGATAATAAAGAACTTGAAGAAGATCAAAGAAAACAAGAAACATCCATTCAAGTTTGGAACTCTGATCTTGTGTTTGTTTCTCTACTCCATGAATGAAATTCTGGGAGTTGGGTAGGTACAATGGGCTTTTGATAGACGTATAGATGTGAAAATCAAAGAATACTTGTTTAACTCTAGTGATTCAGAGGTCCAGAATGCTAATCTTTGGGGTTACTCTAAGAATTTTCAAAATCAAATACATGAGAGGGAGAGAATTCCTAAGTTTGTAGTTGAAAAGTATCAAGATACCATTTTTTTCATGGTGGATACTGATCAGTGCTTGATGGAGGTTGTTGAGCCCTAGACTATTTGGATCATGCCCATGGGGTATGAGGTTGATGAGAAGATACTGAAACTATATTCTCAACATCTATTAAGAAATTTGGTAGATCCCTTGAAGGAAAGGTTTGGTACATATGCAGAGAAGAGCCTAAAGCTGCACTACGAATTCAAAAGGCTAGAAATCCAGAAGAAGGCCAGGAAGGAAGTAGAAGCTTATGCGAAGAGTATAGGGATTTCTAAGGAGTTGGTCTAGGAGGCAAGGAAGAGGAACATCCTCTCTGAAGAGAAGATTGTTAGGAAGGCCAAACTAGAAGTTGTTGCACCTAAGCCTAAGGAAAAAAGAAGCATTGCTCCCTCCTCTAGTCCTCAGAAGCCTGCAAGCAAAGGTAAATCATCAGTCAAGTCATCTGGTAGTGGTGAGAAAAGAAAGAATACAGTAAGATTTTTTGATGTGGATGATGAAGAGACTAAGTCCAACGAAGTTGTAAAGGAGGTTAAGGCCAAAGTTTCTAAGGCATCTAATATTACTAAGGAAAAGTCATCTAACGGAGTAAAGTCTAGTAAGAAATCAAAATCATCTGAGGTAATAAAGAAAGTAAAATTTACTATTAAACTTCCTATAATATTAGATGAGATTGTGAATGAGACAGTAATGAATGGGAATTTGAAGCCATTATTAGAATGGTATGACAATTTTGATTAAAATGGTAAAAGGACTCTAGAAGAAGCTACTATTGAATATTTGAATATATATAGCAAAGATTTAGAAGAATTAATTTCTAAAATACCAAAGAGTCTATATGATGTATTGGATACATATGAGGAAAGTAACTACAAAACTAAAAGAAGAGAGACTAAGAGAATATGTGTTAGTTAAATTATGCTTCGTGATATCAAAAGAGGAAATTGCAAGAATCCTTAAGTTAACAAAGAATGAGTTTTGAAGAAAAACTAGAGTAGATAAGATAATGATAGGGAAACCAAATGAAAATGTAAAAGATACTAAGAAAATTTTGAGAAAATTTTTGCTTCAGAATCAATATGAAGTTATCCCTGAGAAAACTCGGGATGATCTAGTTGTTGACCAGACAGAGGATGATACTCTAGAAGTACAAACATTTGAGTAGGAAGAGGTAAATATTCTGGAAGTGGCCACAGATGAGGATGTTGCAGATAAGGATGAAGGAGAAGTAGGTCAAACAAATGAGAATGAGGATGCTTAAAACCATCTAGTTGACACTAATGATCTTATTAGGATAGTTGAGAAGGATGATGATGCAGAGATGGAGAAGGTAGAGATTAAGGTTGAAGTTGAAACTGAAGCAAGAGACACTGTAGGGGTAGTGGAGGGAAAGCAAGTTATTGATGATCCAAAATTTATACAAGGCCTAATCAACCTTGTCTCTTTGTTCCCCATCCAGAAGCTTCAATTGGCATCTTTTTCTCAAGCTAAGGCTACTGAAGATCTCCTAAAGTCTCACATTGAAGACATTGAGTTTCTTACCCTAGCATTTGGTGTTCTAGAAAAACTTATACCTGCATTTCAGAAGAGCACTTCAAACACCCCATTCGATCAATTGAAAATTTTGATCAATTTAGTGGACACTCACTATGAATCATTTGAAAAAATATCTAAGGTGAAGGTTCAAAATGAGTTCAATGCAAAAAGGCTCTAGACACTAAAGAGGATGATTGTTGATGACAGAGCCACATTAGATACTTATATCAAAGGTATGTAGGATGCATTAGCTGAAGAAGGAAACATCTACAAATCATGCCTATCACTATCAAAATTCACTGAGGATATAGAGGAAATGTCTAAAGAGCATGAGGATGAGTTAGCTCGCATATCTCAGTTGGTTGATCCATTATCAATAACTATGAGTAGTCATGAAGAGCAAGTAATTTACTTACTTGAAAAGATCAAGAGTTTGGGCTATGATAGCTAGGGATAGAATAATTAGCAGAGTTAGTGAACTTTGGAGTCATATTACTCCCAAGTTTGAAAGTATGTTTAGTGCCTTTATAGATGCTTAGGTTGCTCATGCTAACAATGAACCAACAGATCTAAAAGTAGCAGAGACACAAGCATATCTATTTAGAGCTCTTATAATGGTTTTATAATTCCTTAAGAAGGGTTGGGATAGCCACTTGGATTAATTGAAGAATACTTATGTAGATATCTTCAAATTTTTGTAAGGCTAGTTGTGTGTATATATGTATATTAAATTTTGGCTTAAATTTTGACATCTGGAACCCCATCTTTGCCACTGATGTCAAAGGGAGAGTGTAGGCCAGTGAAAAATCTTGTAATAAGCTTAAGGGGAGTCTTTTGACATTTTACAATTTTGGATTTTTGGTTCTAGTGTATAGTGTTTTGGTTTCGGTTTGATAGTCATTTTTCACTAAGTGTTGCCATAAATGCCAAAGGGGGATATGGTTGGCAAGAGACACTACATAGATGATCAAATATTGTGATTTGATGGCAACTGATATCAAAAATATCATCTCAAGTTCATGATTTTTTCATACCAGAAGAATGACTGGGTGTTTGGTGAGGTTCGGTGAGATTGAATAAGACATCTGATAGTATGTAGTATCTTGGTTGGTGTTTCATCTATGTTGGATATTTTGTGTTGTGGATCTCTAGGAAGCATCATGGACATGTTATCTACTATATTATAGGTTTTTAGCCTTTAGTGATAATTATTGAGTGCGTTGGAAGGTCTAGTATATAGGGGTGAACTCACAAAGCTGGTTCCCACTTTTGGCAACAAAGGAATTTGGTGAAAGTGGGAAGTTTGTTTTTTGAGGGGTTCGAGCGAAGTGGGGGTGTTCAAATGGAATACCCTTTGGGGATCGAGCAAATCCCCCACTTTGCTTGAACCCCCGCTTTTGAGAAAAGCACCTTTAATGCTTGTTTCAATTATAGCGCGAGGGTTCAATCGAACCCCCCTTCATTTTAACCCCCCTAAAAATGGGGGGTTCGCTTGAACCCCCCTTTGTTCAAACCCCTTTTTTGACACTTCTTTGAAGATTTCTACATTTTTCTGCAAAATTTTGGCCTTGAAACCTCTGGTTGAAGGCTCAACTAGAATGATCTTGACAACCCAAAATGAAGTATTGTAGTCCTCAAAGAAATCTTTCTAATGACTATAATTTTATTACATATTGAGTTTATTATGAACTTGTTTTTTTAATTTTACCAAACATAGGTTTTTCATCGAACATGAACTTCTCTGTTCAATGCATTGGGAAAATTAGGAAACTAATTCAAAAAAATTCTGAAAAATATCTAAGCCCCAGGTATTGATTTCTTCTTTCTAACAAAAAAGAAAAAAGAATTTTGATATATATAGAACAAGTTATGTTTTCAAACTTAAACCTATGTCTGAATTATGACTAGTCAGACTTCAAAACTTAATAAAATGAAAAAATATTGAACATATCACTATCAAACCAACTACAAGCCCTGGATATTGATGCTCCAAACCAAAATTCAAAAGAATTGAGTTTTTATCATTTATAGAAAAAAAGTTATGCATTTCGGAAGGCACATCACTCTTAAAAAATGTAGTTTCTTGTAAAAAACTACTTTTCGAGGGAGATGGAAAAATTAAAAAAAAATCCTTCAAAAAAATTTGAAAAAAATATATATAGAATCTACAGACAAGATGTTACAGATCACTAATTTACATCATCTTCAAATTATTAATAGTTTAAAAGTTATAGTTGTCAAAAGTTGAAGATTATTTTAAAATTGTTCATCTTAGTGTCAAAAGTGGCAAAAAGTGGCAACCATTATTGTGAGTTCACCCATAGGTTTTTGGGTAGAATAGTGTTCATCAGCAACCTTGTGTGGTTAATCATTGTGCACATTATGTGGATTGCTTTTGGTGGTTAAATTTGTGTTTGAGGATGATTAGTCACCATGTGGGAAGTGTATGGATAATTCTTTTTGGTCTGCATATGCATTTGATTTTGGATTGAGCTGACTTGGTATACACGTTTCATTTGTGTGTTATGCATTTTTTGGCTGACATGAAGAAGACCTGATTTGATGTTGCAGATGTATAAGAATGATTGAGATGATCATTTTTTTTATTGGTGGATGTGTGGATAGTGATTGTGAGCAATTATGTGCATTTTCACATGTACAAGTAAGGTATGTGTGCTCTAAAATATAACATAACAACATAATAGAGGAGTATAGAAGAGCATGGTAAGATTAAGTGTTGTGTTCTTAATTGAAGCTATACTTAGGCATTTGTTGATGTTATTCAATAGTTCGAACCTTTTTGTAATCATTTGTAAGGCAGTGAGCCTTCTAGGGTTGTATCCCTTATTGTAAATTAAGAAATGAGCTCTAAGCAATGTGCCTAAATACAGGTCCATTCCACTTATGTAATATTTCTAGACTTCTAACATAGTATATTAATATTGTGGGTCCCAATCCCATCGTGGTTTTAACCTTAACCGGGTTTGCAAATAAAAATCCTAGTGCAATGGTGTTGTGGATATCTGCATCATTCTTTTATTGATTTGTATTAGATGGTTGAAGAATCAGATTAGTAATGTTAAAGATATAGAACATTGATTTACCCCCACTCTCAGTGTTCATTGATTCTAATAGATGTCTGATATTTATCAAAAGGGGGTAACTCAAAAACTTATTTGCTAGGAAGAAACCAAGAAAAAGAGTTGAATGGTGCTCATACTTTGAATATCATTTATTAGAAACTCTTCTTCAAATAGGAATGGTAAGTGAACAACAAAATCCTCTCTATTAGGAGGAAGTTTACTTGAAATCTTAGGATCTAAAAAAAAAAGTATGATTATTACAAAAAACAATCTTGCCATATTTCTTTTTTGTCCTCCTTTTGTTCGAAATGCGGTTACCGTTGCACCAAGAGATTGACCTATCAATGCTCGATATAACTGTGTGACACATAGAATCCATGAGAGTCAATTAAGCCATGTCACAAACTCATCGCTTTCACTACACAACACAAGTAGACCAAGGGTGCACACCTTGCAACAATCTCCCCTAGCACAAGTGGGGGGTTTGAACCCATGACCAAGCTCTGATACCAATTGTTGGAAACATATTTGTCATTGCACCAAAAGATCACCGTTAATGCTCAATACAACTGTGTGACACATAGAATTCACAAGAGGCAGTTAATCCATGTCACAAACCAATCACTTGTGCTATACAACACAAGGAGACCAAGGGTGCACACCTTGAGACACCTTTCTTTGTGTTCTTATGGGAAAATGTGAGGGTTTTTCCATCAGAGGCAATCAAAGACATCCCCAAGTTTTTTTGATAACTTGACAACAAAGCACTTCATCAAAAACAACATCACCTGTAGGTGAAAAATTCTCATTTACATTATCATCCTTTATTTGGTTTTCTCCTTCTATCTTAAAAAATAGAGGTGATGCTTCAATAGAGGTAGACTTAAAATTATCACAAACAAAATTATGAGACTAAAGGGTGCAGGTTGCCCTCTAATCATGTTTATAATTGTCCCTTTTGAAAGTATAGATGATTGTGATTGTTAATGACACTAATTATTAAGGGGAGTTGGATTCCATTAAACTTTAAGTACCAATTGGAGTTGTTAATGCTATAGATACATAAAATTTGTCATTTTAATCTCAGGTGGATCAACTTCATGTTTATGCATTATTCCATCTATTATTCTTCATTATCCATTAAATATTATTGTCTATCCATCAACAATTCATTAATATTATTATATATCATCAATAATATCTATATTATCATTTATTCATTAAAAATATTACTATTATCTCATATTCCATTTATCATTTAATAATATTATTACTTATCCATTTTCACAAATATATGCATAATTATTTGCATCGCTCATTTATGCTTTCTTCTCTACTGAATTGCATTCACCTCATGCATGTGGGATTAAAACTGTCAAGCCCTCTTCTTTTATCCCACATTTTCCCTACAACCTCGATCCACCCTTGAAGACTTCTATAAAAGCTTTGCCCCTCCTCATTTTTAACCCTGTAAATCTCTCTATCATTTGCATGCTTGTAATACAATTTCAAAGCATTGATTTTGTCATGCATTTGTACCCCCCCCCCCAAAAAAAAAACTACTACTTTGTGTTATTTATTTCCAACCTAAAAAAGTCATCCAAGTAACTTGCCTTGGCTTCTAAATTTGGCACAAGCTCTGTTATACAACCACGTACCTTGTCTCTTACATCCACGTTTTGCATTGTGTTTGAGGCAATATTTAAAACACTTTACATGCCTTCCTAAGATCTCATGTGCCCTCCATGTGCTCCATATTCCATTTCATTAGTTTTAGTTTTTATGTAGGTAGTTTTTTAGTTTGATTTAAAAATTGTTTTTAGATTTAGTTTGGTCTTAGTTTATAACTAGTTTGTTTTTAAGTTTTAGTTTTTCATTGTTTTTTTTGTTTTTTTTCTAAGTTTAGCTTTTAAATTAGTTTTTTTAGTTTTAGTTTCTAATTGTTTTGTTTTTTTTAAGTTTAGATTTTGACTTAAGTTTCTTTTTAAGTTTTAGTTTTTAATTGTCTTTATAGTTTAGCTATTGAATTATTTTTAGTTTTAGTTGTTAATTATTTCTTTTTAGTTTAGATTAGTTTTTTATTTTTGTTAATTATATTAGTTTTTAATTTTTGTTAATTAATTAGATTTGTTAGCTTAGCTTGTTAGCATGTTCTTAGTATGGGTAGTATTTGGTCTTTTGATTGACTTTTTGATTTTGGGGACTAATCATTGGACTTTCATTTTGTGCAGGTTCCTCCTTGTGTGTCAAAGATAATATTGAAATTACTAATGACATTTGGTGTAGGATGTTTCATGAAGACTTGATTTTGAAACCGATTGTCTTTTAGTATAGTGAACATTTCGAATTGGTACTTTAAAATTAACTAGTGTCTTATGTGTCTTGAGAGATAGGCTCTTTTTTGTTTTACCTTTTAGAGGGTTTGCCTCCCAAGAAGCCCTTAAGGATCAATGAGAGGGAATGACCCAAGTGGTAACAAGGCTAAGGCCAAGCTCATCCAAGCCACTATAAATAAATGTGTTTGTGAGGGAACTTGCAAGCAATGAGTGTTGATGTGTCATACCAACGTATTGTTGGCATTTCAATAAGGATATTGAGAAGGTTGTTGGAGATTGTTGATATAATTGAGAAAGGATGATTACTATCTTAATAATATGATTTTGTTATTGATGTTAAGAAATTGATTTTCTGATTCAGTATGATGTTGCCATATCTTGAGAAGTATGTTTTGATGAGTATTAAGAGGTTGGTAAGTGACACAAAAAGAATGTGATAATGAAGGGGAATAATAAGTTATTCAATGGGCAACTATTACTAAGTTAGACAATGATGAGATCATGTTGTTTTGATTGTTTTGATATCCTACATATGTTGTTGATTATAAGTTTAATACTGTACTATGTCACCAAGCAAAGAATCTAGTCGGTAAACCCTAAGGTACCTAGTTGGTAAACCCTAAGGTTATCGATATCAGTTAAAGAAGGCAGAATGTCTATCGAGTGAAGTTCAGTATTAACTGAGTAACAACCGAGTTATAATAGATCACATTGGATGAATAAAAGCATTATTTAATGAAGGATGCTAATGAGCTAGAGATGAATAAATGATTGGTATGTCACACAAGAAGTTTGTTAAGGATCCACGGCAATGGAAAATCAAGAGGAAGATCTACAGCACAGATTGAACCGCAATAACCTAGCACAAGTTCCAAGGAAGGAATGCAAGTTCAAAGACAAGGTAAAACATTTTCAGATAGAAGGATACAATGAACCTAGTCACGTTTTGATGATCTGTGGCTAAGATTGATCATGGGAAATGTGATCAAGGAGATTAAGTGGTTAGAAATTATTTATAAATAAGGAATTGTTGATGAACAATGCATGTAAGAAAATGTATGCACAATGATGCTACAGTAATGTTTACCGAGCACAGAAGCTTGAAGATCTGATTGAAGAATAGATTGAGACGCCCAGCAAGCCCAATAAGGGACAAGATAAGTCTTATGACAAGATTGTTTTGAGCAAATAGAATCTGCTTTAGCATTTTAGATGTGAAGTTGCAGATATATTTTATTACTATTATTTATTTTGTAAGTGACAAGAAATCTCTTAACCGAGTGGACTTAACAGTCTTATTTGTAAACCCTCTAGCAAAGTAACATTATAAATGAGTGTTTGAAATCCTTTGACAAGGTCACTTCTAACAAAGTGCAAAACTCTAACAAGTCTGAGGGAAATCTCTTAACTGGGTCACATCTAGTAATGTGTTTTTGTAATCTATAACTGGATTAGCTTTTAACTAAGCATACTCTAGAAGGGTATATTTCTTAGTGGGTCTGAAATCCCACAGTGGTTTTTCCCTATTTGGGTTTCCATGTTGAATCAGGTGTTAAATGTGTTATGATGCTTTAAGTGTATCTGTTTATGAGTATTGAATGATTTACAGTCATAGTTAAATATCAGTAAAGGCTATCGAGGTTGAATCTGGTGAATATATTGTATAGTGAAGTTTTTATGATTCACCCCCCCCTTCTCATCTTAACTAATGATTGGTATCAGAGCTTTGGACTCTGGAAGAAAATTTTAAAGGTACTTGAGGCAAGATCCGAAGATGTATAAAAGGGATGCACCAAAGCTGAACAAGTCAAGTTTCTCCACATGGCAAAAAAGGATGAAGCTGCTTTTATCAGGAATTGGAGAATATGCAACATATTATCTAGAGAATGATTACATAGCACCTAGCACCAACCCGATGAAACTGAAAGAGATAAAGGCAAAGCAAGAACATATTCAAGCTATGATTGAAATAATATCTGCATTAACCGACTCAGAGTTTAATTACCTAGAAGGCAGCAATGATGCCAAAGCAATGTGGACCAAGCTTATATCTATGTATGGTGGTGATGAACATGTTCAGAGAGCAAAAGTAGATAGTCTAAGAGGTCAAATTGAATCCATGAGAATGAATGAAGGTGAGAACATAACCCAATAGAGTACAAGGTTAAAGGAAACTGTCAATCAAATCAAAGGAGCAGGAGGAACTATTGAAGAAAAGGATGTAACAAGTAAGTTGCTTAGAACACTTCTACTTGCTTATGCCATTCGAGTCTCTACAATCAATGAATTAAGGTTTGTGCCAAACATGTCAGTCT
Source organism: Cryptomeria japonica (assembly GCF_030272615.1). Lineage (NCBI taxonomy): Eukaryota > Viridiplantae > Streptophyta > Pinopsida > Cupressales > Cupressaceae > Cryptomeria > Cryptomeria japonica. The sequence continues at coordinate 614,670,868 of NC_081412.1, read as the reverse complement.
CCTTTGATGCTACTATCGGTAAGCTACATGCATTTGAGTTAAGTAATTTTGATAACAGTGGGTCCTCGGTAAATAAAGTTGAATCTGCATTCAGTTCTTTTCATATTGATGAATCTGATGATTACAATGATAGAATGTATAAGTACACTAAAGGAAATCATAGTGTGAGGCCCTACCCCGGCTCATCCTAGCATTTCTGTTATTTTCATGATGAAACTATTATGGATGCTTTATTTTTATGCATTATGGATTTAGAACTTATATGATTCCATGATTTTGATAACATTGACGTATATTGATGCTTCATTTTTATGCATTATGGATATGAAACTTTATATGATGCTAGAATAGAATTACTTTGAGATGATGTATGTCATTATTGGATTTGCAGGACTTCATTATGATGATAGAAATAGGATGCTTATAATATGAATGGCTCAAATTTTGAGGATTATGATAATTGCTTATGTGGATCAATTGGGATATATGAGATATTGATTTATTACTGTCAATTGTATGAGTATTTGATGTGTATTCAAATTCACATGTTTAATAATATATTGTGGTTATTTAGAATTACTAATGTGTAAATTGAGATGCGCAGGAAAAGTATCCATGTGACCATGTAAATATTATGGAGAACAAAACCTAGACCTATGTACATTTGTAAAGCTAGGGGTTGTCTATTTGGAGAGACAACACCCCGTTTGTATTGTATTTTATTTGTGAAAGTAAATGATGCATGTGTGTTAAATTGATTTTATTAAATTGTGTAATCTAACAAGAGACAAATTCCATGTGTGATTTTTATAATGTATTTTATTGTGTCACTTGACACGTGCTGATTAGTGTCATTGATTTTGACTTGTCTCTTGGAGGGAGTTTGTTTTTAACAAAGCCATTTCAAACATTTGAGTGTGGTCCCAAATTTGCCTTGGGTAGGGAGCCTTGGGAGTGGTCAACTTAGGTTTGACCCGTAGGTTAACTTCAGTTGGTTTTCTAAGGGGTCAAATGGATTCCTAGGGTTAGTTTTAGGGCTTTTCCAAAGGTCCAAAGGGTATACCTATGGGTTAGGGGTATTTTTAAACATGTGACTACTCCCATGTGACTGTTTAGTCACCTCAAAAAGTGGTTTTTCCAAGGTGAGCGAAAATTCAACTTAGAAGGTTCCTCCTAGGATAGACAACCTTCCCTTTTGGTGTCAGACTCTCTTCCCCATCCTCTCTTACCTTTTCTCTTTCTAGTTTTAGCAACATGTAAGAGGTTGGGAAAACCAACCAATGGGAACTCTCACTCTATCCAAGGGGTAGGGAAGAGTGAGAGAGGCCTTCTTAGGCAAGGATTAGGGACTTAGTGAGTTAATCACCCACTCTCCATTGTTGGAGATCATGCAATTTTGAAGAATAGTTGTAGGATAGAATTTTGGCTAAATGTTGGTGAAACGATTGCGTGGATTTGGGCTGCTCATCCCCAACTAGATCTATCAAAACCTTTGGGCAGATTAAGGTTGGTTCTTACTCTTTTTTGTTTATGTTGTATATGCATGTTGGAAGAAATTCTTGTATGGAAGAGTTGTATATATGTATTTTACTTTGTGAAAGAAAATGTGATTTTTCCCCTATGTTCTTTTTATGCTTTTTCTTGTATTGGGAGTGTCCAAGGCCTTCTACTCTTGGGAGAGTAGGATGGTCTTGGAGTGGAAGAAGTTTGATAGCCTTGGGTGAGAGGCTCTCCTTATGGAGAGTGATCTCAAGGGTGTTCTTTGTGACCCTTACTGCATAGCCTTGTTTATGCATTTGGGGGTCATAAGGAGAGATGATATGGCTTATATGCCTTTGGGGGGGCATAACGATGTGGGGATGTATTTATGTTGTATTTGGTTGCCATGAGGTGGCTTGAGATGTTCCATTCTTGTAGTCTCCCCAATGGTATTTGGTCCACTTCCACCCATGGAAAATCATCACAAGTTGTGGTGAGGTGTAGCCTTGGTTGGGAAAATTATTTGTTGTGTGTTTACCCCTTTGCTTGTTGTGGTAGTTTGTGTGTAACCCGTCTAGTGCTTGGTTCTCCAAGCTCAAGGGTGGCTTCTAGTAAGGCTAGGCTGGAAGGTGAGCACTCTATGGTCAAGCCTTATGTTTTAATTGCAAGTTGCTTGGGATGGGAAGAAAAAAAAGAAAGATAGAAGTTGCTAGTTTTTACTTGAGTTGCAGAAAAGATTAGAAATGGGATAATGTAATTAAGTTGCAGCTATGTTAAAGAAAAGCCAAATGTTGTATTTATTTTTCAAAAGCAAAGAAATCTATATATTACATTCTAAGTTCTTATTCAATGGAAAGGAGAGACTAGTTGGGTTTCAAACCCATTTGTAATGTTATCTACATTATATTCTAAATATCCTTAAAGAAATGCATTATTCTACTTAGTTATTTTTGCAAAAATGAAATGTATAAGTTTTATTAAGTCCTATAGTTACCAAAAATAAAGTTGTTGCATTCATGTTATTTTTGAAATTTAAAGTTCTTTTATTTCCTCATGCAAATAAAATTATGGGAATGGGAAAAGCATGCATATAGACCTTTTGAGCTAAATACAAATACAAATTGTGTTAAATAGGTTTAATATATCTATCTTTAAGTTGATTTTAAATGTTTCTAGGCTATTGTAGTTGCTGTTAAAATTTACTGCATTCTGTCATTTTATTATTGCAGAATATAAAATCTAGTTTATTTCATTCTGTCACTTATTTATTGTAGAAGATGTATTTAAAATTAAGTAGTCATCTATTTCCAAAGTTAGCATTAGATAAAAGAAAAAAGAGAGTGAAATCCATTATTCTAAATCTACTAGCTTGTTGTTTGTGATTTAAATAAAATGAAATAGTTACAGATTGTCTTAAGCAATGAAAATATAGTATATTCCCTTTAAGCTAGGGTTAATGTGCAGGAAAAAAAAGAAAATGGTTAGACTAGGATTTGAGATATTAATGAAAATAGGATAAAATCTAGAGCATTCTCATATATTTAAAACTTACACAAAAAAAAAGAATAATCTCCTCATCTATTTCATGCTGCTATTTTCCTTATTAGTTTTATGCAGGATTTATAAAGTTGAAATAAATAAATAAAGTAAATGCTTAAGTGTGCATATATATATATATATATATATATATTTCTTTTTACATATTAATAAAACTAAAAAAGAAATTTATAAAAAAAAATTTGCTTTGAATCCTCGTCGGGCGGGAGCCTTGGGCAGCACGGAACCCCTGTGGGCCGTGACCCACAGAGGCGCCGAGGCGCCACTATGGGCCAAGGCACACAGAGGCCCTTGCGGCACCATTGCAGGTCATGGACCGCAGTGGTGGCAGGCCACATCCCGCAGAGACGTCGCAGCGCTACTACGTGGCGCGACTCGTAGTGGTGCCTAGGCGCCACTGCAGTGGTCTAACCCCCATGGTCCCCCCCCATCATGCAGCGCTCCTCCACCCTCTATGACCCCCATGGCCGCCACTCCCAAGCCTGCTAACAAAGAAAAAAAAAAAATACAGAATGCATACACACATGCCCTAACCCAATTTTCGGGTTAGGGCAAAACACACACAATAATATGAAAAAAAAAAGTGTGGGGTGTGTAGAAGAAATAAAGGAGTTAGGGTTTTATTACGCTTTTTATTAAAAAGAGGGGGGCAAATGGTTTGATCTTTTGGAGGATATAAAAATAAATATTTTGGAAAATAGTTAGCCTTAGAGGATAGATTTTATAGCACAACTGCACTATGGGATTAATCGACCCTAGAATCATACTATAGACAAATTATAATTATTGTTAAAATAATAATAGGTTTTTTATTGGCCAACTTTAATAAAATTTTATAGCACAACTACACTATGGGATTAATCGACCCTAGAATCATACTTTAGACAAATTATAATTATTGTTAAAATAATAATAGGTTTTATAGAGCTAAGTGCTAGGGTAAATTAATTTAATCCCTAGGCAATTAATAGGCTATTTGAGATTAATAAAATCTCTTGCAAATTTATTTAGAGACTTTTGTTTAAACGAAATTATTATTACTAATTACTTGATGAGATAATAATAACTCTTTGGAGAATTATTTTTCCACATTTAATTTAGATTATCTCGCTTGCTTGATCTAGTGTTTAGATTATTTATTAGATGAAAGAAATCAAATGAAATTAAGACAAGACTTGTTAATGCATTATTTAGCAAACTTAGTTTTACTAGATTATGTTTTAAAAAAAAAAAATTTAGTCCGTTTGTTGCCCAAAAGTTTGGGCATGACACACAGTGGAGCAAGTGAAATATTTCGCAAAAACATGGAAGAGATACACAAACTATATGAAGAAATAAAAAAGAAAGAAGAGTTTGAAGCATTATTAGCCAAAAGGTTACCGAGAGGCAAAGGTAGGTATAAAGGAAAGTTACCTTTAAAATGTTTTACTTGTGATAGAATAGGACATATGGCTTCTAATTGTCCTAACAAAGAATCTAGTGAAAAGAGAGAATACCAAGATGATAGACAGAAAGACAACCAATACAAGGGACACCGAGACTTCAAAAGGAAAGATAGAAAAACATGCCTAGTAGCTAATGAGGAATCCAATGATAATAAATCTGATGGGACTGATACAGAGGAAATTTTTTATGTGGCTATTAAAGATGGATCAGATGAAGAAAGGTATGAAGAAAAAGCCCTAATATCTCACATAAATAAAAATGATTCTTGGATCATAGATAGTGGATGCTCACATCACATGACAGGTGATAAACACAAGTTTGTTAAATTAGAAGACTATGATGGAGGATATGTAAGATTTGGTAATGATGCACCATGTCCAGTGAAAAGTAAAGGATCTATAACACTTCTTGACAATGCTAAATGTGATGATGTATACTGGGTTGAATGTTTGAAATACAATTTATTGAGTGTAGCACAACTAAACCATACAGGATACCGAATAGAATTCCAGAAGGGATGTGTCAAAGTTCATGACAAACATGGAAAGCTAGCTGCTACTAGGACACAAAAAAAAGGTAATACATTTTATCTTGACTCAACTTGGAACAATTTTTTGTATGCTAAACTAGAAGATACCTGGTTATGGCATAAAAGGTTTTGTCATGTAAATTTTGATAACCTGATCAAAATAAGTAAGAAGCACCAAGTAAGAGGTCTACCAAGCCTAGAAAAACCAAAGAATACAATATGTCAAGGATGCCAGATGGGTAAGATGACAAAGTCAAGCTTTACAAGTAAGTCCTACACTTCTAAAAGAATTTTATATCTAGTGCACACTGATCTTTGTGGTCCTATGAGAGTTCAAAGTTATTATGGAGATAAATACTTCATATTATTTGTGGATGATTACTCAAGAATGATGTCAGTTATATTTTTAAAAGAAAAATTAGAAGCCTTTCAAATGTTCAAATGGTATAAGGCTAGAGTTGAAAAAGAAATAGGAAGACAGTTGAAATGTCTAAGATCTGATAGAGGAGGATAATTCATTTCTGATGAATTTAACCTATTTTGCAATGATCATGGTATAAAGAGACAAGTGTTTGCACTGAGAATACTTCGGCAAAATGGGATAGCTTAAAGAAGAAATAGATCAATTGTAGATTGTGCTAGAACCCTGATGATAGAAAAGAAGGTACCTCAAACATTTTGGAGCTAAGCAATCAGCACTACAGTTTACACCCTGAACCGAGTACAACTAAAGAAAGGAAGTTTGAAGACACCATATGAAATCTGGTATGACAAGAAACCTAATGTAAGTTATTTTAAAATCTTTGGAAGTAGATGCTATGTTCACAAAGATGATAGAAATGGAAAGTTTGATCAGAAAAGCAAGGAAGGAACATTTCTTAGTTATTCTTCTAGAAGTAAAGCATTTAAATGTCTGATCAAATCATCTAACAAAATAGTAGAAAGTACAAATGTGAAAATTGATGAATTTGTAGAAAGAAATGATGTAGGAAATTCCAAAGAACCAAAAAATTATGAAGAATTTGTTTATATTCAACCGAGAAGTCCTACCGAGAAAGTTGCTGAAGAAAATGAAGATAATACTCAGTTACCGAGTGATGAAGAAGATCAAACATAGCATACCGAGCCCATATTAGCCAGATATGTTAGAAGAAATCATGCATCAAGTTAGATTATAGGAGATAAGGATGACAAGGAACAAACTAAGACAAAACACATGTCTGATATCTGAATTTGAACCAAGGATGATAAAAGAGGCATTTAGTAATGAAGATTGGATAAATACTATGACAGAAGAGATTGATCAAATCAAGAAGAATAAAACATGGACATTGGTCCCAAGACCAAAGGACAAAAATGTAATCGGTACAAAGTGGATTTTCAAAAACAAGCTAAATGAAAAAGGTGAGGTCATTCAGAACAAAGCAAGACTAGTTTGCAAAGGATATGATCAAGAAGAAGGAATTGATAATGGTGAGACTTTTGCACCTGTGGCAAGACTTGAAGGAGTGAGAACATTGTTGGCATATGTTGCTTACAAAAATTTCAAGGTATATCAAATGGATGTTAAATCTACATTTTTGAATGGTATACTGGAAGAAGAAGTTTATATTGAACAACCTTAAGGATTTGTTGAAGACAAGAATAAAGATCAGGTATGTAAATTGAAAAAAGCTTTGCATGGTCTGAAACAAGCAGCTAGAGCATGGTATGAGAGATTGCACTCTTACTTAATCAAGATTGGTTTTATAAGAACAAGTGAAAACAACAATATGTACATGAAGAATGATGAGGACAATGGAATACTGATCTCAGCCATATTTGTTGATGATATTATTTTTTGTGGAAATGATTATGTATGCAAGAGCTTTGGAAATGAAATGTGCAAAGAATTTGAGATGTCATTAATCAGTGAGATAAATTATTTTATAGGTTTACAAATACTGCAAATGAAATATGAAATTTTCATTACTCAATCCAAGTACATAAAGGAAATATTGAAGAAATTTGGAATGGAGGATTCTAAACCTGTAAGTACTCCTATGACTACTAACTATAAACTATCAAAGAATGATGAATCTGCATCTATTGATGAGACACTTTACCAATCCATGATTGGAAAGTTGCAATATGTTGTTCACAGTAGGCCAGATATAGCACATGCAATAGAAATAGTTGTAAGATTTTTCTGCAGATCCCAAAGAAACTCATTTGACAGCAATCAAGAGAATTTTTAGATACTTGAGAGGCACTGAAGATTATGGCTTAGTGTATCAAAAGAGAAATGTTTTTGACTTAAAAGTTTATACTATTGCTGATTGGCCAGGAAACATTGATGACAGGAAAAGCACAAGCGGTGGAGCTTTCTTTTTGGGAGATAGACTAGTAAGTTGGTTTAGCAAGAAACAAGGATGCATTTCACAGTCAACAGCTGAAGCTGAATATGTCACTACAGGATTGAATTGTACCAATATAGCATGGATCAAACAACTATTGGAAGGTATGAATGAGAAATTTATCGAGCCAGTAACTATATTTTGTGACAATACTAGTGCCATTAACATTTCAAAGAATCTGGTAGTGCACTCTAAGACAAAGTATATCTCTATAAAGTATCATTATCTCAGAGAAGAAGTTCAAGAGAAGAAAGTTGTGTTGGAATATATCAGTTCAAAGGAACAAATAGTAGATATTTTCACAAAGCCATTGCCAAGGGACACTTTTGAGTATCTCAGAAGTCAGTTAGGGGTCCTACCCCTATCTAGTACTCACTGATAGAGTTTGGTAAAAGAATCAATTCTATGAATCTAAAGGATAACTATTTATGAGTTGATGCTGCTTTACACACTTTAGGAGGTTGCCTAAAGTTGTACAGGAAAAAGTGACTGAAGACAAAGATGCTCTGACTGTGAATGAGACTACAAGGAAATTACTTCACAATGGAAGAAATCATGAATTAGTTTTTTTCTTTGGCATTGTTGTCAAAGAGGAAGAAGACTAAAAGGAGAAGATAGACTAAATGGAGAAGACAACAGAAGACTAATGATAGGGGGAGAAGACTTCAGGAGAAGTCTAAACAACAATCTAAATCTGAATCAGTTGAAATAAATCAAGTTGGTATTGCCATCAATGCCAAAGGGGGAGATTGTTCGCATTTCAATATAAAGGAGATTATTGGCATTTCAATAAGGATATTGAGAAGGTTGTTGGAGATTGTTGATATAATTGAGAAAGGATGATTACTATCTTAATAATATTATTTTGTCATTGATGTCAAGAAATTGATTTTTTGATTCAATATGATGTTGCCATATCTTGAGAAGTATGTTTTGATGAGTATTAAGAGGTCGGTAAGTGACGTAGAAAGAATGTGATAATGAATGGGAATAATAAGTTATTCAATGGGCAACTATTACCGAGTGAGACAATGATGAGATCATGTTGTTTTGATTGTTTTGATATCCTACATATGTTGTTGATTATAAGTTTAATACTATACTATGTCACTGAGCAAAGAATCTAGTCGGTAAACCCTAAGGTTATCGATGTTAGTTAAAGAAGGCAGAATGTCTACTGAGTGAAGTTCAGTATTAACCAAGTAACATCCGAGTTATAATAGATCACATTGGATGAATAAAAGCATTATTTAATGAAGGATGTTGATGAGCTAGAGATGAATAAATGATTGGTATGTCGCGCAAGAAGTTTGTTAAGGATCCACGACAATGGAAAATCAAGAGGAAGATCTATAGCATAGATTGAACTGCAATAACCGAGCACAAGTTCCAAGGATGGAATGCAAGTTCCAAGGCAAGGTAAAACATTTTCAAATCGAAGGATACAATGAACCTAGTCACATTTTGATGATCTAATGGCTAAGATTGATCATGGGAAATGTGATCAAGGAGATTAAGCGGTTAGAAATTTTTTATAAATAAGGAATTGTTGATGAACAATGCATGTGGGCAAATGTATGCATAATGATGCTATAGTAATGTTTACCGAGCACAGAAGCTTGAAGATCTGATTGAAGAACAGATTGAGAAGCCCAACAAGGGACAAGATAAGTCTTATGACAAGATTGTTTTGAGCAAATAGAATATGCTTTAGCATTTTAGATGTGAAGTTGTAGATATATTTTTTTACTGTTATTTATTTTGTAAGTGATAGGAAATATCTTAACTGAGTGGACTTAACAGTCTTATTTGTAAACCCTCTAGCAAGGTAACATTCTAAATGAGTGTTTGAAATCATTTGACAAGGTCACTTCTAACAAAGTGCAAGAGTCTAACAAGTCTGAGGGAAATCCCTTAACCGGGTCACATCTTGCAACATGTTTTTGTAATCTATAACTGTATTAGCTTTTAACCAAGCATACTCTAGAAGGGTATATTTCTTAGTGGGTATGAAATCCCACAGTGGTTTTTCCCTATTTGGATTTCCACATTAAATCTGGTGTTAAATGTGTTATGATATTTTAAGTGTATCTATTTATGAGTATTGAATGATTTACAGTCATAGTTGCATATCAGTAAAGGCTACCAAGGTTGAATCTGGTGAATATATTTTATAGTAAAGTTTTTATGATTCACCCCCCCCCCTCTTATCTTAACTAACACGTATGTCTCCCTCATCATCTGTCTGATGCATAAAAACCTACAAGGGCTGGGAGGCCTCATTAATTTAAGTGAAACACCTCATGTATGGCCACTTGAATGGATGCCCTTACTAGAAACTCATTGTTTTAGCATTCTTACCTTCTACTTGTTGACTCAGGCATTGTGATACACGCATGTCAAAGATACCCCTCATGTGCCCCTCAATTTGAGATAGTTAAATTCTTGGTAAGTGATGACCTAGAAATTCAAAGCTTGGTATGCCCGTAGAATTGAGTATCATGGAGGGGATCTAGTGCTACCAATATTCTAACTATTTGGTTGAATGTGGTATTTTATTGCTGGGGATTCAACAAGTATTGTCCTAGCCAACCTTAGGATTGTGCTTGAATGTGTTTTTATTTCAAAATTAAACAAACATTCTGCTTGTCATGTTTTCTGAGTGTGTGCAAAACAAGTAAGAACATTTCATAATCAACAACACGCTTGAAATTGAACCTTGGTCTAAAATTTCAAGTATCCATCCACATTGTAAAAAATAGAAATATTGCAAAACAAAATCATCATTAAAACATTGAACCCATGTTCTCAAAACAATCATTTGAAATCTCTTGAGGCATCATTTTTTGAGTTCTGATCTTTAAGGTTCTTGCATACCCCCTTAGATACTACCCTTGCATCACGTCTATAGGTTCCATCATTAAGTCAAACTTTTAAATACCACCATTAGGTTACACCCTTGCATCATATCCTTGGATCATACCCATAATCTTTGCATATCCTTACAACATTTTCTTACTAAATACCCTTTATCCTTACACACCTTCATTAGTTCATACCTAATTTTTTGCATATATTCCCACTATCCCTTTAGGACATAACCCCACCTCTTGCATACTTTTCTCATTACTTTAGGACATAACCAAGTAAACCTTTCATAATTTCCTTAGGTAATTTCACCATTAGTCCTATAATTTCATTTATTCATATCCTTATTACTTTCATACCAAAAAATAAAAAAATTTAAATAAATCAAAATCCAAAAAAACCCAAAACCATTTCTTGCACTTAGGATTTTGTGTCTTAGGTCTGACATCAACTTTAAATCATCAGTAACCCTTATCACTTGAGGTGCATCTTCCTTGAGTTAGGGAAACATTATCAATGTCTTTGAGTTGGTATTCCACTTAGAGTCCATCATCTCCTATCATAGCATGGCTTCTCTTTGATCACTTATCCTTGTGTCTATCCATCATAGCACAATTCAAACCTCACATGGCAAATATTTTTAGACCTAGAGTATCCTTATTCCTTGCATCAAAAAATAATTCATCCTCATATCCCATTTATGGTTTAGTTGCACATCACTTTCCTATCATATAGATCACATTTTTTGTATCAATCCTTTAGCACATTTCCTCTCATAGATATTGCAGTTTTTTACATTGATCCTTACCATATTCCAATATCACCTTCCTATCACATATTTTGAACCTTAGGGTTTGAATTTATCTTTAGTTACATCCTAATCTCATTCATATCATATAGTTGATTCTGTATTTTTTAGGGTTTGTATTCCATCTAGAGTTTCATACATTGTTCTAGGTCAAAGATCATAACTATCACATATTCCCATGGCTACCTCGGCTCAAAAAGTTCAATATCTCAAGAGAGAAATATATGATATTCAAGGCCAACAAAATTAATCAATGACCCCTTTGAGAGACAAATTCGCAATATCAAAAGTGACAAACTACAAGGAATGCTAAAATGACTATATAAGGTGGAACAACAAGTACTTGAAAATCAAAAGCCAAACCTCAAGAAATATCACATGACTCCTTCACCAAGAAAACAATAAATTTCTTCCAAGTATCCCCTAGATAGACAGTTTACACCTTTGGGGCAATCCATTCAGTCAGCTTTCAAAGAGCTTCTTGAGCACAATCCTATCATATTGCCTAACAAGACCACATGGGGATATGAATTTTTGAGTAATTATTGTGCATATCATAGACATAACAAACATAAAACTTCAAAATAAATGGAATTAAAACATAAAATTAAAGACCTCCTTGATAATTGTGTTATTGAAATTCAAGATCCTAATGATTCATCTAAGGAGAAACTAGATGTCATTACCAAGCATGATCAAAATTATGAACTTGTGTCTAGGAATGGCTCACATGTAGCCTCTATCTCTTCCATGATGCCTCCATCTCCTAAGGATACTCAACAACAATACATACCATAGCCATCAAACAATGAAACTTCTCATGTTGACCCTCAAGGGCTATCAATAGTACAAATCCAAGCTAATCCATTTTTTTATACAAATCCTTTATACGATTCAAATATCTTAGATCCTATGTCATCATGGACTCCAATTCTAATTAGGCCCACTCTAGAATGCCCCATCCAAAATGCTTCCCCATCATGAAAAAACATGAACACCTTCCAAAAATCACCATGCATATCAAAAATACTATCCCTTCCTTAGAAGTGGCTCTATGTCAAGAGGATAATCTGAAAAATTGACGAAACAAGTCTTATCATAAATCAAGATCAAGATACCAAAACTCTCCAATCCCATCCAATGATTGAAAAATATCCTACCTCCCTAGAATGATCCCCTTATAACTTTCCATTTCTTCCAAGATAATCCCCTTCCATCTCAAGAAAAAAGCATCCTTCCAAATCCCATTCCTAATCTACTTCCTAAGCAATATCGTAGTGCCTCTTCCACCTTTTCAAATTATCCTATTCAAAGTGAAGAGTCAAACACCCTTCCTACTATATCCAATGGTCCTCTTCCATGTCAAGATCAAAGTATCCCTTTATTCCCTTGTCATAGTTCTCCATGTTTGCTTCAAGAGTCCATCATACCTATAAAGACCTCTCATGATCCTATCATTACTTGCAAGCCACCTTCGCCTCAAAATGGACTTGTGTCTAGCATCAAAAGTAAGAAGAAACCGTTTGTTAAAAAGATCTTCCAAAAGCATGCATTGTCAAATAAAAGGGTTATACATTCATGAAAAAATTATATTAGAACCCCCTAATATAAAAAAAAATCTTAATTATAATGGCTACATTGCTCACTCTCAAGATGGCAATATCCTTCATAAATCCTGCATTTCTATTGTTAAATCCAAATGCACCCCTTCTGGAACCTCCAAACCTATGTTGGGTCCTTATATACCAAAATCAAAGCCTTTAAACCTTTCATCTATCTTGGGTACCTATTTCCCTACATCTCCTATCCATGTTACCCCAACTTCCAATCCACTAACCTTACCATAAGCCAAGAGCACTTTTCCCTTCCCCACCCATTTTCGCCCTGATCTCTTCTTTTTAAGGAGGGGGTTTGTCAAGGAATGTTTTGGGTGTTGGGGCTGCCAAAGACTTTGTTGGGGTCAAGGAATTTTTTGGTTGCATTGTGGTGAGCGGCATTCTATTTTTGGGGAAACTCTTTGATATGGGGGTTTTCCCTGTCCGTGGTTTCAAGACTTGCTAGTGGTCTTCTTGAAGGATGGAGGCACCTTTATGTTCTTTTTCTTCTCAATAGGATCACTTTCTACTCATGTTGCATCTCTCAGTTCTTCTCATCCTATTCTATTGAGGTGATACATTCTTCTATAAAGGGGAAGAGTTGATGGTTGGTTGTTATTAGATGGAACTCGTTGGGAGCTAGGTTTTTAGGTTATGGGAGCCTGAAAAAACATATTTTTATGGACCTCAGGTTTTTGATGGTTGAGTACGTGTTATTTATTGTTCTTCCTCCTCAGATTCCTACTAAGGTGGTGATTGTGGAGAGATTTTGGTTTTCAGCCATGTTCTTGTTCTTCCTAGTTGAGGAAGCTAGTAAAAACCCTCCTCTATTAGTTATTGTTTTGAATAGCCAAGTGTTTACTGCCAATTTTAAAGGGCACACCTTGGTTTGGGAATCTAATATCAAGTTGTGGGTGCTTGTCAAAACCCTCAATATCTTTTAGGTTGTGCGAGCCTCTTTAAAACCCTCTTTTGTGGTTGTGGGAGCTAGTCAAAACTCTCAGAGTCTTGTCCTTTGATTAGGTTCAGCCTAGTATGTAATGTTTTTTGTTGTCCGTTGGCTGGTGTTTCATTGGAGGTTTGATGTATGGAATCTTTGTATATTGATTGATCAGTTGTTTCTTGTTGGGTTCTAGATGTTGGTTCATCAAGGGGGTTTCGAGTCCCCTCAAAACCTACTTTCCCCTTAATAAAAAACAAAGGCACGCATCCTTGAAAACCTTACCAAAACCTACCCACATGAACTCTCCATATCATTCATATCCATCCATTAATCCTAATGCCATTGGAAACAATTTGGATGCCAAGAATAAAATTCCAATATACAAAAATCGACATGAGTCAAAGGATCAACATGTCCCATCTAATTGACATGAAAAAATAAAGAAAAAATTGATCCAAAAAGAAAAATAAATATCCAAAAGGCCATAAAGGCCCATTCAGCAAAAGAAAGAAAATTCAAAATACATATGGGTTCCTAAGGTGCTTGTAGAAGCAATGCATTCCAAGGAACCACAAAAGAAAGAAAAAGAAAAAACCATGTGGATTCCCAAGCAACTCCTCGAAGCACAACATCCTAAGCACAAATATGAGTCGGCATCTAAGATTGCTATCCCTATTTCTAAAACTTTGAAACCTTTCAAATTCATTTTAGGCCCTCATGTTCCAAAATCCATTGCCATTCCTCCATCAAAATCTCAAAATCTAAAATACACTTTTCTTCCATCACTCCACTACCCCTCAAGATGTGTGCCAATCTTGATCCCGCAAACATTTCCATTAACTCACACACCATTTTCTCAATATTCCATCTATTATCCAACACCTATTTTCCATCCTTCCATCTCTCTTATCCAATCATTTGCATAAATCCTTACCCTATTTCAGTCCAATAATCCATTTCATCTCCCTTTACCATTACCCTATCAACATCGTTCAGCATACCTTCATAGCCATGGTCTATTGCAACACATATTTCAAGGGTGCCATCCAAAGAAGTGGGATGCTTGAGTACTTCCATCTCCTATCATGCATCCATTATCTTCCAAAAAGAGAAAATAAAAAACAAATGAAAAAAAGAGGAAATGAAAAGAAAAAAAAAAGTAAAAAAAGAAGACGAAAATAGTAAAGAGAAAAAAATTGTCCACTGGTGAAAACCTAGCAAAAATTTGTCCTAAAAACCATAAAATATCCTGAAAAAATCATAAAAAATCATAAAATGTCTTGAAAAAACCTGAAAAATCCTAAAATATTCTTAAAAAACCTCTAAAAATCATAAAAAGTCATGAGAAAACCCTAAAAACACAAAAATCCAAAAACATGTAATAAATATGGTGGAAACACAAACACTTTGTACAAACACAATCAAACCGTTAAGCAGATATAACAACATCCTATAGACTTATCAAACCAACCACATTGACTATGATCGAAAATCACTTTGGCATAAAACATATTGTCTTTTTGTTTGTTTTTATATTTTGATCATTTCTGATTTTCTTTTTGGTGACATGTATTTTAGCTTTCTAGGATGTCTTTGACTAGATATTTTATCTCCCAGATGTCTTTGACTAGAAAGGCAAGGATGGGGCATGTTCACAACTTTGTTTCTTGTGGATTGTTCCTTAGTAATATGATGACTCATTTTAGGACATTATTGTCTAAGATCATCGAGGACATATGGGTCTCATATGAACTAGGGCATTCCTTGACTATCTAATGTATTTTATTTCACGTAATTGGTATGATTCATTTAGGTCTAATCTATATCCAGATGAGTTTTTCCATTTGCCATAATAAGCTCGATGATGATACAAGCACTTAAAAAGGCACAAGAATTCTCATCACCTTTCATATCTTCTTTCTCATCGTTAATTATTCTTTCTCATCACTTTTTTTCTTTCATCATTTCTTTCATCATCTTCCTTATTCTTCTCATTGTAGTGAGATCAATCAAACACCTTATCAACTAATGCATGTCTATGAATCTATTAGTCTCTTTATCATTTCAATCAAATTGCTTTTTGCAATCTCAATGCCCCTGGATCAATCAATCAATCAATGATTGGATCACTGTATCTTTCGCTATCATGAATCCCTATCATCTTAATCAGCTCAATCAACTTAATCATCTTATCAACCTGGCTATATTGATAATTTCCATCAATTGTTTAGTTGTGACTCATCAATTGTGCATTTTCATCAAATTTACATCTCA
Source organism: Cryptomeria japonica (assembly GCF_030272615.1). Classification (NCBI taxonomy): domain Eukaryota; kingdom Viridiplantae; phylum Streptophyta; class Pinopsida; order Cupressales; family Cupressaceae; genus Cryptomeria; species Cryptomeria japonica. Next base: position 614,654,973 of record NC_081412.1, on the reverse strand, counting down.
TTTTAATCAATTGTGCAATATCAATCATCCAATCTTCTCTCTTGTGATCTATCGAGAGATCAATCTCCATCAATCTATTTGATTAATCTCTCAAGGCGGCATAACCAATCAATCATTATCCTTACTAGGATATCTCTCAGCAAGTATCAGTTGATCATTTTCTTTGAAACAACATGACAAGTTGCATTGTCTCAAAGAGGGGCAAAATGTAGACACATGAAATTTGTCATTTTAATCTTCAATGGATCAACTTCATTTTCATGCATTATTCCATCTATTATTCTTCATTATCCACTAAATATTATTATTTATCCATGATTAATTTGTTAATATTATTATATATCATCAATAATATCTATATTATCATTTATCCATTAAAAATATTATTATTATCTCATATTCCATTTATCATTTAATAATATTATTACTTATACATTTTCATAAATATATGCATAAGCATTTGCATCGCTCATTTATGCATTCATCTCTACCCATTTGCATTCACCTCATGAATGTGGGATTAAAACTTTTAATCCCTCTTCTTTTATCCCACATTCTCCCTACAACCTAGATCCACCCTTGAGGACTTCTATTTAAGCTTTTTCCCTCCTCATTTTTAAGCCTAGCAAATCTCTCTATCATTTGCATGCTTGCATGTTCAAATTATTTTTCTTGCATTCTAGTTCTTCATCTCTTTGATTTTCAAAATATTTCATATCATTTGCATTAATCTTTCAAATCTTCATTCTTCAGAGCATCTTGAGTAGTGCTTCTAAGAGCATCCATTTCAAACACAAGACCTTGATAGATAGGAGTGCAATGGAGACAAACTCCTATTAAATGCATGTGCGTGCACATTATTTGTTTCACTTTGCATGTATTTTTGTTTTGTAGGTACCTCATTGTTGGGTGAACAATTTTATCTGGATCTTCTCTCATCAGATCTCAGATGAATTTTCTCACCTACAAATGCAATTCAACCTGATGCCCTCCTAAATGGCACAAGGTTAGCAAATGATAAACAACACCAAAGACATGAAAATCGTTAGTGTTAGTCAATCAAAAACTAATCTAAAAAGGCATACCAAAAGAGAGACTAAAAGCATGCAAGCATATTTAACTATCAAAGCAAACATGATGAGGCATCTCCAAATACCTCCTAACATTCTCTTAGTTCCTTCTCCCTTGTTCCTCTCCTCTCCAAGTTCCAAAATAGTGTAGCTCTCAACAGCTTTTTGCACTATGGATGCTTATGGAGGATTGAGATTGTAGTATAGCTCCAAATATGAAATGAAAAGCTAATACTAATCTAGTGATGCTAAAATGATTGATTTTACCAAAAAGACAAGATTTTAGTTATGCTATGCTAAATGCTCTCTAAAAATGTCTATAGCCTAAATGCATACAAGTTTTCAGGATCTGGATTATGAAGGAATGGACTCTATTTATAGGAAAAATGGAGCAATGGATGGTCAGGATTGAAGGGTTTAATCAAGGGTCAAGCTTGAAAGTTGGGGATCCATGTGCACAATTTGTACCAATGAAATGATGACAAATGTCCACATAGGGTTGGGTTGAAAGAAGAGGTTGGAGGCATTAAAGGCCTAAGAAGACCTCATGGTTATCTAAAGGCTAAGCATCAAGCCTAAATTAAGATTATCCACTGGATTAAGAGTTAATCCAAGGATAAACCTTTGTGCAAATGATTAAGAGATAATCATGGTCAAAGCATTAAAGGCTTGATGAGACCCTTGGGTTGGGTAGAGGTTGAGTCAAAACAAATGTTTTAACCATGTAGGAGGGTTTGGGTTAACCATTAATGGTTATTGGAGACTTTGTGGATTAAGTGGTTGAAAGTTGGAAGCCTTTAATGGCTATCAAAGACTTTGGAGTCTTAAGTGGTTGAAGGTTGAAAACCTTTAATGGTTATCAAAGACTTTGGGGTCTTTGAGAAGTGACTCCATTTTGCTTAGGAATGTGACAATAATTAGGGGATGGATTAGGCTAATTAGAAAGGGGTTAGAAGAATCTAGAAGGGGATTAGATTTTGCAAGTGGATTTGGTGGGTGAGGGAAAATAAGATTTTATTAAAATAAAAATTCATTTATTTCAATAAATGTGTGCAAGTTGCATTTGTAGGAAAATGCAAGTGGGGTGGGGATAATGATTTAAATAAATGTTTTATTTAATTTATTTAAAAGAGGAAAAGGGGATTTTAATTAAATAAATAGATTTTATTTATTTAATTGAATGGAATTTGATTTAATGAATTAATTAAAATAAATTAAATAATTTATTTAATTAATAGAAGAATGTTTGGGGATGAATTAATTAAATATTAATTTAATTAATTGAATGCTAGTGGATTTTTAATCAAATAAATACGAAATATTCATTTAATTAAAATGGACAGATTTATGTGACTACATTTGCCCCTCTTTGAGACGGTGCAGTTTATCGCATCGTTTCAAAGAAAGAAAAACTGGTGTGAAGAAATGCCCCATAAAATGTAAATTTAATGGGTGGTATGCCCCCTCGAGAGATGGGCCGAAAAATTTTGAAAAATCGGGCGATCTCTCGAAAAAGAATGAAAATTGGCAGGGTGATAGAAGAGAAGAAGTTAGGTATACTGGTGAAAAATAGAAGAAATCGGGGGAAACATGAAGAAATGGGGGGCTCGGGAAGTTCACGGGGACCACGGTGATAAGCGGGGCGAAGTTAGGGTGACAGCGAAGGGTATAAATGGGGTGAAAGGGGTGAAAATAGGATCATTTGTGACCGCGACCAGTTGAAAATGAGAGCTCTAATAGTGACATTTGGAGGAGCAAGGAGTAGCTACGATGCCGATTCCGATCACCAAGCACAAATTCGAGCGAGTCCGATGGTTCCAACGCCCAGACGACTACGCACCAGCGGTACGCAAATTCAAAAACTTAATTTTTAGGCATTTTTGATAGGTTTTTAGCTGAGTCCAAGTCAAGTCAAAGCAAGAGCGCTGGAACTCTGGTTTTGGTGCTTTTGCTCCATGAATTAGCGCTATTGTGCCACAATGGTGCTATTGTGCTGTTGTTTGAGCGCTTTTGCATTCATTAGCGCTATTGTATGCAAGTTTTAGTGCGTTTGACCAAGTAGCGCTATTGGGGGGTTAATTGAGCGCTATTGATGTTAAGTAGCGCTATTGCATAGCATTTTTAGCGCTTTTGTCTTAGTATAAAGAGATGCCCCAGTGTGGGACAAAACAAATCTTCTGATGCCAATGATTGATGGATGGCGAGGTGAAGTGGGAGTTGTTTTGAACCATAGCAGCCTAATGAGACTTAGGTCATTTGTTAGAATAAATGCCTGTTGAAGTCTAGGTGGCTATGATTGCTTACCTGTTGAGACCCGAAGATACTTGATCAAAGTATTTGATGATAGTCTAGGTTTAAACTTAAAAAATTTTGAAAACAAAACAACTGATGATGATTGATGAATGTCGATGTGTAGGAGGATCTACGCGTGTTGCAGTTACGCGAACGTCATCCTGCGATACAGGGGTTGCGGGACCGGTTGACTCAGACTGAGATAGACTGCATTGCTGCAACTGGTTTGTACGAGGTGATGCACATGCCCGTGATTTGTATGAATCATGGTTTGATTACAGCATTGGCAGAGCGATGGCACAGTGAGACATGCACCTTTCATTTGGCACAGGGAGAGATGACTGTGACTTTGGAGGACGTGTGGCGCATCCTTCGGATTTCGATTCGAGGGGAGCTAGTTACATATGACAGATCCTGGGGGACGGTTTCATGATGATGTATATATTGATGATGGCTCGATCGCATGGGAGGATATAGCGGCCCTATATGAGCCCCTTCCAGCAATGTTGTCAGGGATTGTGGGAGACAGGCGGTCACATGGATTGGTAGTGGGATGGGGACAGGTGATAGAGATGATGATGACCGAGGGGACCCGATTTGCATGGGGGCCGTGCGTGCTAGCACACATGTATCAGGAGCTCCATGAGGTAGTGTACCGAGGGAGGGGTTCTCTAGCAGTGGGCATGATGCTGCTGCATGTTTGGGCATGGGAGCACCTACCAGTGACTTGACCAGTGAGTCTCAGATTCTGAGCCGTGGACCAGCCATACATGTTTATGTACAGTGGCATGATGAGTCAGCCCCACTTGGGGAAGTTAGAGTGGTGGCGGCGGGCATTGGATGACCTGGATGCAGTGATATGGCGGCCATACTTGGAGTGTGAGCCATGGGATGATGACGCAGAGGCACTACTATATGTGTTCATGACCTGATTCCTCATTGGGAGGACCTCATACCATGTAGAGAGACAGGTGCCGGGATGAGTGATGAGGCAGTTCGGACGGCAGTAGGGACTGCCTAGTGGATTAGGGGAGTATGCACGGGTGATTCAGGAGTGGTATGCATGGGGTCTAGTGCTACCATATGATTAGGCACTGGCAGAGTTTCAGACACTGCAGGCGAGGCTATGGGACCTACGACCGAGGGTCATTGATGTATGGGTGACAGCGGAGTATACATAGTACCGAGCGGCACACCCGATCCGACGGATATCAGACCTGGCAGAGCTGATCCCAGCTTTTGAGGATGAGAGGGGACGAGGATGAGGATGGAGAGTAGGAGGTCGAGGAGGAGGAGGAGGAGGAGGAGGAGGAGGAGGAGGTGGAGGAGGAGGAGGAGGAGGAGGTGGCGGAGGAGGAGCTAGAGGAGGAGGAGGTGGGTTAGGGATGCCAAGGCAGCGGAGAGGGAGAGGTGGACTACCTCTTCAGATATCACAGGGACCTTTGATGCAGGGAGGAGTGCAGCTGAGTGGGAGGGGGATGGAGAGAGAGATCCCGATGGATAGAGGAGAGGGGATTGCTGGAGAGGGTGGTGCAGGGGAGGAACCGACTAGAGAGGGTGATACAAGTGAGGCAGCGATGGACACCGGAGAGGGAGCTACTAGAGATCTGCGGGATCATATGATAGTTCATTTGCAGACCCGGATAGAGAGGTTAGAGGAGGAGGTAGCAGCTAGGGATGTGCAGCTTTTTGCATGAGAGTCAGAGCTGACGGTGGTGCTGCAGGAGAGAGATACTATGGTGGAGAGATTGGCCAAGCTGCAGGAGAGGGTTCGGATTGGAGTAGGAGCACAGGGTCCTCCAGGGGAGGTGATGAGGGAGATGTGGCGAGCGCAGGCAGAGATAGAGTACTGGCGGGGCTTATATGAGTAGGTTGTACCAGTTAGCCAGTGGGCTCTCAGCTATTCGCAGATGCGGCAGGCTCGATCCGAGCGATCACAGAGGATGCAGAGCAGTGGGGGTGTGATGGGTCCTTTGAGGCAAGAGAGATCAGGGGATGCAGGAGGGAGTGGGGGTTCGATGAGGCCTCCATGGAGAGATGAATCAAGTGGTGCAGGCACCAGTGGTGGAGCAGGTAGAGGTGGTGGGACAGCATCAGGCCAGAGCGACATTTGAGAGAGCATTTTTGCATACATGTATTGTATCATTGTCTATTTATGTACTGTATCTTGGATGGCTCTTGGTAGCCGATTTTGTAGACTTCATTATACTTTGATAGATGAGATGATATATATATATGAGGAGATCTCATATTGTGATGATATGCATGTGATTATGTATGGATGTTTATGCATGATTATGATTTATTGCTTAGATGGATATGTGTACATGTATGCATTTTGATGAGATGTTTCTTTTATGCATGTTTTTATGATGATTTATGATGTGGGATACTGACATATGAATGCAGGTTTATATATGTATGATTTGGTTTTTTGATTTTTTTGGATGCAATGCTTTTATGTATGGAATGCTATGATGATGATGTATGCTTATGATGATTTTATGAATAGGATTTTGATATTTCCTATTGCAATATAATGATGTGATGATTTATGTGATGATTTATGTGATGATGTTAATGTAATGGTTTTAAATGAATGATTGGATGTATGAGTATGCATCTAGATGTGTTTTTAGATGAATGTAATATGGATAAACAAAATGTAAAGTACAAATGTTTATATGATAATGTTTAAATGAATGCAATATGTAAAATTGATATATGAAATGGTATGAACCAATGTTTTGGAAACAACTGGATTTGATGAGTTTAAATGCTTAAATATGAGAGTGCGATGATACTATAACTAATATTTTTAATAATTGCACCTTAATGCAATTTAAAAATGGATAATGAAACGTAATGTGAAATGACTCCTAAAATGTGCCTAATAAGATACTAAATTAATGCACTTTTTCACTAATGAAAGGATGCAATAATAAATGATAAAGGATAATGAAATGATGATGAATAATTGACACTATATGAATGCTTTAGTAAAGGACTAAATATAATCAAAAGACAATTTAATCCTATGAATAAATCGACCTATTTATGATTAATGCAATGATGCAAAATGATTAATGAAAACTTAATGTCCAAAATGAACTATATGCAAAGTTAAAAATGACATGAATGTTTTAATGCAAGACATAACTAAACGTTTAATGCAAGATGCAACTAAAGGTTTAATGCAAGATGCAACTAAATATTGAGGATGATATGATCATGAGGAATGCAAGGTTTGTAAGACTTTGTGTGATGCATTGATGATGTATCAAAGTACTTGGTCATGATTGTATCCAAGACTAGCTTTATTAGTCATTTTTGCATGTAAATCCGTCATATGAATGAATGAATGGATGGGTGATATGCAACAAAATGCAAGATATAAACAGATGAGGCGAAATGATGATCCATAGTGCTCTATTTTCATCATTGAGCTTTAAAATGTTGGAAAAGAATACAAGCATCTTGACATAATGATTCAAGATGACCTGAGTATTTCTTTCATGGATTTTAATATAGAAAGTTAATACAAACGACTTGATATAAGGGTCAAGTCGACCAGAGTATTGCTTGCAGAACAGACAAGGATTATCTCCATTCATGCATGACTTGGATCGTCCTCCTTGATCTTAGGCTAATCAGATCCTGAGACAAGTGCATACCGTACTAAGAAAATAAAACCTTTATCCAATTTGGATGGGGAGGAACCAAAGAATGAGCATGGTACCTGTAAACAAACAGTATATACATAAAGAATAAAAGAATATGGATCCTTGGTAATGGTTCATGTCCATATGGTCGAGGTATACACTGTAGTCAGCAAGCTATAATGATCTATGATTGCATTTTGGCATAAGATCATGTAGCTTAGTGAACTTCCCACGTAGACACCATTAGTACATACCCCAGAACTTCATCGGAAATAATGCGCAAACGCTACAAAACAATGCTGAAAGATGCCGATACAAATAAACAAAGGATTGTACTCACAAATCAACCAAGTATTTGATAGCTTAATCATAATTTTCTTGTCAAAGAAAACGTCACTTTTGTCTTTGTTTTGGTAAGGAAGGATGCATCCTTGTTTAAAGACAATTTTGGATTGTTGATGTCGATTGTTTTGGTCGATTGATAAGTGGTCATGGTGTGAGTTTTTGTCAATGTTTGTTTTGCATCTAATCGGATGAATATGTATGAGGTGTTGCCATGTTTTTTTTTTTATTTTCAATGGTTTTTCGATGTTTTTTGGATTTTTTGAAACAATTTTGAATGTTTTTGGTATTTTCTGGGACGTTTTCTGAATGTTTTTGGTATTTTGAGAGTCAATTTTGAATGTTTTTGCTATTTTGAGAGTCATTTTTGAATGTTTTTGCCAATGAATCACCAGTAATGTAGAATCCACTTCCATCAATAGGTTAAGAATATTGCCCCCAGTTTTAGACCTGACTATGAAAAAGCGGGATGCAAGACACGTGGAGTACTATCTTTGTATTGCAGATCAAATAACAAGCCATGGTTTGGATGGATGGATGTGTGTATGTATGAATGTGATCACAACGAGCCTGAAAGATACTGGAGCCATTGCCTTTACGAGTGGCACCTATTTGCCAGGTTTTCACCATCACACTTTACCCAAGGTGCCACCGGAGTGTTTGTTCACCCTTTGGATGCATGATTTTTACTTTTTTGAATGTTTTTGTATTTTCTTCAGGACATTTTTCTGAATGTTTTTTGGTATTTTCTGATATGCAGGGGAACCTGATGCCTTGTACACCTTAAGTATAAAACCGTTTGAGGTGCATGCTGTTAATTGGATCTGCAAGCAGTTCTCCTTCTTGTGTAGCCAACTGATATGCCCCAGACCCAAACACAGCAGTGACAACATATGGGCCTAGCCAATTTGATTCAAACTTGCCCTGATGTTCTCTTTTTGGTTGGTTGCAAGGATTCTCTCGTAGAACAAGATCACCTACCTCAAATGTATGAGATCTAACTCGGTGATTGTAGCTTCTACTCATGCGCTGCTAATAGGCTTTGAGGTGATTGTATGCAGCTTGTCGATTCTCATCAAGTAACTCTAAGTCCTGAAGGCGTGAGACTCTGTATGCTTCATCATCGATGAGATTATGCAAGGAAACCCGTAAGGATGGTATCTTGACCTCAATAGGTAAGATAGCTTCAGCACCATAGACCAATGAATAGGGAGTTGCACTTGTAGGGGTTCGAATGCTAGTTCAATATGCCCATAGTGCTAGATTTAATTGAACATGCCAATCACGACCGCCATCATTGACTGTCTTCTTTAGGATTCTCAATATATTTTTATTGGATGCTTCAGCCTGACCATTGCCTTGTGGGTAATAGGGGGTGGAAAAGCGATGTTGGATATGAAATTTCTCACAAAGCTCACGGACATCCTAATTTTTGAAAGGAAGACCGTTATCTATGATGATGAACATGGGTACACCATACCAACAGATGATGTAGTTGAGGATGAATGAGGCGATCTGCTTGCCGATGACTTGGGTAAGTGGAACAGCTTCGATCCACTTTGTGAAATATTCGGTGGTGGTAATAATGAATTTATGGCCGTTAGATGAAGATGGGTGAATCTTACCCACAAGGTCAAGGCCCCATTGACAAAAAGGCCACGGTGTCATGATTGGTTGTAGTTCCTAGGCTGGTGCATGTATCAGGTCGCCGTGAACTTGACATTTCCTGCATTTCCTGACAAAGTAGTAGGAATCCTTTTCCATAGATGGCCAATAGTATCCAGCTCGCATGATCTTCTTGGCTAGTGATGGACCACTTGAGTGAGTCCCGCAAATTCCTTCATGGACTTCTTCCAAAACCTTTGTTATCTCATCCTGTTCTAGACATCGAAGGAGAGTACCATCAAGACTACGTCGGTATAGGATTTCGACAATAATGGTATATCGAGCAGTTTGGCGAATGAAGGTTTTTCGTTGGTTATTCGATTGGTCGAGAGGAACGGTATGATTGCGGAGATAAGTGTAGAATTCACCATACCATGGGGATTCAGAACCAACAAGGTGACATATCATTTCAGATTCAGGGATATCATAAGCGGGAATCCAAAGCTATTCTACCAAGAACTCGTAGCGTGTTGAATTATGTGGAAGATCTAGTAGAGATGTGATGGTAGCCATAGCGTCAGTAGCTCGATTCTGATCTCTTGGTATCTGCTCAAAAGTGATAGTAGGAAATGATGTCTTTAGAGTGTCCACCATTTACTTGTATGGCATGAGTTTATCATCCTTGGTCTGATACTCATCTATTGCTTGTCGAATGACCAGTTGTGAGTCGCCATATACTTGCAGCTCTTGTAATTTCCATTGTATGGCGAGCCTGAATCCTATGATCAAGGCCTCATACTCTGCTATGTTGTTGGTGCATGGAAATGTGAGCCTATAAGACTTCGGGATGCTATCACCTTGAGGTGTGATAAACAGAATGCCTGCCCCCGAGCCGTGCCTAGTGTATGAACCATCAAAATATAGCTTCCATGGTTGTGCTTCTGTGATCATGAATATCTCTTCATCTAGAAAATTGGAAATGAGGGGATGATCGCCTATGAGTGGTGCGTTGGCCAACTGATCTGCAATAACTTGACCTTTGATAGCTTTATGGTCTACATACTTGATGTCAAATTCACTTAGAATCATCACCCATTTGGCCAAGCGACCTATCAATGCTGCTTTGCTAAGTAAGTACTTGAGTGGATCAATCTTTGCGATGAGTTGTACCTTGTACGTCAACAGATAGTGCCGTAGTTTAGTGGCTGCCAAGATTACTGCTAGGCAAGCTTGCTCAATAGGTGTGTAATTGAGTTCATAGCCAACCAGTGTGCGAGAGATGTAGTAAACAGCACACTCTTTGCCTTCTACATTATGTTGTGCCAGTAGTACACCCAATGCTATACTTGTCATTGAGATATAAAGTAATAGCGGTCGACTTGGATCTGGTGGCATCAGCAATGGTGGATTTATGAGATAGTTTTTAAGCACCTAAAATGCTTGTTGGCATTTGTCATCCCACTGAAAGCGGATGTTCTTGTGTAGTGGGTGTGTGAATGGGTGACACTTATTAGCCAATTGTACAATGAATCTACAGATGGATTGAAGCCATCCTTGTAGTGTCCTTAGCTGACTGATATTCTTTGGAGGTGGCATGTCCATGATTGCTTTTACCTTTTCTGGGTCGACCTCAATACCTTTGCTTGAGACAATGTATCCTAGAAGCTTCCCGGAGGTCACCCCAAAGACACATTTCTTTGGGTTGAGTCGAACATGGTATTGTTCCAGTCTATCAAAGATTTTATCTAAGATGTGGAGATGCCCATCTCTAGTGAGTGATTTTACTAGTAAGTCATCCACATAATCTTCCATCATAGTATGCATCATGTCATGGAAGATGGTGGTCATTGCACGTTGATAGGTTGCTCCTGCATTCTTTAGACCAAAAGGCATTACATTCCAGCAGTATGTACCCCATGGACATGTGAATGTTGTCTTATGTTGATCTTTGGGTGCGATCTTTATCTAATTGTAGCCGGAAAAGCTATCCATGAGTGAAAGCATCGCATGTCCTGCTGTTAGATCTACTATGATGTCGATATTTGGTAGGGGAAAATCATCCTTAGGATAGGCTTTATTTAGATCCCTAAAGTCGATACAAATGCGGATGCCCCCTTTTGGTTTTCCAACTGGCACGATGTTGGAGATCCATTCTGCATAATCAATTGGTCTAATGAAACCAACATCCAGGAGTTTCTTGAGTTCTGTTTTGACTAGCACTGCAATCTGGGGATGCATCTTACAAAGCTTCTACTTGATAGGTTTGGCTCCTTCTGCTATGGCAAGGTGATGCATAACTAAATCAGGATCAAGCCCAAGCATGTCTGCATATGACCATGCAAAGTTGATCTGACGCTGCTGGAAGAACTCTATAAATTTAGGCTGTTCTTCTGGAGTGAGAAGAGATGCCAGATGTATGATATGAGGATTTTCAGGAGTCCCCACATTGGATTCTTTGGTCTCCTCAATGAGAATCGTTGATCGTTCCTGTTGTGCATTAGCAAGGAGAATGTCAAACCCTTCATCCGCAGGCACCTCAGAGAGGTTTTCACCATTGGATATGCTCTTTCTTTTTACTTTTGTCAGATCAAATAGCACCACAGTGTGGTTTTCAATGGAAGATCCATGTTTTATTGTTATGTTTTTGCAGCTGAAGGGTTTGGCATCCACCTCGAAGTATGCTGCACTATTAAGTTTAATGGTGAATCCAGCTTTGTGATCCCCGCTTGGTAGATTATCCCTTAATTCCAAAAATTCAATGATAGCCTCATCGTTTTGGAAGAGGTCAAGACATGGAGGATTTGATTGGTTCCATTCGATGAGTTCAGGGTGGATAATGGGCATTACTTCATCGATTAGGTTAAGTGCGTTAGATGTATCAGTGAGGGTTAAGACAGTGTGGTGAAGGTCATTGATGGTACTCTCCCTGTCAGAATCAGGCATAGGATGAGACATAGGGTCTGTGGAAGATATTTCCAACTCAGGTACCCAAGTGGTCTTTATCTGTGCTTCTCTGTAAACAAGGATGTCTTTGCATGGTGGAGGTGGTGATGTGTCTTCCTCATCTGAAGTGTTAAGCTGTACAGAATCAAATTCCCACTCATGTGAGTTGGTCTCTGAATCATTTTCCAGCATCCGATTGCTATACCATACTGGGATGTCTTTGGAGTTAAACACGGCAGGTGTGATTGGTTTATGTATCTTTGAAGTGATCGGTGCTGCAGGAACTGTGATGGGGATTAAAGGATTTATCACTGGAAGTATCAGCAGTGTTGATTTAGTGGCTTCTGTTGGAATGGCTGGTGCCATAGATGCTGCTGCGGGTTCTGATACAGTTGTTGCTACAAATGGTGTTGCTGATGGAATTATTGGTCCATTTGGTGGGATGAATGAGATTGATGACGGTTGCGGTGGGGTTGTGAGCCTCGATGGGGCAGTGGGGATAGTGCTTGATGGTGCTTTGATTATGAAAGGTGTCCTCTTTGCAGTAGGTGGGCAAAATGGTTTGCTAGGTTTTCCTTTCAACCGGAGTTTAGGAAGGATCTCTTTTTCAAATCCTAGGCCTGTATTACCTTTGGGTTTTAATTCTGGTAGCAGAGGTTCATGTCGTCCTTGTTTGCAGTATCCCAAAGCACTCTGACCATCATATCCCATTCTTTTCATAATGAGGAGGCCTTTGCCATACTGTTCCGTAGGAAGTGTAACTTGTGGTTTATCAGTGGTGATGGGATCTTTATAGATCCATTCCGCTAGGTCTTCATCTTGTGTCTCTTCCTCTTGACTCTTTCCAAGGATGAAAAGCGTCAAGGCACATGCAGGCATGATTAGTGGTTGCTGGAGTAACTGCTGTGGTTTACCATGTGTTCTAGGAGAAGTGGGCATTTGTCCCACACAAAAGAGCTGACTCAAGTTGTATTCTCCAGGACCTTCCTCTGCTACTTTCATTTTAAGTTTTTTTTGCTTGGGTATAGGGGTATTCGAATTGGCAAGAGAGGCGGGACTTACATATGATGTGGAGGAAATGGCTTCCCTATTATTAGGAATAGTAATCTCTGGTTGATGGTTAATATTATGGCAAAAAGCAAAGGGATTTGCATCGCCTAGGATTGTGATCTCTGTACCGTTATGTGGGAACTTGATACATTGATGGTAGGTAGATGGAACAGCTTGCATGGCATGTATCCAAGGTCTCCCTAATAATAGATTATATGGCAGAGGAAGGTCCAGAACCTGACAGATGATGTGTTTTACCACAGGGCCTACTCGGATTGGTAGTATCACAGCTCCTTTGGATGAACGCTCTGCACCATCATAGGCCTTAATGGTGATCTTCTTGTGAAGATCCACTGATTCTATTGCATATCCCAATGCTGTGACCAACTGTAGTGTACAAATATTCAGGCCTGCTCCATTATCTATCAAGACTCGCTTGATCCTGTGTTGGTTGATAAAGTCTTCAATGTGTAGTGAAGCATTATGAGGTTGTTGGAACGAAGAGTTGTCACTTTCGAAAAAAGTGAGACAAGGTGATGACTTTAGATTTCCAACCATGGCTTGAAATTGGTCTGTATTCAAGTTTGCAGGGACTGACGCCTCTTGGAGTGCTTGATCCAAGATTGTTTTATGAGATGGCGATAGACACAATAGCTCTAAAATGGATATAAGCGTAAGCGTTTTGTCTAATTGTTCCACAAGGTTGTATTGCTTTGGGATGGAGGTGGTTCCTTGTGGAGCTGCCTTTATGGTAACTTTGCCGCGATGCGTAACAACATTGCAATTGGAGGTGGGATTTTTGAAGGTTATAGTTGCAATTTGTTCACTGGCATCATACAGGTGATTTACAGTGTAGTTATACGCAGCCTGCGTATAATCAGTGGTATCAGTGCCTCACCTGGAAGTGGAAGGACCCCTTTGATCTTGTGATGGAAGTGGATTCTTGAACATCAGATGATCATGATTTGTTGTTTTTGGGTCATGTCCTTCAATCTCAATTTCTCCTCGATCAATAAGATCCTGAATGAGATCTTTCAATCGGTGACGATTACTTGTCTTGTGTCCTCTTCCTTGATGGAACTCATAGTGTTCAGTATCTCTCCACCATGCCGGTTTAACCTGAGGCTCATAGTTTGATAGCTTAGGTAGAGTGATCAAATTCTGAGAGATGAGTTGTCGCAACACTGTTTCAATGGGTTCCCCTAAGGGAGTGTATGTACGTTTTTGTTTTTGTGGATGAGGTCTTGGTTCATCATGAGATGTGATGCGACCTTGATTAGGAGGAACATTTGTGTTATTCTGAGGTGGAGGATTTGGTCCTGTAAACCAAACCACAGGTTGTGCATTTTGGATAGTTCGAGCATCCACAACCCCATCGTTGACGATATTCTTATTTTTGTTCCAGAAGTTTGGTTTATCACTATTGAAGCATGGGCGAGGACCATCTTTTGGTTCATTAAATATTTTGATGAGTCCTTTCTTGATGAGTGCCCTTTCACATTTTAAACCCTTGGTGATCATATCATTAAAGGAGTCTGTGTCTTTGACATCCAGGTGAAATTCCATTTCTTTGTTTAAGTTGGAAATAAATATTTCCACTAGTTCTCATTCAGGTAACTGAAGAGAACGTCTGCTAGACATTTGGCGCCATCCTTGCAGGAATACTGAGAATAATTCACCTAGTTTTTGTTTGGTGTTGCATAGATCAGCCATGGTGATGTCACGTTCAATGTTATAAGAGTAATGAGATAGGAACTTCTGGATGAGTTTCTCAAATGTTCTAATGCCACCTAGTAATCGGAAAAACCATGATGTGGTTGTTCCTCCCAAACTTTGGGGAAAAAGGTGCATTAGATATGTGTCTTCATATGCTACTTCAAGACAAGCAGAATGAAATTCTCGGACATGATCACAGGGATCTCCCTTTCCTCTATATTTTTCAAATTTGGGTGTTTCGAACCCACGTGGAAAGGGTGGCATATAAAGATTCCTATCAAAAGGATAGGAACATATGTCGTTAAGTGAGAATTGATTGGTCTTAACACCACTATGAAGTTGTTGGGCGAGATTCTCGACTTGTTGCCGCAACATCTCCATTTCATTTGGAGGAGGAGGTGGTGGGTTACCTTGAGGAATGTTATATCTGATGCGATCTCTACCTCTTTCCTCCTCATGGTGACTTTGTCTTTTTGATGCTTGTCTTAATTGGGCAAGATCAAAGTCAGAGGGGAGTTTGGCTCCTTCTTGAGCGAGTTTTAAGAAGTGAGCATCCACATTGCTCCTGAGTATTCCATCAAAGAATCTGTTAAAGTGAGGGTTATGCTGAACCCTTTCGATTGTTAAAGGAGTGGGAGTACTTGGGTTTTCATCATTTATATTTCCTCCAAGTGCTTCTTGAAATTCATTGAGATTTTTGTCTTCTTCTTCCTCAATTTCTAGTTCTCGTTGCCTTGACCATGATCGGGTTTGAGCCATTTTGTTTGCAAGTTTGTGTTGAAGTTGATTGAAGATGATGATGAGTTGTTGATGAAAGATTGATGATTGGTGATTTGTGTTGTATGTGGATCTCTAGCACTTTAAGGTAGATGTAACCCAAATTCCTTCTTTGAATTGCTTGTTTGTTTGAGGAGTTTGGATGTGATAAGGTGTAGAGAAATCTGAGATGTGTTACAGATTTTGACTACCTAGCAATGAGATGATTCACTCATGAACTAGTTTTAACCTGCGTAGATGTGTCTCTTAGGATGAGCTTATCCTAGATGTAGAAACAATCTAAAATTTGATGTGATGTGTTTGATTCAAGCAATATCTAAAAAAGGAATCTTGGGACAAGAACCTCTTAATGTTTTGAGAGTTGGGAACGGATTGATGATGAAGTGATGATGTATGATTAAGATGATGGATGTTTTGTTTTCAACTTTCAATAAAAACTTTGTGTTACAAATGGAACAAACTCTACTTCTTCCCTTTCAAGTGTTGGTGGCACTTCTCGAGCTTTGTTGTAGGTGATACAGATGTTTGGGAAGAAATTGGGATTAATCTTTCCTCCTTGATTTTTGTGATAACTCAGAGCTCTATATTGCATAAAAGCTATGCGGTTCAATGATTCTGAATCAAATTCGTTTGTTTTACCTTGAAGGTATAGACACATGCGATGTAGAAAGACTCTATGTGAGAAAAAAATTTGTCTATTGAGATAGAAGAATTTCCTCCTTTTGATCAAAGCTTTTGAGCTTAATGGTCTCCTTTTCAAGTTGATATTCTGATGACACTTCTTCTTTCGCAAGATGTGAAGAATGGTCATAAATTTTGATTCTTTTTTGTTTGCACTTTGTTTTTGGTATTTTTGGTTGTTTTTGAGAAATGTTGAATGAATACTTTGCTTTTGGGATTGATCTTCTGACCTTTTTTTGACAAGAAAACAAAGCAAGCACACAAACACAAGAATGTTGCCGAAAAGGCACAAATGAGTTATGGGTCTAGATCAACCCAATCCTTGGACTTGTTTATGACCCTTCCTTTAGATATTTTAAGGTGTATTTCCAAAGCCTGAAGTCGGCTCAATTTGCACTAGGTCTTTAAAATGAACACACTTCAAACACTTTTTATCCCTAAGGTCAAATGGCCAGTTGTGATAAATTTAGCCCACATCTTGATATTTCTTCGACTTTGGTACTACATACCTTATGAATCCTGCCGTGGCAGGTAAGGATGTGATATACTAAGTCTTGCATGAGCATAACAAATAGATGATCCCTATGATGGGGGAGTCACCACTTTTATCAAGCCACAAGTGACTTTTCAAAAAGCTATGTTTCTACTCAAGGAAATATGTATGGTGAGTATCTTGGGAGCAAAACCAACTATGCTCTTGCACTAAATTATATCTCAAATATCCTCAATCAATAGAACAGGTGGGCTACTACTTAAAGGTGTTTAGTCATGTTCGATGTTTTTGGACATAAGTTCATTCTGTAGTGACTCACTTAAGAGCCTTGTAACTGGTGGTGGGGCCCATTTGTCCTTTCGGCAAGTTACACTGTAGAAACAGCTATACCCAAGGCTACAGCTTTCGCTCTCACCTGATTTCTATAGCGGCTCGAAGGATTTACCGCTCAAGGTCATTCCCAAGAGTATCGATCCCTTGGCAGGCCTCTCTTAAAAAGATAAAATTTTGAGTGTTACTAACACTTTTCGCTTGCACCTAGGACCACGAGAGCCAAGGGAGAGGATAGTGTGTGTTAGAGGTAGGACCACTCAACTAACCTTTTGTGCACAAGTGTGCCAAACACGTAAAACACTTGTTCTTTTTAATCCATCATGTCAAAATGTGGTCTAACTATTTTGGAGATGTTGCTCCAACAGCCATGGTGTTCTTTTTAACTTCAAAGGCAATGTGTTTTGTAATCTAGAATTTGGAAATCCTGGTCAACTTAATGAAAAACATGTTTTACTTGAAATAAAATTTGTTTTTGCCAAAAATCAAAACAAGTGGATTGTTCTTTTTACTTGCCCAAAATTGAAGTTTGGCTTGTGATTTTTAGATGTTATGCAAGGAAAGAAACTTTGTTTGGTTGATTTTAAACACCAAAATAAAGATGAATCCTAACTAGAAAACAATGAAAATTTGTTGTTTTGTGTTTTTCAAGTTCTTTTTAAGCACCAAAGAACAAATTTGTAATTTTTATGGTGAGTTGTTAACCTGCATGAACAAAAACAAGTTAGTAAAAATCGGTGTTCAAAGGGGGCTTCCACAAGCCTAAAATGTTCAATTTTTCGGTTACAAGTCAACTTGGATGACACTCTGTCGCAATAGCGCCAGTCTGTGTTTTTACAGAAGTGCTAATTGACACATAAGCACTAGTCTGCATTTAAGCAAAAGCGCTAATTTACACAGTAGCGCTGAAATAACAGAAGAAACAAAGAGACAAAAGCGCCAGAAGTGTTACAATAGCGCCATAATGATAACAGAAGCGCTAAAACAATTTCAATAGCGCCGAAACTTTTACAATAGTGCTATTGTAACAACAATAGTGCTAAAATAAAAATTGTCGGTAGCACTAGAACGTGTTCAATAGCGCCGAAGCGTGACTTGTGTGGCACTATCAACAAGCAAATATGTTAGTTTTTTAAAAAAGATCAGAAGGTTGCATGTTCGATTCACGTCGGGTTCACCAAATGATGCCCTCCTAAATGGCACAAGGTTAGCAAATGATAAACAACACCAAAGACACGAAAATCGTTAGCGTTAGTCAATCAAAAACTAATCTAAAAAGGCATACCAAAAGAGAGACTAAAAGCATGCAAGCATATTTAACTATCAAAACAAACATGATGAGGCATCTCCAAATACCTCCTAACATTCTCTTAGTTCCTTCTCCCTTGTTCCTCTCCTCTCCAAGTTCCAAAATAGTGTAGCTCTCAGCAGCTTTTTGCACTATGGATGCTTATGGAGGATTGAGATTGTAGTATAGCTCCAAATATGAAATGAAAAGCTAATACTAATCTAGTGATGCTAAAATGATTGATTTTACCAAAAAGACAAGATTTTAGTTATGCTATGCTAAATGCTCTCTAAAAATGTCTATAGCCTAAATGCATACAAGTTTTCAGGATCTGGATTATGAAGGAATGGGCTCTATTTATAGGAAAAATGGAGCAATGGATGGTCAGGATTGAAGGGTTTAATCAAGGGTCAAGCTTGAAAGTTGGGGATCCATGTGCACAATTTGTACCAATGAAATGATGACAAATGTCCACATAGGGTTGGGTTGAAAGAAGAGGTTGGAGGCATTAAAGGCCTGAGAAGACCTCATGGTTATCTAAAGGCTAAGTGTCAAGCCTAAATTAAGATTATCCACTAGATTAAGAGTTAATCCAAGGATAAACCTTTGTGCAAATGATTAAGAGATAATCATGGTCAAAGCATTAAAGGCTTGATGAGACCCTTGGGTTGGGTAGAGGTTGAGTCAAAACAAATGTTTTAACCATGTAGGAGGGTTTGGGTTAACCATTAATGGTTATTGGAGACTTTGTGGATTAAGTGGTTGAAAGTTGGAAGCCTTTAATGGCTATCAAAGACTTTGGGGTCTTAAGTGGTTGAAGGTTGAAAGCCTTTAATGGTTATCAAAGACTTTGGGGTCTTTGAGAAGTGACTCCATTTTGCTTAGGAATGTGACAATAATTAGGGGATGGATTAGGCTAATTAGGAAGGGGTTAGAAGAATCTAGAAGGGGATTAGATTTTGCAAGTGGATTTGGTGGGTGAGGGAAAATAAGATTTTATTAAAATAAAAATTCATTTATTTCAATAAATGTGTGCAAGTTGCATTTGTAGGAAAATGCAAGTGGGGTGGGGATAATGATTTAAATAAATGTTTTATTTAATTTATTTAAAAGAGGAAAAGGGGATTTTAATTAAATAAATAGATTTTATTTATTTAATTGAATGGAATTTGATTTAATGAATTAATTAAAATAAATTGAATAATTTATTTAATTAATAGAAGAATGTTTGGGGATGAATTAATTAAATATTAATTTAATTAATTGATGGCTAGTGGATTTTTAATCAAATAAATACGAAATATTCATTTAATTAAAATGGACAGATTTATGTGACTACACAACCTTTTCTTCTTCTACTACTAGTACTTTCATATGCTTGACAAAACTTATTTTAAACTCTCATCCTAAAGTTGTCAATCTAAAGGGGATGTCTTCTTGTGGGTCTTATGTAAATTCCATAGTAGGACCATACCCTGACTTCGCCATCTTTCAGGATTAAATTTTCTTTCAATTGTATAAGGTACTCTATCTTGACAATATGTCACCGACTAGATACCAAAGCAAATTGCTTCAAGCTAGATTTCTTGTTGCAAATATTTTTTTTGTAGGCACTGATTATAATATTCTTCTTGTCTCTCTTCTTCTCTTAAGGTAGCAATTACCCTCCTATATTTAGTGAAATCAATTTATTATTTCCAATTCAATGCACTCAATCTAGAAATGATTTCACTTTGCTCACTTTGCAACCAATTCAAATAAGGCTAAGTTAAGAGAAATTGGTTTTATGGGGTAACACCATTTTGATTTGAAGTAGAAGAATAATCCATAGCAATAAAGACTAAAATTGGGAATTATTGGGATTGACAAGTCTTTTTTTTCTCTGAGAGAAATCAATAATGAGCTTAGAAATATACCATCTTTCATTTATGAGTTAGGCTTCAAACTCATTAAATGTTGGCTCGTGAGAAGTAATATCACCTATTTTCAAAAACTGCACCACCACCCTTGCATGCATTTCTCCATCCAATCTATCAGAAAGAAGTCATACTTTTCAAATCCTCTAAAGATAGTGCCTTGGGAAAGTGAG